>NW_006399765.1:4944536-5003646 GCF_000299155.1 Elephantulus edwardii
ACATTTGGCAGTTCTCTGTTGATATATTGCTCCAAACGTTTTTGGATAATTTTTGGCAGAATCTTGCTTGCATGTGATATTAATGATATTTTTCGATAATTTCCACACTCTGTTGGGTCACTTTTCTTTGGAATGGGAACAAATATAGATCTTTTCTAGTCAGTTGGCCAGCTGGCCTCCAGATTTCTTGGCACAACTTAGTGAGCACATCCAGGTCAGCATCTGTTTGTTGAAATATGTCAGTTGGTATGCTGTCAACTCCTGGAGCCTTGTTTTTTGTCAGTTCCTTCAGAGCAATTTGAAATTCCTCCTTCATCACCACAAGCTCTTGGTCATATGTTATTTCATGAAATTCTTCTATGTCAGCCAATTCCTTCTGATACAATGACTCTGTGTACTCAATCCATCTTCTTTTAATGCTTCCTGGATCATTTAACATTTTACCCAAAGTATCCTTAAGTATTGCCACCCATGGCTTGAATTTGTTTTTCAACTCCTTCAGCTTAAGAAATGTGGAGCGAGTTTGGCCTTTTTGATTTTCTGACTCCAGCTCTCTGTACATTTCATTATAGTATCTTGCTTTGTCAGCATTGGGGGTGGGGGGGAGAAAGAAATTGCTACATAGTGGATCTTTCATAGTCAAATCAAATATGCATGGAGATGCTGATGGGAGCCAGGCTCATAGTGTGAATGAGTAGAGCAAGCTGTTTGTGAGACAAGCAGGCACCATCAGAGAACCTGAATTCCCCAGAGGGACCCCTGTTGCTTAGCTCATTGCACATGGGCAGATACTTCTATTCTTCTAGCAAAGCTGAAAATTATGTTATTGTTTTTTCCTTACTGTGAGATTTAAAAAAGAGTTAATACAGGAAACCTTTAGAATGGATAGTTGTTAACATTTTCTCACGTTTTGAATGTCTCACAGTTTTTTAAGAGAAATGATTAAATATTAAAAATGAAGTTGTAATATCTTTTCTATCTAAATTCCATTCCCCATACATCCCCACTTCCTTCAGCCACTCTCAATACTTTTTTATACTATTTTTTTTAAATTTTAAATTGATTTTGATGAAAGCTTACAGAGACTTTGGCTTTCCATTCATACTCCCAAGGATTTTAACAACCAAGGATTTTAACAACCTTCCAACCCTTTTTTAACATATAGCTATTTTCCAATAAAACTTTGTTTATATTGACGGTTAGAGGCAGCCACTGTTATGGACGTGTTTCTGATGATTCGACGCCACAAGACCACTATCTTCACCGATGCTAAGGAGTCGAGCACCGTGTTGGAGCTGAAGTGCATCATAGAGGGCATCCTGAAGCGTCCACCTGAGGAACAGCGCCTCTACAAGGACGACCAGCCCTTGGACGACACCAACACGCTCATCGAGTGTGGCTTCAGCAGCGAGACAACGAGTCCCTTTGCCCCAGCCACGGTGGGGCTGGCCTTGTGGGTGGACGGTGCATTTGAGGATCTCACCATCGAACCCTACTCCACCCTGAGGAGCTTCCATTTGTTGGAGCCAGAGGATTCCGAAAGCATCGACGATGAGGACTCTGGGCCCTGAGCGGGGTGCCCCCCACATCACCCCTTCCAATAAAGATACTTGGTTGTGAAAAATACCCAAAATTAATAAAATCCCGATGAATATAAAGAAACCCCAAAAAACAACTTTGTTTACAATAACAGACTACAAAGCTATTGGCCTTAATTTGTTAAATCTGGCTCTAATTTATAGTCTTTCAACTACTAACCTTTAACTTTGACAGTCTTTCTTTTCTCCTCTTAATGGACATTTAGTTTTGTTTCCAGGTTTCCTGCTGTTACAGTTGTGCTGTATGTAGGATGACATACTTGTCTATGTTTCTTTCTACAAAGGGTGTTTACCATGATAAACACAGATTAGTGAGATTGCTAAAGTGTTTCGTGTGTCTGTTTTAAAACATCAGGTGGGCCACACCAAATATGTCAGGTAGAATGTGGTCACTTTAAGACTTCTGTCCTTGAATCCATAAAGAAGCCAACAATTATTGAGAATCTAATTCACACTTAATTCTAGAATATGAGGCAAGACTGTACATCTCATAACATTGAGGACACTTGCATCCCGACATTAAAGATGTGGAAAATGATCTGGAAGAGTGTGCTGCTGTGAAAAATGTGTGATTGACTTTGTCAGCAGGCAAAAGAGATCAGGTTAAAAAATAAAATTAATAAAAAGAAATAAGAGTTCAGGTATCTTTAAAACTCTATTTCCCAGATGTAACAGCCTTTCACATTGTGATGTTAACATCAGGATGACAAGTTCTAACAGAGAAGATGTTGAGAATGAAGGTGATGAGTTGCTGACCTGTGGCTTGCTCCTTCCTGGCAGTGCTGCGAGTTCTGTTAAAGATTTATCACTCCGTAATTAGACCTGCTAAAAGAAGAATAAAGAAGGTAATAAAGAGTGGCAGGGCATCCTTCCAAGAAAACCCAATCCTTTGAGGGGGACCCTGAGCAGGATTTTAAGCCCTGGTGGCCGGAAATTAAATTAGACCATCTTCCTGAAATAATATGTCAATAATACATGACTAGTTCCGCCTAGCTCAGCGAGTTCAGGAAAGAAATGCTCTGTGTACGGAGCTGTGGAGATTTCATTAAGGATACGTGTGCACTGGGAATTCCTGCTTTTTTAGAAATTTTTAAGATTAGAACGTTATCTTTTTTTTTTTTTAATTGCTCAGGGAAGTCCAGAAACAAGTACAGCACCTTAACAGAAGCAACTGGACTTGAGGGTTAATTCAGTTTGCTACAGGGGTCTTTGTTGGTTTTTTGTTTTTTAAATAGAGTTGGAGCCATTGTTTTGGTTGCAAAGGTTAGGAGAGAAGTGCAGAAGCATCTTTGACTCCACTGCCCCGCCCTCTCCTTCCCTCCACTTTCTCCTCTACATCTAGGGTCTTTGAAGACACTTGCGCTCCAGCAGAGGCCCCTCCCCCAAGGTGGTGCAGGGCCTGAGTTCTTCTTTTTTGTCTCTAGACCAGCTTTACCAGGCAAAATACCAAAGCCAAACCAAACGTGCTGGTACTTGTTGATTCCAATTTGTAACTACCTAATAGGAGAGATTAGAATGGTAGCCAACTGTGTAATCTTTCTCTCTCTGAGAAGCTGGTGGCTCCAAAAGGCCACGCTTTTGGTTAACAGCCCAGTACTTAACCCGCTGCCCCACCAGTGCTCATCCTCAGCACACAAGCCTGTGTTGAAATGGAAGAGGAAGTGACAAGAGGATTGACCATAGCCATAGTACAGTAGAGACCTATTCCTTAAAAGGCAAAGACGATAGACAAAACCTTGCATTCTAATTGATAACTGGTTCTTTCACAGGCTCTGGCTAAATTCTGTTAGTGTATAAATGGTGATGAATGAACTGAAGGACTTCTTTTAAAGTCATGATTTCTGTGAAAGTTTACAAAGCAAATTGTAAATCCATTCAACCATTCATACTATTCATATACATTTTGTTTTATGATGTTAATATCCATAATTTAATCACATTTCAGTTAACAATAGGTTCTAGATATTGTCTGGAATTCCAGGGCTTTAGGACTGGCACCTTCCTTCTTCACGGTGTTTGGTTATGGTTAAAAAGTATAGGGAGCCCTGATGGTCTAGTGGCAAGAAGCTGCACTACAGACCCAGAGGCATGCGGTTTGAATCCACCAGATTCTCTGCTGGAGAAGAAGGGGCAACTCCCTTCTGTCCCAGTCAGATCCGATTTGATAGTACACACACAAAATAATAAAATTTAAAAATAAAAAGATTATGTAACTTTGCCCCCTTTCGGCTTCACTATATTTGTGACTATATTTACAACATACACTAAGATGAATATAGAAATATCATCTGCTAGTGATACTAGTGATCGCAGGCATAATCCTTTCATCTACCTGTATCTGTTTGGCTGTCTGCCTATATAGACACGTGTAGAATAATGTTTATTATTGCTGATAATGCAGGATCGAGTGTGTAATAGCTTGTAGCACCTCTCTGTATATTCCACTTTAGTGATACTGTGCTGTGCATCTCCTTAATGAATATAGTTTTTCTCTTCACCTATTTTAATGTCTCTATTTTCTGTTTTCCCTGTCTCTCTCACTTCCCTCTCATAAGGTCAGCTTTTTGCACAGTTTTCTGCACGTGGCTTGACAGTTCTTATTGAACATCACTTGTTGTTATGTGCTGTCCATTTGCCTATGACTCATAGCAACCCTATGTACAACAGCTCTGAAGGCTGCCCTGTCCTGAGCCAATTTCACAGACTTGGACACACCTACCCCCACTGCCTCAGTTACTGTATCAATCCATCTCATCTAGGTTGTTCTTCTCCTGTGTTGTCCCTCCATGCTTCTGTATTTAGAATTCATTTGAGTCAGATTTTATTATTTGTTTAGGATGATGCTACAAATGGAACAATAGAAAATCTTATTCTAGTGATGTTTAATGCCTAAAATTGGACTCACCTATAATCTCTGGAATGACTCTTGGACAAGAGTTCTAGATGAATCTGTCTTCTATTAGTTTACTAAATACTTCTACCTTAGTTAAGTCCCACAAATGAAAATGAGAGAATTACCCGCATTTTACAGATCTTAAAGAAAACAGGTTCAGAGACGCTAAGTAGAATCTGAACAACTAGAAAGGTATTAAGTACTTTTTCAAGTTTCCTTGAGTCCAGAAGTTGAACAATTAATGAAAGACAATGGTAACTATGTAAGTATTAATCCACAGCATGATGGTCCAAAGGGCCCTTCACTGCTTGA
The DNA here is from genome assembly GCF_000299155.1 of Elephantulus edwardii. Classification (NCBI taxonomy): domain Eukaryota; kingdom Metazoa; phylum Chordata; class Mammalia; order Macroscelidea; family Macroscelididae; genus Elephantulus; species Elephantulus edwardii. The sequence goes on from NW_006399765.1 coordinate 4,949,340, forward strand.
CCTTCTCCCACCTTTTGCCTGGCTGGGAATCTCTTCCTGGGTCAGCTTAAGAGAATCATTACTATCACTGTTCTGAATGTCTGCTAATATTACAAATACATATATCCTTTGATCCAGTAATTCCACATCCCAGAATTTTCCATACAGATTTATTCACATATGAAATGATGTGTGTCTTAGATTTTTCACAGCAAAAGATTAGAAACAGTGTATGTGTAACTATAAGAACATGGATGAAGAAATGAATGAGAGTAGAGCAGCTCTGTATTTACTGAGAAGGCTCCCTGGTGGCTCAGTGATGAAGTGTGCAGCTGCTAACAGAAAGATCAGAGATTCAAACCCAACAGCCATCCACAGGACCAAGTTGTAGTAGTCTGCTTCGCAGAGATTGACAGCCTTGAGAACCCAGTGAGTCACTTCTGCTCTACCCTGTCGGTCATTGTGAGTTAGAACCAGCTCACCAGCAATTGGTTTAATAAGGGAACAAACATTGGGATATGCTGTTAAGTGAAGAAAAAGCAAGATTCAAGGCTGTACATGACTGCATAAAATGCTACGTTAGTGTGAACAACTATGCATTAATAACAGTTGTTTGCTTATATGTAAACTTCCAGGAAGGGTAGACTATGGACAGGAGAACTGAGCTGCTGGGGGGAAGAGAGAGAGAGGGAGCGAGATCTATCACTGAAGAGCCTTTTGAATCAAGAACCACGTAAATTATCCATTTGGAGAGAGGGTATGGAAATCCCTACTCCTTTTCAAAGTCCCTCCTTTCTTCTGTCTCCTGAGTGTGGCAGCCCTTAATGTAGTGCTGTTTGTTTGTTTTTAAATCTTTAATACTTGTTTTCTTATTTGTATTCATCTCCCTCTACTAAAAGATGCTTTGACAGCCTAGGGTGTAGGGAGAGAACTGTACAGCCAGCCTAAAGGTGCAAGGTTTGAGTTTACCAGCAGCTGCTTGGGAGAAAGATGAACAGTCTCTTCCCATGTTATTTTCAGCCTCTGAAAACTGGTTGGAGGGTCATCTGTGAGTCAGTTCCAATTCAGTGGCAATGAATTGTTTGTTGCTGTTGTCTTTTTTAAATTTATTGCTTGAATAAATGCAATCAATACATTTTCTTGTAGTGCATTATAACACATCTTCATTTATTTTATTATCTTTTGTACAGTTTTTGGTTGTAGTTTTAAGGTGATCAGCATTTTGTTAGGTGCCATCAAGTCGAGTATGACTCATAGCGACCTTATGAACAAAAAAGATCTGAAACCTGTTCTAGCCTGTGCCAGCCTCACACTTCCTGACACATGAGAGCCCATTGTAGCATCACTGTGTCAGTCCACCTAATTGAGGGTCTTCCTCTTCTTCACCAATCCTCCACCCAGCATCATGTCCTTCTCCAAGCAACATACCTTCTCCTCCTAGCAACATACCCAAAGTATGTGAGGCAAAGCCTCATCCTTCTTACCGCCAGAGAGCACTCCAGCTGCACCCTCTCCAAGACATATCTGTTCTTTTGGCCGTCCATGGGATGTTCAGTGCTCTTAAGACATATCTGTTCTTTTGGCCATCCATGGGATGTTCAGTGCTCTTCTCCAACACCACAGCTCAAAGGCATCAGTTCATTTTCTGTCATCTTTTTTGGTGGTAGGTTTAGGATTGTTGTTGTTGCTGCTATGTGCCATCAAGTTGCTTGCAACTCATAGCGACCCTGTGTACAAGAGCCCTAAACTCTGCTGTATCCTGTGCCAACCTCACTGTCTCTGCAGTCAGCATAAAATGTGAAATTAAAACAGTATAAATCAGATGAGTACATAGTGAAAAGTAAGTCTCTCTCCCCTCCTACCCCGATGCTCTTAATCCTGGGTCCCCTACGCCTGTAGTACCCCTTACAAAGCCACTATCACCAACCCATTTACATGTATGCTTGTAGTAATACTGTATGCTTATCAAGCATTTGAAATCCATATATCCGTTTTATACATTCTTCCTCACCTACTTTTTCCACTTAACTGGATATCTTAGTATAGTATTATATTTAGTTTTATTTTTTGAAATGGCCTATATTTTCAATGTATATTTATATTGAATATGTTTAAACTGGCACTTCTCAGTGGGAATTGGCATTGTTCCGATTGTTACCTCAGATAATGTCACAACAAAGATTTTTGTACATGTATGTTTTATCTAGAACATTTGTCTGTAGGGTGAAGTCTTAAAATTGTTGGGCCAAAAGGTAGGTGCGTGTCGAAGTATGAAATAACCAGTCTTACTTAGAAAAGATGGCCAGTGGTTTAAGAAAAAGTACTAGTTAACGAGCAAGAGCAGCTTCCATTTTGTTGAAGTTTCTCTTTTTCTTCCAGAAGTGGTCAGCACCTCACCAGGAAATTCACAGAGTGGTAAAGCTGTTGGGCCTAGCTGTCAGCAGGTTGAGGGGAAAGGTGAAGCTGAACTGGCTGTGTCGGCACCTGTCAGGCAGCTCCTCATGACAGTTGTGCTGTGCTGACTTCCTTCTGCTCTTTTCTAGGACCTTAGCTTCGTGAGACATTTGGGATCCGTAGCCTTCACAGCTGACCTGCTTGGAGCTCATCATGTCAAAGTTAAAAAGCTCGGAGTCCGTGAGGGTGGTGGTTCGCTGTCGGCCCATGAACAGCAAGGAAAAAGCTGCTGCCTACGACAAGGTGGTAGATGTGGATGTGAAGCTGGGGCAGGTGTCTGTGAAGAACCCCAAAGGAGTGGCCCATGAAATGCCCAAGACCTTCACCTTTGATGCAGTCTATGATTGGAACGCCAAGCAGTTTGAACTGTACGATGAGACATTCCGACCACTTGTGGACTCCGTTCTGCAAGGTTTCAATGGGACGATTTTTGCCTATGGACAGACTGGGACTGGGAAAACCTACACAATGGAAGGTGTTCGTGGTGACCCTGAAAAAAGAGGGGTCATCCCTAACTCGTTTGACCACATCTTCACCCACATTTCTCGATCCCAGAATCAACAGTACCTCGTCAGAGCCTCCTATTTAGAGATCTACCAGGAGGAGATCCGAGACCTCCTCTCAAAGGACCAGTCCAAGCGGCTTGAGCTCAAGGAGAGACCGGACACTGGCGTGTATGTGAAAGATCTGTCTTCCTTTGTCACCAAGAGCGTGAAGGAGATAGAGCATGTCATGAACGTGGGCAACCAGAACCGCTCCGTGGGTGCTACCAACATGAACGAGCACAGCTCTCGTTCCCATGCGATCTTCGTCATCACAATTGAGTGCAGCGAGGTGGGCCTCGATGGCGAAAACCACATCCGTGTGGGCAAGTTGAACCTCGTAGACCTCGCTGGCAGTGAACGGCAAGCCAAGACTGGTGCCCAAGGGGAAAGATTGAAAGAAGCCACCAAGATCAACCTCTCCCTCTCAGCCTTGGGCAATGTCATCTCTGCCCTGGTGGACGGCAGAAGCACTCACATTCCTTACCGGGACTCGAAGCTCACTCGGCTTCTCCAGGATTCCCTTGGGGGCAACGCTAAAACGGTGATGGTGGCCAATGTGGGGCCTGCCTCTTACAATGTGGAGGAGACCCTGACCACTCTGAGATACGCCAACCGTGCCAAAAACATTAAGAACAAACCAAGGGTTAACGAGGACCCTAAGGATGCCCTCCTCCGAGAATTTCAAGAAGAAATTGCTCGGCTCAAGGCCCAGCTGGAAAAACGATCCATTGGCAGAAGAAAGAGGCGGGAGAAACGGAGGGAAGGTGGTGGCAGCGGCGGGGGCGGGGAAGAGGAGGAGGAGGAGGGAGAAGAGGGAGAAGAGGAAGGGGATGATAAAGATGATTATTGGCGGGAACAGCAAGAAAAACTGGAGATTGAGAAGCGAGCCATTGTAGAGGACCACAGCTTGGTTGCAGAGGAGAAGATGAGGCTGCTGAAGGAGAAGGAAAAGAAAATGGAAGATCTGCGGCGGGAGAAGGCTGCTGCTGAGATGCTGGGTGCCAAAATCAAGGTACCGTACTCTCTGCAGGCCCTCCCCGCTCTGGGTTCCCCTTCCTTCAACCTCTCCACTGTGTGTGTGTGTGTGTGTGTGTGTGTGTGTGTGTGTGTGTGATCTGTTTTACACCTCACGAGTTAGTCCTGTGAGACCAGACCTCAGTGAACACTTGTTAAATGCAAAGGAAAATGTCTGGGTGTTTCTATTTAAATTTTAAGAATGAAATATTAAGAGTTCCTGATAAAAGGAATTACGTATTACATATGTATTAATGAGAGCTCTGGTGGCCTACTGGATAAGGAACTGCACTGCCAACCCAAAGGCAGGCAGTTTGAATCCACCAGCTGCTCCCTGTGTGATCTATGCCCCTCCATGTGATTTATGGCTTTTGAAAACCCACTGTGGGTGAGCTATGAGTCCATTGTGATTTGACAACAATGAAAGAGAGAATTTGTACAAAGAACAGCAATAAACCCAGCACCTATGTACTGCCCACCCAGTGTAAAAAATGGCTCAGCTCTTACACCTGAAGTTTATCGTGTCCCTTTCCCACAGACGTAACCATTATCCTAAATCTGATGTTGATGGTTTCCTTGCCTTTTTTTTCACGCTTTTACCATATATCTATCTCTAAAGAAAAGATTATTTCACATCATCTCTTACCTTTATGTAAATGGAATCCCATGGCTGAAATTTGCTTTGATTTTAAGTTCACGAGATTTCTCCATATTGTTGTCTGGAGCTATGGTTTATTAATTATTGCTATTCTAAATGGCCTGAGGTGTTCCTTTCTCCCGGTAGCTTGAGTTGCTTGCATTTTGGGCTGTGTGTGTTCATGTACTTGACTCCAGAGGATATGTTTGTGTGTGTTTCTTGTCTGGCTTTGTTCAGTCCTAGAGATGTGCATCTCCAGCTTTACTAGATAATTACAGGATAATGATGAGGTAAAGCAGCTCTGTAGTTAAAGCTTATGCCAGCAGAGTGTGAGTCTTCATCTTAGGCTTGCCAATATTTGTGAAGATCTGGTGTTAAATTTTGTGTAGCTGGTGGACTGTGTGGTACCCTAATTACACCAGATGCAGAACAGTTCTGTCACCTCAGAAAACATGCTTATGATGTCCACGCACTGTTCCTTTATAACCAGCCTGCCAACATAGCCCTCTATGCCAGTGTATTTCATTATATCTGCCTCAGTTCTCCCCATGGCTGACCAGCATTCTAGAATGTGGAGCCTGTTATTGTTTTGGATCTTACTTCAGGCAATAGGGTAGTACGGTTACTAGATTTTGGTTCTTAAAGGGGTTTAATGACAAACGCGGATGAAAAGGTGACCCAGAGTTCTGAGGATGATGCTTTATCCACTAGCTGATCCGAACTCAGAATTCCTTAGAAGTCTTGGGTTCTGTCTTTCTGGGTTTATGCAAAGTTCCTTCTGTTGTGTGATCTGTGTCTGTTAAATGACAAGAATCTCCTTCTTGACTCCCCTCCCTCTTGTCCTTGAAGCTGTAGGCTGTGTATATCCTTGGTGGCCTTGAAGTAGCCCATTCACAGAGTACTGTTTCAATTGCAAGACATAATCCTTAAAGCCTTAAGAATCACCTCTAGACCTCATGTGAAAATCAAGCTACATACAACACAAATAGGATGTAACTTTCTTCCAGGAAAGGGCTAATGATATGGTGGAATTGCATTACATCAAATGCTTTTTACCACCCCTCCCCCCAACAATAGCATATGAAGTGTAACTTGAGGGCACCAATATTTGGTTTGCACACCATTTAGGATCCCATCTGACATCTAAAGCCAGGAACACCTATAGACTCTAAACAACCTGGAGTATTTTGAGAACTTTCAGTGGTTGGCAAAACTCAGCATTGACCTCAGTCACTGACTTCTTACCTGTTATGTCTGTGAGATTATTCTCTAAATACAGAAGGTCCTCCTCAGTCCTTGAATGCTGTAAAATCATAAAACAAAAGCATTCTGAAGTTGGAAGGAGGAGAAAGCTTAGTAACTTCATCCAGTTTGTTTGGGGAGAAAAGGAAATAGGTTGAAAGGGTTCACCGGAAGATGGCAGTAGGGCTGTGGTTAGTGCTTGTGTATTTCTTAAAGGCAGGGTGATAGAGGTTTTGCATTCTGTATTTTGAAAATCATTTCTGTGACCTCAGCCACCAAAAGGTCTCAATCCAGTCTTGTCCAGAGCGGATTCCTAATATCCAGACCCCATAACCCTCTACCTATAGACACCCTGCCTGTTCCTGTAATTAAGGAAATTAGGGAAGCCAGAACCCTAGAAATTCTCATTGCAGCTGCCTCTATGCCTCCCTCTGGCCCAGTAAATCCCCAAGAGCTCTGTTTCTTAGTACTGTAACAGAAATACTGCAAGTGGGTGTCTTTAGAAAACAGGAGTTTCTTTTTCTTACACTTTAGGAGGCTAGAAGTCAAAATTCAGGACACTGGATTTAGGGGAGACTCCTTTTGTTTGTTGGCTCTGGGAGAAAGTCTTTGTTTCCATTCTCTGTTCCTGGGTTCCTTGGCAGTCTTTGTGTGGTGTGACATTTTGCTTCCACTACCTGCTTCCTTGCCTTTGGGCCTGTTGTGAGATTAGGTGGCTGTTGTTAGGTTGGGTCAGTTTGGAGCCACTGCAACCCAGGGGGTAGAGTATAACTGCCTCTATAACAAAGATTTTCTCTGTTGGAATCAGGATGGGAGCAAATTGTCCAGCCTTTGGCCAAAGGAGCTGCTGAGTGGGTTGGAACCACTGACCTTTCCATCAGCTTTAAGGGCTTAATCTTGCATTGCCAGGACTCCTTTTCTGTGCCTCTTCTATTCCTTAATACTTCAGAATTGATTGATATGAAACACACCAACACTGATAATGACCTCAACAGCCAGTGGATTCATACTGCGTGCCTTTGGCTTGACAGCTCAGATCCTTACCATTAAGCCACCAGAGCTCCCTTAACATGATGGAGAAAACCCTATTTCTAAGTGTGATTATACCCACGATTTTTGCAGCTTATTATTTACAGCTCACATGTTTTGAGGACACACTATTCAATCTATACCAGCCTCTGAATCCTGCCTCACATTGATCTCTTGGACTTGTTTACTTAGCTTTCTCCTCCCTACCCGAGCCAGCCCTGGACTCTCACACAGCCTTCTGTTTGGTCTGCCGTCATCAGCCTGACCGCTCCCAGCTATTCTCGCTGTACAGCTGCACCAGAGTAATATTTCTGTAACACACATCTGACTGCATGCCCACGTGCTTAAAGAACACATCACTGGGGCTCTGGAACGCAGGGTGAAATTTAGTTCCTCCAACAGGGCTGGTGGCCTAGTGGTAAGGAATTACAGTTCAAATCCACCAGCAGCTCTACGGGAGAAAGATGGGCAGTCAACTCCCATGCAATTTACTGTTTCTGAAAACCTTCTGGAGGGCTAGCTCTGAGTCAGTCCCAATTCATGGTACTCAGCAACAACAACAACAACAGGGCTTTTAAGATTTTTTTAACTGACCCTTACTTGTTTTTGCTGTCTCTTACTCTACACACTTAAAAAAAATAAATAAAAATTCCTTCGGGAATTCCTGTTTCTGTTCCAACTCTGTGACTAGATGTCCTTCAGATAGGACCTGTTCCCTGACTCCCCTTTAACGTCTGGATTCTCTTCCTCCAGCGTGCATCTCCCATTGAGAGCCCTGCCCAGGCACATCTCATTTTATTGGGCATCACACACACTGTGTTTCTTGCAGATTGAAGATTTGTGACAACCCTGCATCAAGGACGTCTTTGAGTACCATTTTTCTAACAGCATGTACTGACTTCATGTCTCTGTCACATTTTGGTAATAATCTTTGCTGTATTTCAGACTTTTTCATGATGCTGTTATATAGTTAACAGACTGTAACCCAGTATAAGCATAGGCCTCATAGACATTAAAAGAAAAATGTAACATGCTTTATTACAATCTTAGCTTTGTAACAGTGATCTGTAACTAAATCTGCACATCTCTGACTTATGCCTGTACTTTCTCATACGACATCTAACACCATATGCTAAGAGTCTGTTTGTTTATTTCTGCCCTTCAGTAGACTCTTAAGTCAATGGACTATAAGGCCTGTGATTTGTATTCACAGTTGTATTCCAAGTACCTAGCACACAATAGACGTGTATGTTTAAAATAGGGTTGCTATTTAATTTAAAAAAAACAAAACACAAGACAAACCTCTCAGTGTTTTATCTCTTTTAAAAATATATTTATTTTATATCTGTTCTGGTTGGAAATATACACAACAGAACATATATCCATTCAACAATTTCTATGTAATCTTTTTTTCAAAGAGCTAAAATTCATGCATGCACGAGGAAAGTGTATTTTCTTTGTTAACAAGATCAAGTGCCCAGTGAAGCTACTCCAGCCCCGGTGGTGAGAAGAGTAGGACAAGAAAAGCTGAGCGTAGCTATTATATGCTCAGGTCTGGCTAACCTTTCTGGGGCATCCCATGAAATAGGTTCTGAGGGAGACCATTCACAAGATAAATTCTTTATTTTTCATGCAGGCCATGGAGAGTAAACTGCTTGTTGGAGGGAAAAATATAGTGGATCACACGAATGAGCAGCAAAAAATCCTGGAGCAGAAGCGGCAAGAAATTGCAGAACAGGTAACTTTTCATTGTTTCAGGAGATAGAAGGAAGTAGTTAATTCTACAGAGAAAATATCCCTTATGTTAGCCATTCTTCAAAACTGAGACTCTGACCTGGAGCAGGAGTCTTCATCTTTGTATAGATCTTGTTCTCCAGGCCAAACTAACGTATTTTGTGATGTTGCTCAGAAACGTCGAGAACGAGAAATCCAGCAACAGATGGAGAGTCGAGATGAGGAGACCTTGGAACTTAAAGAGACATACAGCTCATTGCAGCAAGAGGTGGACATCAAGACCAAAAAACTCAAAAAGGTATGAAAGGAATGAGAGCCTGCTTTGAGGTTTTGAGGGGAGGGAGAACTCTGTTCTCTCGATGTACACCCACCTTATCTGCCTTTCCCCTTGGACCTAGCTCTTTTCCAAGCTGCAGGCAGTTAAGGCTGAAATCCACGACCTCCAAGAAGAACACATCAAGGAGCGCCAAGAGCTGGAGCAGACCCAGAATGAGCTTACCCGGGAGCTGAAGCTTAAGTAAGTGCCAGGCTGGGGTGTGGTTTTTGTTAAGTGGAAAATACCCTTGAGGACAGAGCCCTGTCTCCCTCTAATACTTCCTGCCACCATGTCCTCCTTCTCTCTATTCCTGAAAAAAGTCACTTTCCTTCTAAGGTTCCGTCTTTTACCTAAAGAGCTTGACTGCATGTTTTCCATCCTTGCTTCCACCTCACCTTCTCCAAGTTTTTTTTAATAATTTTAATGAGCATTTACAGAGATTTTGGATTTCCATTCCTTCATTGCTGCACTTCTCTCCCCGCGCAGCCCTTCCCCCCACCCCCAGTTCGCTCTTCTCTTTCAAAAGTAAAAGAAACACTCCCTCCCTGGGACACAATCCCCCCACACCCCTCCCGCCGCCCCAAGTACATTCCACTATGCAACCTTAATTGTGGACTCTTGTGATAACCATAATACCCTATCATACATCGCTTTTAAATTATTAACTCCCTCATCTGTTTCAGTGCAGTATACACAATTTATCCAGTTTTTCTCAGTCTTACCCCAACCCTGATATCAGTCCCACTTTACAACAGTGGCACCATGCAATATTTGTCCTTTTGCGACTGAAATATTTCACTCAGCATAATGTCCTCCAGGGTCACCCATTTTGAATAATATTGCATGAGTTCCTTGTTTTTCAATGCAGCATAGTATTCCATTGTGTGAACAAAGCTGCAGTAAACATGGGTGTGCATATATCTGCTTGGATGTCAGTTATGGTCTCTTTGGGATATATTCCCAGTAGTGGAATTGCTGGGTCAAATGGTATCTCTATTTGCAACTTTTTGAGAAAGTGCCATACTGCCTTCCACAGTGGTTGCACCATTTTACACTCCCACCAACTGTGAATAAGGGTTCCAGTTTCTCCACAACCTCACCAGCATTTGATATTTGCTGTTCTGTTAAATTTTGCAATTCTGACTGGGGTGAGATGATATCTCATAGTTATTTTGCTTCTCCAAGTTTTGGGTTTTTTTTTACATAGACTCAGCTTATATTTTGTCCATTGTCTCAACGGTTTTTGTTCTTTTTTGTCAATATTCATTTCATAAACCATAATGTATATGAATGAAACACAATGTACATGAATGATTGTGTATAAAACAATATACATGAAAAAACACAATACATATATGAATGATTTTATGTAAATCAAGGGGAAAGTAATCATGACTAAACTGTCCCTGACAAGCCATAGTCTTTTTAGTTGCTTCTTAAATTTGGGCAATGACTAAGGTTTACAGTAAAAGAATTGTTGCCCCTGAATTATGCTTCTCCAGAAGCCAGAGCCTTTGCTATTTATTGACAAGAGGTTATCCTTATTTTCAGCATGAACTTTTTATGATGCAATTTTTTTAGCATGTAAATACATAGTGAATGTGCAAATACCTATTACTCAGACTTTTTAATAATTAATGCGTTTTTGTCACTCATTTTTTACACAAATATTTTAAAGCAAATCTTACCTCATGTTATCACCCTCTGAAGACTCTGTAGTGCATCCTGCCACACCACCCTCCATGCACATGGTCTTGTCTAGGTTACTTAGTGATTATGTGACCATGTGCTGGGTTTTTTTAAAGTGTTTTGGTTTGTTGTTGTTGTTTTTGTGTACTGTTGAATTGATCCAACTGGCACAGGAGGAGATTATCCCTGCTCCAGCAGAGCATCTGGTGGATTCAAACCATGTGCCTTAGGGATTTCAGTGCAGTTTCTTACTACTAGGCCACCAGAGCTCCCTCCATGTGCTGGTTTTTTAAAAGTTTTGTTGAGATGTAACTTACATGCATACAGTTCACCTATTTAAAATGCATAGTTCAGTGTTTTTTTTTAACATGCTCGCTGGCAGCTTTTGCCATTATCTAATTTTAGGACATCCTTACCTTCCTAAAAGAAACCCTATACCAGTTTAGCACTGATTCTTCATTTTTTCATTCCTCAGCCCTCAACAACTCCTATTCAACTCTGAGACTCTATGAATTTGCTTATTCTGGATATTTCATATAATGGAATCCTACAGTATGCAGTCTTTTTTATGATTAGCTTCTTACACTTAGCATAAATATAGTCAAAGATCACTCATAGAATATATGAGTACTTCATTGCTTTTTATGACTAAATAACCTTCTGTTGTATGAATATAATAAAATAGACCACATTTTATTTATCCATTCATCAGTTGATGGACATTTGAGCTGTTTTTTCTTTGGGGCTATTGTGAATCGTGCTGCTGTGAACATTTGTAGAAAAGCTTTTTTAATTATGTATACAAGCTTTTTATGAGCATATGGTTTTATTTCTTTGAGACTATTCCTTTGAGTCTTCAAGTTTTTACAGTTTTAGGTGTTACATTTAGGTCTGTGATCCATTTTGAGTTATTATACTGAGTATATTACATGAACTGAGTGTATTACATGAAGAAGTTGTTTCAGTTTCATCCTTTGTGCATGTGGACATCCAGTTTGACCAACACTATTTGTTGAAAAGGTTATTCTTTCCCCATTTCATTATCTCAACATTTGTGTTGACCATGAATTGACCATAAATGTAAGAGGGTTTAGACGCTCCAGACTTTTTTCATTCTAACCACATGACTTTCCAGCTTTGTAGTAAGTTTTAGAATTTAGAATCCAGCTTTGTCGTTCTCTGCAGGCTTAGCTTAACTATTTGAAATCCCTTGCATTTCCTTAGCACCAGTAGTGTAGTGTATTGTGTGTCAGGCTGCTAGCTGAAAGGTTGGTGGTTCGCTTCTACCAGAAGCTCTGTGGAAAGAAGATGAACAGTCCCCTACTGTAAAGAATAGAGGCTCAGAAACCCACCTGAGGGTTGCTGTCCTCCCTGAAGAATCAACTCCGTAGCAGTGGGTTCTCATTTTTTGGCTTGCATTTCTGTGTAAATTAAAAAAAAAAAAATTAATTTATTTTTACAATTAATTTTAATGAAAGTTTACAGAGAGAGTTTCCAGTCATTCATTGTTGCAGTGTTCTCCCTAACCCCCCCCCCCCCAATTCACTCTTCTCCTTGAGAAGAAAGAAAAACTCTTTAATTGTTATGCAATCCTTCCCCACAAGTCTACTTCACTGTGCAGCCTTCACTCTGGACTTCTATAATGACAAGAATACCCCTTTTTAAACAGTTCTCTCCCTCATCCATTTCAATGCAATATAGATCATTCCTCCCTTCCTTTTCTGTCTTCCCTCAACCCTGATGTCTGTCCCATTTTACAACAGTGGCCCTATGCAATATTTGCCCTTTTTGTGACTGAGATATTTCACTCAGCATAATGTCCTCCAGGGTCATCCATTTTACATAATATTTCATGAGTTCCTTGTTTTTCAATGCTGCATAGTATTCCATTGTGTGAATATACCAGAGGTTCTCTATCCATTCGTTTGTTGATGGGCAAAAAAGAAAAAAGAAAAGAAAGCCACCTGGGATATTTAGGGGATTATTGTGAATCTGTAGAACAATTTGGGGACGATTGTCATCTTTAAAAGGCCATCTAGTGGCATGGTGGTTAAAGCACTCAGCAGCTACAGGTTGGAGATTCAGTCCCATCAGTTACTCTATGGGAGAAAGATATGGTCGTCTCCTTCTGTAAAGATTGACAAAAACTCTTTGGGGCAATTCTCCTTGTCATATAGGATCATTATACATTGGAATCTACAGCAGTAGGTTCAATTTGGTTTGGGTTGTCTAAACCATGAACGTTAAGTTGTTTTGGGATTTCCCCCCCTTTTTTTTCTTTAAATTTAATCTGTCATTCCACTATGCAGTTATTTGTTAGACAGTTCTCTGCTCTTTGAAGCGATTGTTGTGTGGTCAAGTCAGAACCAATTCATAGCTTGACCCTCCAGTGTGTTTTCAGAGGCAATAAATCACACAGGAAGAGATTGCCCATCCCCTCCCACAGAGCATCTGGTGGATTCAAACCGTGTGCCTTTGAGATTGCAGCACAGCTTTATACCACTACATGACCAGAGCTCCTGAATGTTAAGTTTCATGATTCATGAATATGGAATATCTTTTCACTTATTGAAGTCTTGTTTTTTAATGTAAGTTTCATCATGTTGTTATTCATTATGTTTCATAATTTGTGTTAAATTTATGGCTAACAATCTTTTCCTATTGTTGTAAAAGGAATTCTGTTCTCAATTTTGTCTTTGGAATATTTACTGTTAGTATATAAACATTGGTTTTGGATACACAATGCTTTATTTTTTTTTTACAATGCTTTATTTTTATATTCAACAAAATTAACATTCTTATTATTGTCTATTATTTAGTACTTATTTAGATTTTCTTGGTTTGTGTTTGAATCTAAGTTAGGACCAACAACACATCACGGCTAATTATTGTGGTTGGTTTTTTTGTTTGTTTGTTTGTAGTTTTTTCATTTTTTAAAAATTCTATTCTTACTACTTTTGTGTGTGTGCTGTCAAGTCAGATCTGACGGAAACAGGAGGAGATTGTCCCTTCTCCAGCAGAGCATCTGGTGGATTCGAACTGCTCAGCAGTGCAGCTTCTTGTCAATAGGCCACCAGAGCCTGCCAATTATTGTGTTTCTTAAGAAGCTGTCTTGGCACAGTGGTTACGTTATTGGCTGCTTTTCTGATGGTTGACAGTTCAAACCTATTTATTGCTCCATTGGAGAAAAACCTAGTGATCTCTTCTTTATAGCCACGAAAAGCCTTTGGGTTTTTCCTTTCTGCCACATGGTGTTGCAATGGGTCAGAATCTATTAAATGGTATTTAATAAAAATAACCTTATCTTTCTTAAGCGTATTTTAATTTAAAGGAATCTCTTACCTCTGTTTAAAACTTTATTATAAATGTGCACCTGATCCAGGCCATGATCTTCACAATTACTTATTATGTGTTAGAAAGCTGGACAATGATTAGGGATGTTGGAAGGGGAATTGATGCCTTTGAGCTGTGGTGCTAGAAAAGAGTATTGGATAGACCATGGACTGCTAGAGAACAAACAGGTTCATTCTAGAGAGGGTGAAATCAGGCTGCTCCTTCAAAGCAAGGATTCTGAAGCTTTGTCTGACATAGTTTGGATATGTTGCAAGGAGGGACCTTGGAGAAGGGACATCATGCTTGGGAGGTATAGGGACAGCTGCAAGAGAGGAAGCCCCTCGATGAGATGGATTGACTCAGTGATTAGGGTAATGGAGGTATGTGTGTCAGAGACAATTTGATTGGCAAAGGATAGAGCAAGATTCAGAACTAATGTACATAGGCTTGCTGGGAGTCACAGTGACTTGATGGCACATAATGACAACAACATAGAATAAATGGCATTAGACAGCCTATAGGAAAGTCTAATTCTGGATTGGTGAATTGGCCTCCTCATGTTGTCCTTTAATCTGTGGCTCTATCCTCCTTATTTCCCTTCTGCTGGAAACTATCTCTGAGTTCTCAATGTTGGATGCATTGAAATCACCTGGTGAGCTTTTCAAAATAGTGATGCCTTGGCTGTGTCCCACAGATTGATTTAATTATTCTAGAGCAGTGGTGTTCTGACTTTTTCAGGCATCATTATTGCCTGAAGGACTGTTTAAACACAAATTCCTGGGACTACCCCCAAAGCGTCTGGCTCAGCAGGCCTGGGATGGGGCCTAAGAATTTACATTTTTAACAGCTTCCAGGTCTTGCTACTGAAGGCTCACTGAACACATTTTGAGGCTAATTGATATCACTAACCAGAGATCTGTGTAAGATATTTTTCAACATTCTGAAGGTGATACTGCAGTGTAGCCTGACTATAGGTCCACTGAGCTAATGGTTTCAGCAAACAATGGTCTTTGTCTGACTCCATAATCGCTTTAGGGTTGCACAATATTTTTCTATACCAGTCCTTTGGCTATTCTTATTTTTTACAGATTTTTCTTTAAAGAATAACTTTTAAAAGGAATATCTTAATGACCAAATTTTGAATTTGGAAAAGGACCCATAAAATGAAATGTATGGGTAAGTCCTGTTCCTTAATGTGCACAGTGAGAAAATGATCAGAAGAGAATAGTAACCCAGCTATTCCACAGCTAGACATAAACACCAAGAATAACAGAGTGAGATACAAATGGAGATTTGTACACCAATGTTCATAGCAGCATTATTCACAATAGCAAGAGCTTGGTAACATTCCAGTTGCCCATCAACAAACAACTGGATGGAGAAATTGTGGTACATTCATGTGGTGGAATATTATGCAGCACTCAGGAGCAACAGTAGCATGGGAGAGGCTAGAGAACATTATGTTTCATGAACTACCTCAGGGGCATAAGAACAAATACTATGTGAGATCATTATTGTAAAAACAAAAGGATAATCAGTAAGATATGTATGGATAGCCAAAGAGGGAAGGGGAGGCAGGTAAAGGGCTGAAGATAGGGAGAGGCTGAAATCACAGAGTTGTAATTTGGTGGGTGAAGGAAGGAGGGATAAAACCCCAAAACCATGTATATGAATGAAATACAATATAAACAAATTATTATATGCAAAACAATAGAACAGATTCTTAAAAAAAAAAAAAGAATAGTAGTTGTCTCCAGATAATGAAACTATTGATAATTATATTTTGCACATTTTCTAAATTAAGTAAAGAAGGCCCTTGGTAACGAGAAAAAGAATAGAAATAACTATATATGTATACAAAAGAGAGAAGTTCTTAAACATCACAAAATAAAGAGAACATTTAATCTCCCAAAAGTGTCTTTCCCTAAGAAAGTCATTTTTATTGTTAGATCTTTTTAATAAACAGTGAGCCAACCTGTTCCTTATAGTACCCTGCACCTCTGTGGTATTTGTTGTGTATCTTTCCCACGCTGACACTCCTTTGGCATTGTTCTGGCCTGAGGTTTTGAAAGAGTGAAGTCACCATGGAGACACGAAACCCTGTGGGTTCCAGGGTCATTGTTTGCTGTGTTCCCTGCTTGCTTACTAGGCAGACTTTTCCCCAGAGTCTTCTCTGTCCCCAGTGTTTAAAGGACTGGCAGCTATTGGGCCCTGCTTTTTTGTCCTGGCAGGTTAGGAATTGAATTTTTCCAATTTGGGTATCAATCCATGGAGTTGGAGGAGAGCAGTTTAATTTCTAACTTGTTTTCAGTATTTGCAAAATTAATAGCCTTCATTAGCAATCCCAGTGGCACCCTGAAAGATACTGATGGTATGAGCAGGTGTGTAGGTCTGGCATCACCCTTTCCTCAGTGCTGTAACATCTTCAAACTGCAACTCTCATAGTCCCAGGACTGTCAGCCCCTCATACCTCATACAGGGACAGGGTTTCACACATGTCTGAATCCCAGCTCCTGATAATGATTTTGTTGTGTACCATCAAGTCAGAACTGACCAATATTGACTTGCCAGCGGGTTTTCTGAGGCAGTTAATTTCTCGAAGGAGAATTCCCATCTTTCTCCCAAAAAGCAGCTGGTGGATTTGAACAGCATACCTTTTGAGTTGGCAGTGCAATTCCTTACCATTAAGCCACTAGCACTTCCTGGAAGCCCATGGTAACTGCAGTACATGTTTGCTGGGTGACTTCACGGATCTTTGAGTCACTATTCATGGACTCAGATAG
Organism: Elephantulus edwardii; assembly: GCF_000299155.1. Classification (NCBI taxonomy): domain Eukaryota; kingdom Metazoa; phylum Chordata; class Mammalia; order Macroscelidea; family Macroscelididae; genus Elephantulus; species Elephantulus edwardii. Next base: position 4,966,095 of record NW_006399765.1, read on the forward strand.
CCAACACTAACTTAATGAACTTTGTTTTCCCATCTGTATTCAGACATGTGTATGTGTGTTCTTACAGGCATCTTATTATTGAAAACTTTATCCCTCTGGAAGAAAAAAGTAAAATTATGAATAGATCCTTCTTTGATGAAGAGGAAGATCATTGGAAATTACATCCTATAACCAGACTGGAGTAAGTCATTATTGACTTCAAACAGAAAGGCTGAGGGAGGAGGGCATGCAGGGGGTCACTCAGGAAGAATGAAAGATTGTTGATAAGCTGAACTTGACCAAAGAGGTTTGGTAATAGCATAGCATAGCATAGCATAGCATAGCATAGCATAGCATAGCATAGCATAGCATAGCGACTTATATAAATGTGGAACCAGCTGCACTTCTGAGCTCTGTGGCTGCCACAGGCTGCCCATGAGCTAAAAGTCTAATGTTGAAGTGGTATTAAGAATTGGAAACTTTGTTACTGATGAACTGATGACATTTCCCAAATTCCTGCATTTCACCCTCCCCAGCTGAAGGCTTCTAGGCCACATGAGGGACACAGTACATTGATGTCATCTTGTTTGTCGATTCTAGTCTGACACAGTGATGGAAAAATTCTCAGGGCGTGCTAGGAGATGTCTGCTAAAGATGCAGGAGTGAGGGGTATTGACAGCTATGTATTACTGACTGCTGTCTCAGCTCCCTTCTAGTTTAAAAGTTGCATGATGCTTACATTTGAATCAGAAAGCCATTCAGTTAGTAAATATAAACAAACAGTTCTTGTCCTATGTATGTCTCAGCCCTAAGTCCAGGGAGTTACTTGCTTTTGGCTCTGTCTGAAGCAGGCTCGGAATCTTCCCAAAGCTAGCTCAAGAGGACCGATGCTGGGACTGTGGACTACATTCCAGCCAGGGCTTTAACCACTGCAGTCCATTTTCAGGAATCAACAGATGATGAAACGGCCAGTCTCAGCTGTGGGGTACAAGAGGCCACTGAGCCAGCACGCAAGAATGTCCATGATGATTCGCCCTGAGGCCCGATACAGGGTGAGAAGGTTGTTCTTGGGTTTTTCTCTTCTCTCTTTTGAAGAAGTTCAGAGTTATGTAAATCCTTTAGCACTGTTTGCAAAGTCACAGTGTGTGGTTTGTTCCTTAACTCTTTCTAAAGTTAGTTAAGTATGATTGTATTGGAAACATTAAAAGATGAACTAGAATGAGATTTAGAAAATCAAGATGAGGGAAAGAGGAAAGTCAAAACATACTACCCACAATTTTAAAAAAACAAACAAACAACAAACCCAACAACTCATTGCCGTCAAGTTGGAACTGACTCATGGCTGACCCTCTAGCAAGTTTTCAGAGGCAGTAACTCCCATGGGAAGAGATTGCCCATCTTTCTTCCACAGAGTTCCTGTTGGATTCAGATTATCAGAGAGGCTACATTTAGGTCAGCAGCACAACTCACTGTGAGTTGTACCACCAGAGCCAGCTCTACCCATAATAGCCAGTAAATCTCGATTGAAAGCTTCAGAATGACTCTGTAAGAAGACTGGAGAGACATGGAGATCTAGTAATAGCAAAGTAACTGGAGAGATATGGAGATCTATCTAGTAAAGGGATACTGCAGAGAACATGGATATCTAGTTAAGCACTCAACTACTGATTAAAAGTTGTCCATTTGAACCCACCTTTTTCTGAAAGGTCATAATTTTGAAATTGTATTGTTGTCGTTAAGTGCTGTCGAGTCATAGATGACTCATACCAACCCTATGAAAGAGAGACATGCATACTTGTGTAACTTGCATCATTACTCCACATTCATAGTTTCCAGAGGCAAGCTATTTCAGAAGTGGATGTCACTCCTGCTTCCAAGCTTGTTTTAATCAGGGAGCTTCACCAAACACTGTCCACCATTGGTAACCGTTATCACATTTAACACATCAATGTCACAGTATTTAGCATCACAGCAGCCGTGAGTTACCTCTGTACAGCAAATGGACAGACCAGTGCTATACCATTTAGAAGAATGACCAAAAACAGTTAAAACCAGCCCTGAGGGCCACAGATTAAAATCACCCACCTTTGACTTGGTAGCATAACTTTCTATCCACTAGGCCAACAGAGCTCTCTCGTCGTCGTCGTCGTTGTTGTTGTTATTGTGGTGGTTATTGTGGTTAAGTGCCGTCGAATCATAGGCGACTTCATAGTGACTCTTTGAACGAAAGACCTGAACACTTGTATAACTTTCATCATTTCTCCATTTCATAATTAGGACCATAATTTTGAATTACCTACAGAGCACTTCTACTGTGCGAAAAAAAGAATATAGGTGACATGGAGATGGCTAATCCTGATCTCTGCTAACACCATAGAAGGAACCTTTCCCCATCAACAACATCCATAGCACAACACTAATCCCTATAAGGTCAGACATCATGCCCCATGTTTCTGTACCTACTTCTCCTAATTCCAGCACCAGTCTTAACTGCACTACTGGGTTTGAATTCTGTTGCAGTGGCTATACAGACTTTACAGAACCAGCATCAGACTGTGTAGCTGTTCTAAAGTAACACTTAGACTCTTAATGACACCCAAATATTTATAATAAAAATGCTATGAGATCTTCCTTTATAAACACTACGTACTGGGCGCTGTGTTTAGCACTTTATGGCTTTCTCTCACTTAGCTCTCTTGCCTTGTCTCTAAGGATTCCTTGTAGCATAGTGCATCAACTGTCAGCTGCTAATGAAAGGTGAACCACAGGTGAAAGATGAGCACTCTCCTGTAAAGATTTACAGCCTTGGAAATCTGAGGGAGGATCTGTGAGTTGGGACTAACTCAGTGACAGTGGATATTTAGTGTTTGTAGCCTTTTCTGTTCTTAAAGAACAAGGAGCTGATAATTGGAGGATCCATACCCATTACTGTCCATTTGGAACCGACTCATAGCTGACCCTCTTTCAGGTTTTCAAGAGGCTGTAAATTGCAAGGGAATATATCGTCTATCTTTCTTCTTTGGAGCCACTTTGGTGTTCAGCACTGCTTTCAGTTTGACAGCACAGTTCCCTATAAATTGCAACACCAGAGCTCCCTGGAGGGTCCAGAAGACACAATATATTGTTCAGTGAGAAGAAAAAAAAAGCCATTTGTACCCAATGTATATATATATGAATTTAAAAATCCGAGTCCACAGTATATTAAAATGTGAACTGATTAGCTCTGATTGGTAGAGGTACACTTAACTTTACATTTTCTTCTTTTTGCTTATTTACATTTTAGAACTACCATCAGGAAACTTTTTCAAAGGAAAGATTTTCACTTACAATTCTTTTAATATTTTTCAATCTTCCTTGGCAGCCAGAATAATTAAAAACAAACAAACAAACAGAAAACAGGATTAGTTAACTCTTCAGGTGCTGCTCTTTCTGTTGTTAAATTATTTAAAATTAAGAAAGCCACAGTCAGGTTTATTAGGTGGGGTTTATGCAGGGAATTGAGTGCTGTAGCAGAAACCTAGATAACATTTTCCTAACATTTAAAATAAATATGTATTTCACATTTAAAAAAAAAATCTTAAGCCAGAACATGGTTTTAAGAGCCACAGATCAAATATGTGGGTTTCCAGGGTGCTAAAACCTTGATGGCATGGTAGTTATGCCCTTGGCTGCTAAACAAAAGGTCAATAGTGTGAACCTACCAGCTGCGCCTCAGAGGAAGAATGTTGCTAGTCTACTTCCATTAAGTTTACAGGGTTAGAAACCGTATGAGACAAACTGTGAACCTGCACGTTTGCTAAGAGTTGAAGTCAACCTGATGGCAATAGCTTAGTTTTTGGTTTTAGAATCTGACCCAAAGGTAGAATTTAAAGCAGTGGTTCTCAGATGTTTTCAGCAGTGGACCTAATGGAGCTGCTTGTCCTCCCTCCCTCTTTCCTGCTCTGCTCTCTCTGGAGCCCTGAGTTTCTTAACTCCACTGACTAGAAAGAATTAGAAAAGAAGATGACCATGGTGACCATGGGCTTCTTCCCTCTACACCGTTACCTTGGTACATGGGAGGTAGGAGAAGGCTCCCACGTGGAAGAGACAACATAGAGGAATCAACCTACCACATCTCTTATGACGTGGAGCCCATTCCTGTTTTCAGAACGTGGTTACAGAGCCCAAATATTGCCATGTGCACCCTCCACGTACATAGAGTAGATCTGGCCCTTTCCCCACTGCAGCCCAATGTTCAGTGGAGCCACTCTCGGTGTTGAAATGATTGGTGCTGCTTCTTCATACTTTTCTGTATTTATTTTCATGTTGTCTGCAACAAATGAGTTTTATGTCATTTATCATTCCTCTCTGATTATGTCCCTTTCTATATAATAATAATTCATGCTCATTGTTTTGTCCAACAAGTTGCAAGGTGGGATCAGTCCTTGGAAAGGGCTGTCGTGCTTGGGAGGGTGGAGAGACAGCACAGGAGAGGAAGACCCTCAATGAAATGGCTTGATTCAGTGACTAGGGTAATGGGGGGGGGGTAGATGTATCAGAGACAATAAGATTGGCTCAGGATGGAACAGGGTTTAGGGCTATTGTACTGTTTGTATATTGTTTAGGGCTAGGGTCCCTAGGAGTCGCAGGCGACTCGACAGCATGTAACAACATTGTTTTGTTTTGTTTTTTTAAAAAAGGGAAAATACAGAAAAACATAGGGAAAAGAAAAATCCTCTAAGTTGCTGGACAAAATATTGTAGAACTACATCCTTTCTTCTCAACAGGCTTTTGGTAGACTCTGAATAGCAACCAGGTGGCAGTTTTGTTCTTGGAGAAGGCATGGGTTACTTGTGTCTGTGTCTGGGGGCCAGTCCAGATCTTAATGGCTTTGCTTCTGCAGGCAGAAAACATCGTGTTACTAGAGTTGGACATGCCCAGCCGGACCACCAGAGATTACGAGGGCCCGGCCATTGCCCCCAAAGTTCAGGCTGCATTGGATGCAGCTCTGCAGGACGAAGATGAGATCCAGGTGGACGCGTCATCCTTTGAAAGCACGGCAAATAAGAAATCCAGGGCCAGGTGAGTAGCTTTTGATGACCCATGTTTGAACAAGACATGTTTGATCAAGGACAAAACAAAGTAGAGAGGGCCAGGAGTGCTTGTTTAGCATGAGACACTTTGCAGAACATTCAAGAAGGTGTTGCCATATTGCTCCAGTGTTTAGTCATTTCTTCCAAAAGTTTTTATGGCCCAGGCACTAAGGCAGCTATATTGAACACCTCAACACCTAAAACACTTACCTTGTCTGTGAAGAGTGTGTGGTCTGGTGGATTCTGGGTGCCTGCCCACCAAGTCTCAGGAAGTTCTGAGTGCTTTAGAAGAAAAACTCTCATAATGATTTCTTGCAAAAGCTTATCTGGTAAAAAAGATCATCAATCTCATTTTCAGATGAGAAAACCAAGAGAACTCCAGAAATTAGCTGATCCAAGGAAATGCAGCTAGTAAGCTGGCGGGGCCAGAATCCAAACGTGGATTTGACGAAATCTACAGTTTCTGAACGTTAATGCTGAATTTACTTCACTCATTGGAATAATCAAATATTTAATTCAGTACTCAGAAATGCCATCTTTAGACAAAGATATTTTTTTCTTTTTTTAAAAAATGCTACATTAGCAAAGATTTTTTTAAAAAGTCATCAAAGTGAATTAACTCAGGTGTATAAGGACAAATACCGAATAAGACCATTATTGTAAAAACAGCGATAACCAGGAAGATGTGTATGGTTATCCAAAGAGGGAAAGGGAGCAGGGTGGGGGGCTGAAGAAGGCAAAGGGGAGAAAAGACAGGGTCTCAGACTCTGGTGAGTGGAGGAATTAGGAAAGATTCAGTGGGAATTTGAAAAGACAGTGTAATTAATATTGGGCATAGATCAATGGTGATTAATTTTATAAGACAGTGTATGGGAATGATCGTAAGAAACAATGTGAATGAAAAAAAAACCCACCAAAAAGTAGTATTTTTTTTTAAAAAAAATTAAATTCTAAAAAATGCAACCAAGTAGAAAACCAAAAATGGAAGGAATTGTACCTACAAACATGATCCCCTTACCCTAACCAGTGTCAAGATTAGATTTTAGCAGAAGAACAAGAGTGAGCTTCAGCAGTCTTGTCCTGAAGTTCCCCACACCTGTTGGCAGGCAGAGCTGAGGCTTTTACAGTTGAAAGTATACTGGAAAGGCCACCTTGAAGGGTTAAAGGCCCTCAGTGGAATAAGAATCTGACTTGGGTCAGGCACAAAGATGAATAGGTGTAATGTAGACATGTGTTTGACTTTTGCAGGCCTAAAAGTGGAAGGAAGTCAGGATCCTCCTCGTCTTCCTCAGGAACCCCAGCATCTCAGCTTTATCCACAGTCTCGGGGTCTGGTTCCAAAATAAATCCAGGCCCTCCTCCTCTCCCAGGGCATCAACAGCATTTGCCTTCTGAATGAAGAGACAAGCAGAAGCCAGCAGAGACAACTTGGGCCTAAACTCAGAACCATTCCCCTGAGGAGAAGCAATGGCCTCTTTGCAGAGTAACTTGACTCAAGCTGGTTGAACTGTGCTGGTCCTGATCTGGCACTCAGCCCCTCTGGGAAACCTCTTTTAATTAGCATCTCAGAAACGCATGGGGTAAGGTAAAGTACGATAGTGGAAGTGGAGACAAGGGAGTGTCCACCTCTTCTCCTTCCCTGCTTCTCCTGTGCCCTCCCCTTCCCCTACCGCCCCTTCCCTTTTCTACTCTCCTCTTCCAGCCTGTCCTTTATTTACACTGGGCTCCCTGCTTGCTCAAACAATAGGGCAGGTTCTGGAGTCACCTTTGCAGGACCAAGTTTTAGAGCTTCAGGCTCTAAATGGCAGTGAGGCAGTGAGGTCGAAAAGTGAAAGCCCTAGAATTGAATGAGTTGTCTTAAGAAGAAATGTGAAATCTCACTTGGATCCACATCATAGATGGGCATGATCAAGTAATCGTACTTTCTGTACCTTAGTAAGAAGGAGATTTGCCAAATGAGGAAATCTTTTCCTAGGAAGCTATTGATTTCCCGCTCCTGAAGGATTCGGTGTGGGAAGCACTACAGATAGCATTCCCTGTTCCTCCCAGGAGAGCTTAGGGGAACAACTTTAACACCTCAGAACCAAGACTGTCCTGTCAAACACCTGCATCTGTTAGCCCACGCCATGTGCAGATACTGTGTCGCTTTATTTTCGTACATCACCATCTCTACCCGCACATGCTCTGTTGTGGGCCTGTTTTGGGGGAGAATGGTGGCTGGCTGGCAGGCTCGGCATTCCCGGACAGGACCAGAGTTGAGGGAAGAGAAGTACAGAGGTACTTTTGAATGCCCCATTTTGTTCCATATTGGTGTGGAGACTTTGACAAACGGTGTTCAGGCAGATGCAGAGATGGAGCGACGTGACACTCAGAGCCACAGGAAGGGAAGACAACAGAGGGAAGCAAAGAATTCCTGCCTGCAGCAAAAAAAACCGCTTGATCCTGGAACCCTGGGCTTCTTCCCCGTGGAGCCCGAGGTGGTGGCACGGTACAGCTGTACGAGTGAAGAAGCTCAGAGGAGCGCTGGAAATTCCCGTTTACATATACTAGTTTGATTTGTAAGTTTTAGTTCTTTGTTTTATTGAGATTCACAGCTTCGTTTTATGTTGGTCATAAGGTATATGTTATTCATTCCCCCCCCCCAAGAGAAGCTCACAAGAGTGTGTGGGTGTGCAAGTACAAGGATGCCTGTGTTCTGTGAGAGAGAGACCAAGGACTTGCTCAAGTGTAGCAATCCACTAATGTGTGGCTGTTGCCTTTTGTCTGTATTAAAGGCCCATTGAATGACTAACCCTGGCTGGAAGTGCTCCCATATGGGTGTCTACATCCATGAGCCAAGCCTGAGGGGAAAGTATGAGTCCCTGGGTCTGCCACACTGCGCACCTTGCTGGCATGGTGCCGCAGGAAGGTGGCAACTCCCATGGGCCTTGGGTGGTATTTAACTCAGCTGCTCAGTCCCCTAGGCACATTTCTGGATCAGAACCCACGGGAAAGAGGAGGTACCAAGTGCAATGTTGTAAGCCTTTGGCAAAATGGAGAACTGTCATTGGCAGCTCATCTCCCTTCTTTGTAACCGTTCATTTTGAACGCAGAGCTCCTTTTTAGAAGTTCCCAGAGCTTATATAATGAGGCTTCTCCTCATCTTTTCTTGGAGTCACACCTGGCTTCTTGGTATACTCAGAAGTCTGCTTGTTTGAAGAAGAATCACAGGATGACGTGTATAGCCTAAGATGATTATCTTCACGTTATACCTGTGTCTTGTACCACATTTCCTCAATGCTGGTCTGAATTCTGCAGGTTGAAAATCTTATTTCTAGCCAGTCTGAGAATTGCAAATTGCAAATGACTATACCATAATACTGATGTCTCGAGGTGGGTGTTCTGACCAAAGGTGTTGAATTACATGTAGACCTTTTACTAAGGAGGCAAAAGAAGATGGTCAAATTGACAGGCAGGGTCATAAAGCCCTTGTACCTGGCTGTGCTCTGCTCCTGCTGGTCTGTTGAAACACAGTAAAAGGAAGCCCCCATGACACATAAAGCTGCCCCCTTCCTAGCAGTCTCTGGTGCTTTTCTTCTCTCAGAATAGATTCCATAAATATTTGGATAGAGGAGATGGGAGAATGTCTTACCACTGCCAGAAAGCTGCTGGTTTGGGTTCTGAATTGCGGCAAATATGTAGACCTCTTAAGCCCATCCGGCGGCAAGGTTTTCCTGTCCGCAGTCCTACTAAAAGGTTCCATACCATCAGCGTGTCTTCACACCAGCAGCAGCTAGTGAAATCTGGAAGTAAGACTGTAAGAAACTAAGAAGATTCTCTGGGAGAAGGAATTTGAGACCCTGCAACCCTCATCAGATCCCTCTTTGCCCCAATTAGCAAGACCAGATCTGGCTTTAGATTTTAAAGTCTCCCAGGCACCTGGATTCAGAACTCAAGGCTACAAATCATAGGCATGAAGCACTTTCTTAAGACTCTGACCTAATGTTGGATTGTACCCCTTCTTACACCTGCATGCTGCTTGGATTGCTCCATCCACACCTCCATGATCACGGGCATCAGAGTTCTGCCAAGCAGGTGTGGGCCTCTCTGCTCCTCCTGTCTGATTCTTGTAAGTCCTCCCTCACTGAATGTAGAATTGTTGCCAAGTTTTCGAGAAGTGTCGATTTCCTGTGAACACAGGCTTTATCTATCAGTTCTGCCTCATGTTTCCCACATGAGGTCAAGGAGTCCTGCAGACAACTCTTTAGACCATCTATACACTTTCAGTGGATGACAGTGAGGTTATCATAATAAAAATGCTTGGAGAAAACTGGGTAAGAATAGGGGTGCTGGCTAATGTCTGTCGTGCAAACCTTGGTCTTGCATTGTTCAGAGCTCTGCCACTTTTTGTACCTGGAATGAAATGCTTTAGACACCATGAGGGGAGTGATGCTGGAGTTAGGTGGGTGTGGATGGTCTTTATGGCTCCTTGGAGTTACTTTTGATCTTGACCTTCTCTTTGGCTATCTTTAGACAAAGACTATGCCAATACTTGGGGCTCTAAGTTTTACAATTGCTATTTATTTGTATCATCTCTTTGTCTAGGAATGTAAAGGTGATTGTAAACTAAGATGTGTAATAAAAATCAATCAGATTTATTGTACCTACAAAAAAGGTGTCCTTGTAAATGACTGCCGCTTTGAAAGTGACATGCCTGTGACTAATACGCTACTGTCTTCTTCAGTTTGTCTAGTGAGACTAGGGTGCGAGTGGGGAAATGAAGCTTGAGTTGAAATTCTCGGTTTTTTTCAGGGGGCGGGGGGAGGAATGTAGCAATAAGTAAAAAGGACCTAAAGTGAAGAAAAACCGAATGACAGATAATAACTTGTCAGGCTTCTCCTCGAGATTCCCAGGACAGAGGCCTGAGCAATAGATGTGAAACATCTTCGCATTTTGTATTTTGTCTTTTATGTTCTCCAAATTGATTATAATATTAGACTATAAAATATATCTTCTCATTTTTTTTTTATAAACACAGAATCCACTCTGTTACCTACCATCAGGGAACATTAACACCAAAAATGGGGCACGTATTTGTGGTTTCTCATGTCCAGGCCTGCTGGAAGCTCACCCCTGGAGGTCATACATCCCATTTACATTGAAGACTGCATGAAAAGAGCAGATTGTAGAATCCGAGCTGGGCCTGATCGTGTTCTGCTTGCTGATTGTGTGACCCTGAGTGCACTTGTTCTTTCCACCCTGAAGGTATTTATTTATTAAGTTGATAATATTTTGAGAAGGAATGAATTTTTAGGACAACAATTTGCTGGAGCTGTAACACTCCTCAATTTGTATATGGCCCTGAATGATCATTTGCCCTTGGGACGCACTGAGCGCCATTGGATGATATCAGTTAGGTGGAAGTAAAGTTTAGATCTGAAGTAGCACAGGGTCCTTTCTTGCTGTCAAATCATTGTTGCCTTATCCATAATATCTTTGATCATGAACGCTCTTTGAGCCTTGGGTTTCTTGTAAAAGTGCTGTCAACCTCCATTGTGAGGATTGTTAATTGTTATTATATGCCATCAAGTCGCCTGTTCTGGGAGGAAAGATGGACAGTCTCTTTGCATAGCAGTGCGACTCCTTCCCTACTAGGCCACCAGAGCAGCTCTTTTTATTGTTGTTGTTGTCATGTGCCATCAGGTCGCCTATGACTCATAGTGACCCTATATACAATAGCTTTGAACCCTGTGCTGTCCAGAGCCAGTCTCACTGTCTCTGATACACCTGCACCTAATACACCAGTCACTTTGTCAATCCATCTCACCCTGAGTCTTCCTATCCTGGAATGTTTTCCTACCCTTCGAAGCAGGATATCCTCTAAGGACTGGTCCCTCCTGGCAACATGCCCAAAGTAGGTGAGATGGAGCTTAAAAATCTTTGCCTGTAAAGAACAGCCTGATTTACTCTCTCTAGGACAGACCTGTTTGTTCTCTTGGCAGTCCATGGTTTTTGCAGTGCTCTTCTCCAGCACCAGCTCAAAGGCTTCAGTTCTTTGTCGGTCATCCTTAGTCATTGTCCAGTTTTCTGATGGAGAGCAAGTAATTGTTAAGTCCATGGCCTGGATCAGGTGCACCTTAGTCTCTAGAGTGACATCTTTGCACTTCAGCACTCTGGAGAGGTCCTTGACAACACACTTTCCTAATTCAATGTGTCTTTTGGTTTTCTGACTGTTGGTTCCAAGAGTTTTGATTGTGGAGAGGTAGATTTAAAGCAGTAAGTATAATAGGTTGCCCAAGGAAGACATTTAATGCTGTAGTTATTGTTAAGGATAGGGCCTTGCATTTAGATGACCTGATGAACATCTTGTATCTTGCCATACCATACATAGAAAAATCCTAGTTCTCTATGGGAAAGATGTCTACCTTTATTGATTATTGAATCCTTTCTGTGTACCGTAGGGTATTCTGGTGGTGTCAGCTGTAACAGGTTGTACGTGCTAACTAACACGAGGCAGTATCCCTTAGGTTGTTCAAGGACACCAGCGACTCCTTGGGAAAAAGTCTCCTCTGCTACAACGTTCCACCTCAGAACCCTGATGGAGGGTTGGTAGGAGTTGGAATTGACCAAATGCCAATGAGTTTGTGCTTTCCTGTGTCCCACCTGTCCCTGGCACTGGGGTCCATACATGTGAGCAACACAGACATGGTCCTTCCCCTCATGGAACTTACATTTTTAAATGCTTTTTTAAAAAATTTTATTTTTATTATTTTGTGTGTGTGTATGTACCGTCAAATCAGATTTGACTGGTACAGGAGGAGATTGTTCCTCCTTCTCCAGCAAAGCATCTGGTGGATTTGAACCACACACCTCTGGGATTGCAGTGTAGCTTCTTGCCACGAGGCCACCAGAGCTCACCGGAGCTTACATTTTTAACGGAGGCAGGGTGTGTGTGCATGTAAATGGGTAACTAAAAATTGTAACAAGAGTGATGAAGGATGTTCTGAAAATAAGAGGGCCAAATTTTGATTGGAGCAAGTAGGCAAAAAGGGCTCTCTGAGGAAATGGTATATACAAGGTAATGTAGAAGATTAGGATTTAGCTGGACAGAATTTGTGAAGGGTCAGGGGGAACTACGTTTACAAAGCGCTTAAGCAGTGGTTAGAGCTTCCAGCCAACAAATCCATTTTGACTCCTAACTGCTCTGTGGGGGGAAGGTGGCTGCGTCAGTAAAGCCTCAAGCCTTGGAAACTGTGTAGAGAGTTCTCTGGAGTGAGTTTGTTGTTCTAAGTTGGAATAGGCTCAAGGGCAGTGAGCTCAAGTTTTGGTTTGTGAGATTGAGGTGGTTAGTAGTTACAGCTTGCTCAGCTTCACAGTCAACACTCCTAACACCAGCAGTCAGGATATCAAAAGACAAATTGCATTGGGAAAATTTGCTGTCATGGACCTCCCCAGAGTACTGAAGAACAACGATGCCAGTCTAAATACAAAGGTGTGCCTAATCCAGGCCATAGTTTTCTCAATTACTTGTTATGCTTCGGAGAGTTGGACATTGACTAGGGATGACAGAAGAATGCCTTCGATTTGTGGTGCTGGAGAAGAATCTTGAACATACCATGGACTACCAAGAAAACAAATCTGTCTCTCTTGGAGAGGGTCTCTTCTTGAAGGCTAGGATTTTGAAGCTCCACCTCACTTACTTTGGGCACATGGCCAAGAGAGATGGGTCATTGGAGAAGGACATCATGCTCAGAAGGGTGGACAGACGGTGCAGAAGAGGGAGACCCTGATGAGATGGATTGATACAATAACTGGGGCAAGTGGGGTGGTTAGTGTGTTGGATTTAGTGAGACTGGCTTAGGAAGGGTTCAGAGCTGCTATACATATGGTCTCTACATCACAGGCGACTCAGTGGCACATAACAACAATAACACTGTGACAGGTTTGGAAGCAGGAGTGGCATCTACTTCCTAAATAACATGCCTCCAGAAACCTAATGAATAAATGTTGATAGTTGTAGAGGGCTTCAGGCCTTTTGTTCAGAGTCGCTATGAATCATGCTCGACTCAAAGGTAATCAACAATAACAACAAACAAATTTCACAAGAAGGGACCTGCAGTCCTCCTGCATTCCCTTGAATGGAGCAGTCCTTCCTCCTCACTTCCTGACGTGGTTGGGTCCCAGAGACTAGATCAGCGTGTGAAAATCAATGTTGGGAGGAAATGAAGGGCAGCTCCTTCAGATCACAAAACGGAGAATGATTACATCATAACATAATTGGCAATGTTACAGCTGTGCGAAACTCTCAGACCACAGAGGATCATGGCCCAGTCACACTGACACGTCGCCTCAGAACCATTACAGCGAGGGCTCCTCTCCCTGGCACCTCGGCAAGCTGTACTGCCATTAGAATGCAGAACAATTGGAGAGTAGACTTTTTACTGTTGTAAATGTAAACTGTCAAGTAATCAGATAGTGAGGGATAGATGTATAAGACTTTTTAAAAAAAACACCAGCAAGAATTTTAAAGAACACAGTAGCCTATATGACTTGGGAAAAAATTCTTAACTTCTGTTTCCTCATGAAATGCCTTCAGATATATGTAGTGTCCAGAAGCTGCCTTACTTATTTCCCTTTCCTTTCAAGAAGCATTACAAAACCATGACTTGATTTAAGCTGAATAACGATTGCATAGGGAGCTCTGGTGGCCTAGAAAGGATTTGAGTTACCAACCCAAAGGCAAGCAGTTCTAATTCATCAGCTACTGCAAGGAAGAAAAATCAGGAATCTCCTCCCACACAGTTTACAGCCTTTGAAAACCCACCGAGGGGTTGGCAGTGAGTTGGTCCCAACTTAACAGCAATGAACAACAAAGATTGCATTAGTTCAGAAAGCACAGTTCAAAATGTGATTTAGGGGAGCTTTGGTGGCCTAGTGGCAAGGAGCTGCAACTACAATCCCAGAGGCGCACGGTTCGAATCCACCAGATGCACTGCCGGGGAAGGAGGGGCAATCTCCTCCTGTACCAGTCAGATCTGATTTGACGGTACACGCACACAAAAAATAAGAAAGAAAAAAAATGTGATTTAAAGAAATGATGGTGGTTGGTTGGGTTGGATTTTTTGTTTGTTTGTTTTTTTAATGAGTTTGGCTAGGGGCTAATTCATCAGGGAAGGTACAAGGCAGGGCAGCTGACTCGCGAGGTAGTCTTCTCATATAAATTACTCAAAATTGTAAAAAAATCAAGAAACTACTCCAATCTTGGGAGCTATTTTCAACTTCAGACTGACCATTTAAATCTTGGGACTTGTGATTTTGGCACACCCTCGTATACTAGATAGAGTTGCCATCTGATTGAAATTTACCCAAGAATCTAGTCTCTGAGGACCATGTGGTCACATCTGCCAACTGTGTTGTCGGTGGCATTTGTTAAGGACGTAACCGTAGCTCTTACAGCTGCTCCTATTTCAGCCTCTGTTTCTGCCACCAGCTTTGTGGTTAACCAGTCCCAGGCGCTTCAGTTAGGCAGGCCGACTGGGAACTTGATGTTGGGCAGGGGCATAGGCAGAGCGAGCTCCCCACATCTCTGGGGAAATGCAGCTCACAGGTATTTGCTAAATGCCTCTTGTGCCCCAGTTGGCTCATCCTGTACTGAAAATAGAGGCACCCAATATGCTCCAGTCCTTTTGATGAGGAAGGACATGGGAAGAACACCAAGGATGGTAATTGAAAGCTTTCAGTACCTGCGCAAAAGCCTGCTTTCCTTTTACACCATTCTTCCAGCACCCCATTTGGTCCAGGGTTATCCATCCCATGGCTCTTTGGTGCCTTGGCACCTCTTCCCACTCTGCTTCACTAACTCCTGTTCATCCATCTGTTACCAGTTGAAATGTTACCTCCTCAGAGAAGCCTTCCACGCCTTCCATTCTGTAGTCAGTGTCCCCCATCCCCATTTGACTTGATGATCTCTCACTGTTCTTGTTTCTTTCTTAGCCTGTTTCCAGCTTGTATTAGTCTCCTTTGCTTGGCTCTCCCCCACCAGACTGTAAGTTCTCTGAGGACAAATCCATGGTCTTCCCCAAGCTTGACACTTAATGTGAGTCAGACGGGTGGATAGTTGCTGCCTCCAGCAGCTTGAAACAAAGTGCTGTCTGTTGGAGGAAAAGCAGTCAATCAGGAGAGGGCACAAAAAGCATTCCAAAGGGAAACATTTCATCTGTACTCACGAAGAATGAGTAGATTCACCAAGTTGGGGAGATGGAAAGAGCGTTGTAGGCGAAAGGAGTGATTGAACACTCTCATGGAGAGTTCTTGGTAGTTGGGGAACCTTAAAGACCAACAGGGGTGAGAGTGGCTAACACAAAGGGGCCTAGGAAAGCTTTTAACTATGTGGCATCCTGGAGAGAGTGAGCACGTGTGTCTTTGAAGTCTTTTATTTTGGGGAGGGAAGCACAGCCCATTTATGCAAGCATTTTCCCAAGTCAGTCTAGCATGCTGCTGTTCCTCTTTGAGATAACAGAAAGTCATTTCACTAAGTGCCTGCTTTACATCTGCCTGCTATTCAAACAGCTTTTCTGAGCTCAGCTGGTGAATCCCTTTCCACCCAGATCTTTCCCTGGTAGAGCTCAGATACAAGGGATTCCACAGAGCACTTGACAGCTTAAAATTCCCCAGAATGGGCCCCAGGCTATTCTCAGGCCTATGGGTAACTACGGTAACTCTCTTTTTGTTGTTTGGAAGCAGAGAAAAATATTACCCGTTGGGTTTGAAATTTACCATCTTTGTTCAATCACCACCACCAAAATGACATATTGTTCAAGTCTCTGATAGGTGTATCTAGGGCTGTCTGATAGGGGGGATAAATAAAAAAACCTAAACACTCTTTGCTTCTGAGTCTGAACCAACTCAGCTGACCTTCTACAGTGTTTTCGGGGGCTGTAAATCTCAGGGGAGGAGATTACCCATCTTTCTCCCAAAGAGCAACTATTGAGTTTTCAGAGGTGCCACCTTTGAGTTAGCAGTGCACTGGGAAAGTCTGCTGTCAGAGTACTGAAGAGCAATGATGTAAGTCTAGAGACAAGGTGTACCTGATCCAGGCCATGGTCTTCTCAGTGACTTGCTGTGCATCAGAGAGCTGGACAGTGCTGAAGATAGAAGAAAGAATCAATGCCTTCAAGTTGTGGTGCTGGAGAAGAGTTGAATAGACCATGACTGCTAGGAGAACAAAAGGGTCTGTCTGTCCTGGCAAGAGGACAACCATGCTGCCCCTTGGAGGCAAGGATTCTGAAGCTCCATCTGACATACTTTGGGCACGTTGCAAGGTGGGATCAGTCCGTGGAGAGGGACATCATGCTTGGGAGGATGGAGGGACAGCGCAGGAGGGGAAGACCCTTGATGAGATGGATTGACTCAGGGACTGGAGTAATGGGGGTAGGTTTGTCAAAGACAACGAAGTTGCTTCAGGATATTCCAGGGTTCAGAGCTGTTGTACACCAGGTCGCTATGAGTTGCAAGCAACTTGATGACACACAGCACCACCACCACAGTGATTCTGGAGTTTTTGACCTGAAGCTAGATTGAAATGCTACCTCTTCCATTTCCTCCATGCTCTCCTTTTGAAAGTAATAGCTTTACTGAAATAGAATTCACTCATTTAAAGTTACAATTTAATGATTTTAGTACTGTATTCATTATTTTAATTCTTAATATCATTGTGTAGCCGTCACCATCATCAGAAGGAAACACCCCACTTATAAGCAGCCACCAGAGCTCTGATGAAGGAATCTTTGGTGGCCTTGTGGGTAAGGCATGCACTGCCAATCCAAAGGCACGTGGTTCAAATCCATCAGCTGCTACAATGGGCTGTCTCCTCCTGTGCCATTTACAGCCTCTGAAAACCTGCTGGAGGGTCATCTGTGTGTCAGACTGCTGGTGTTTTCAGATTTCTTTACTGTCAAAAAAAGATCATAGCAAGACCTTTCTAAATTGCTGGGAGTTGAATTATGTAGACACACTGGGAATAGTGCCAGGTATGTAGCAGCTAGAGCTCAGTGAATACTGCCTGGTACATTGTTACTTACCATTGTTAGCTGAGGAATATTAACTGTTGGCGGCTCCCAACTTCAAGGTCAGGAGTGGATATTTCCGAATCTAGGCTATCAGCAAGGGTAGGGACCAGATAGACCATAGTTTTTATTCTGGGCTGTGCCTCTTGTCACATCTGTACCATCTAGGACACAAATCACTTGTCCCCTTCAAGACTTATGTTCCTCATCTAGGAAGTGAGTAAAAATTATCCTTAACCTATCAAGTCTTTGGAGAATTCAGTGACCTGTTAAGATTCTACTTTGTTCCACCTACTGCTTAAAACATAATAATGGATGTCTAAGTCCCTTCCTTCCTAGAGTTAGTGTAGGGCTAGTGGAGAGAGACAGTAATGATATTGTGCTGCCATGTCACATAGTGACCTTGTAGGACAGTCACCCTGTCCTATGGGATGTCCTCAGCTGTGTTCTTTAAGGGAGCAGATTGCCAGTTCTTTTCTCCCACAGAGCTGCTTCTGCTGGGGAGTTCCAACCGTAGACCTTCCGGCTAGAACATGTAACCCGAGATCCTCGGGTAAATAATACCAGTAAATGCATGCATGTATACATGAGGCTGTGTGTAAAGCACTTAGTGCCAGCATGAGTGAGCATGTTACGATCATGAGGAAGCTTTGCACAGCGTAGAGGTAAGCTTCTGGGTTGGTTTTTGGTGTGTGTGTGCTTTTTTATTTTATATTGGTTTGCTTATAGAGTTCATATACCTTGTGTTTCACACTATTCTTTATTCACATTGTGTTTCATACAATCATTCCCATGCTCTTTATGTTTTATAAAATTTATCTCCATTGGACTGTGCCCATCATTACCCTGTCTTTTCAGGTCCCTGCTTGATCTTTCCCATTTCCTTTACCCCCTCCCTCTACCCACCAAATTGTGCTACCCTGTGACTTAAGTTTCTGATTTGGGGAGTGTGTTGCCTTCACTTTGGCTCTGCTGACATTTGTCCCCTCTCCCCGTCTCCTTTCTTGGTGCCTGACTGAAATCTTTGTTTTTAATGGTGCAGCGCTTCTTTCCTCTCTTTAGCGGGCATCCCCCTAATGCCCCTTTGGGACAGGTGTTCTGCAGGGGCTTTTGATCTGATAAATTGAGGAGTGTGGCCAGGAGCATGAAAAGGAGGTGCACTGGGGTCCTGGTGGCAGAGGAGGTAGGACCCAGCCTGGGAGGAGCCGGGCCTACCCCTGACCCCGTGAGTTCTGGGTTTTAGTCTGCCAGTTGACAAAAGATCCTCAAGCCTTCTGAGCTGGGTGATGAAGTCAGCAGATATAATGAAGACTGCAACATTTAAAAAAAACCAAACACAACCCAAACACAACATTCTTATTTAAAGAACTACAAGGTAAAAGTAAACATTTGCATTACGGTCAAATGCATGATCTATATTTAAACACTGCAATCAAACCAAAGATCTGCACAGTGGAGATGTAAGGACAAGCAGAGCCTCAGGGCAAATAATGTTCGAGGTAGAGGCAGCGTGCTACTGGATCAGCAGGAAATGCGGCAAAATGGGCGGGAAGGTCTGGGGAGGACAAACCGAGCTCAGCGCTTGCTACCCAGTACCCCACAGCAAGCGGTTTCTCTTCAGTGGGAAGGTTAATGCCTGTCTTGCAGTTGCTGAAAGAATTAAAGCATCTGTCAAGTGCTTGACACTTAATAGGCACACAGCAGGAGGCATCTATTATTAATCACTGTTTGTAGCAATGCGACCTTTTGGAAAGAACACTTGTTAGCCAGACCTGAGTTCAAATCCTGATTCTGTGGTTCTTAGGTGCTGTTGAGTAGTACGACTCATAACTCCATGAACAACAACAGATCTGAATCCTGTCCTGTCCTGTGCCATCTTCACAATCTGAAACACTGGAACCCATTGCTGCAGTCATGAGCCAATCCATCTGGTTGAGGGTCTGTCTCTCCTTCACTGTCCCTCCGCCTTTCCAAGCATGATGTCCTTCTCCAAGGAATAGCCTCTCCTAGCCACATGCCCAAAGTATGTGAGACAAAGCTTTGCCATCCTTACCCCCAAGGAGCACTTTGGTTCTACTTTCTCCCTAGACGTATTCGTCTGTTCTTTTTGGCAGTCCATTCAGTGCTCTTCTCCAACACTATAAATCCTGGTCCATCTCCCCCAGAAACCTAACTTCCATCAAGTTGATACCGACTCAGAGACTCGTGGCAATGGCAGAGCAGGCCTGCCCGTAGGGTTTCGAAGGCTGTTGGTCCTTCCCAGGAGCAGGCTGCCTCCTCGTGCTCCTGAGGAGCTGCTGCCAGGTTTGAAGCACCTTAACCAGAGCTCCTCCCTGATTCTGTTTGGATACGTCAAGGATACATGCCATTGGACCCATTGCTTAACTTTTCTTGGTTTTTTCCTCCTCTGTGAAATGAATGATACCTTCCTGAAGGATTCAAAACAAAACAAACCCCTAAACTCACTCCCCTCAAGTGGATTCTGACTCTGTCACCCTCCGGTGGGTTTCTTAAGGCTGTAAATCTTTGTGTGAGGGAGCTCCCTCATTTGTCCCCTGTGGAGCAGCTGGTGGATTCGAACCACCGACTTTTCAGATGGCAGCACAAAAATGGAACACACCACACCACCAGGGCTCTTATTGAAATTTGGAATTAGGAAATGTCATAGAATCAGGCTTCCAGTCCAATATAATAGGCATTCCGTTAAATGCTTCCCCCTATACCAAAACTTGAGTGGATGTTATTGAATATGCTAGTCTATAAAGTATGTATTCTGATGATGAAAGATGCAAACAATACAGAAATATATAAAGAAGTAATTACATATCACTGGAAAGACAAGCTGATGAATTTTATTTCTCTTGATGCAAACACTTAGTTTGACCTTTGTACTATGCCTGGATTCATAATACCTGTCCTGTTTTTACTCAATAATATAGCAAAATATTGCAAACACATTTCCAACTGATAATACAGAATCAGGTTATTGGTTAAAATGGCTGCGTAGTATTCCATTGTCAGAATATATCAGAATATCCTTTCTGTTTGTTTGGGTCTTGATGATCTATCTGGCCATTCTGCTATTGCGAAGGGAGCTCAGGTGGCCTAGTGGTAAAGCGTTGTGCTGTCAGCCTAAAGGCATGTGATTCAAATCCACCAGCTGCCCCATCAGAGAAAGATGGACAATCTCCTGTGTGATTTACAGCCTCTGAAAACCTGCTGGACAGAGTCAGTTCCAGCTTACAATTTGATAGCACATAACGCCACCACATTTCCTACTTACTTCTAAGAACTCTTTGATAGTAACCTAAACCTTCTGAAACTTTGTTGTCTATCTTTAACCTGTAGCACTGTTGTTATGTAGAGTTATGTAGAGACAGCCCATAGCTGTCTCTCCAGCTAGTTCTCAGTGTGGGAGGAGACAGCCCATTTTTCTCACTTGGGTGGCTGGTGGATTTGAACTGTGTGCCTTCAGGTTACCAGCACAGCTTCTTACAAACAACCAGAGCTCCCTAGCCTGTAACATAGTGTAGTATTTTGTTGCCATTTCAAAATTTTAAATTTTATTTCACCAAATCTGTTGGTTTCACTTTATGGGCTCTTGGGTGTTTATTATTTTGATCTGTTTTCACTTTCTGTCATGTTTAGAAAGATAAGATGTCCAGTTCCAGGATTGTGACATTATTCAGCCTTGGGTTTTCCCCCAGCATTTTTTTTGTTTCTCCCCCCGCCCCAATCTTTGGTGGAAGTAGGACTTGTTTCTGTTTACAAGGAGAGGTGCAGAGCCAACTGCATTTTTACTGCGTAGCTAGGCAGTGCTCTCAGTTCCCTTCACAGACTGCCTTTTTTCTACCAATTTAAAATATCAGCTCTATCGCACACTACCATTCTTCACACATCTGAGTTTGTGGACTCTGTTGGGTTTAATAGTCTGCCTACTTCGGTGACCTGATACTGTGTCTAGTTGTGGCTGCTTATTGCTTCTCTGTATCTGGTAGAACAAGTTCCAGCTCATGAATTATCTTTTTCAAACTTTTCTTGGTAGCAGAGTAAGGTGGTTCAGTTCAGTCACTTGGGCTCCAGCAGTCCCGGCTCAGCCACTTACTAGCTAAATGGCCTTGTGCAAGTTCTTTTTTTAAAAAACAAATTTTCCCTTTGAATCTCTGCTTTCTCATCTGTGCACTATTAATAATAACAGTATCTACCACCTGATGTTTTTGTGAAGATGAGATGATGCATAACAGCCCTTGGGCTGGGGCCCGGCACAGGGCAGGCAGGCAGTAAATGTTAGGTATTTTTGTTATGAAGTTGATGCCTCTATTTTCCTACTTGAGTGTTAGGTTCATTTTGACTGAATAAAATCTCACCCAGATCCTACTTGAAATGACACTACTTAACAGACTTATTTTGTTTGTGCATAGGTTTTCTAATTTTAAGGTAAAGTGTGAGCTCCTTGGGTACTTCTCAGCAGAGTTTTACAGTTTTATGTAGAATCCATTCATTTAATGTTTCTTTTCAGATGAGGTAACTTTTTCTATGGCTCTTATGAATGCATTCTTATAGCTTTCCCTTATTTTCTAATGGCATTATTAGTAATACCTAAGAAATACTTTCTTAAAAAAAAAAGAAATACTTTCTTTATTTGCATGTTTAATTTGTACCCAAAGTAGCTGTAATAGGTGTTGAGTTTTCCCTACTTAGTGCCCATCTTGAGACATGCCTTCTTTCAGCTCTCACAACACCCCAGGCTTTTTTTTATCCACCAGGCCCTCGCACACATGGACATAGCTTTGTCATCTTTTATGTCCATCTAACAGTTTTGGGCAGGAACATGATAGATGGATAAAAGACTGAGATTGTTAACAGCTTCAGCTTGCTTAGTTCCACAATCATCATTCTTGGTACCAGTAGCCAGGAAATTAAAATGAATTGCTTTAGGAAAATCTGCTGTGAGGGACCTCTCCAGAGTACTGAAGAGCAGTCATGTCCATCTAGAGGCTAAGGTGTCCCTGATCCACGCCATGGTCTTCACAATTACTTGTACGCCTGAGACAGCTGGACAATGACTAAGGATGATAGAAAAAGAATTGAGGCCTTTAAGCTGTGGTGCTGGAGAAGAGAGAGTATTGAACATACCATGGACTGCTAAGAGAACAAACAAGTCTTGCCTGGAGAGGGTGAAACCAGGCTGCTCCTTGGAGGCAAGGACTATGAAGCTTCATCTCACATACTTTGGGCATGTTGCCAGGAGGTATCAGTCTTTGGGGAAGGACATCATGCTTGGAAGAGGGGAGGGACAGCACAAGAGAGGAAGACCTGGGTGAAATGGATTAACTCAGTGACTAGAGTAATGGAGGCAGGCATTTCAGAAACAATGAAATTGGTTCAAGATTGAGCAGGGTTCAGAGCTGTTTGATGTAGGGTCACTGAGTCGCAAGCAACTCAACAATGCAATAAACAAGTTTTTGGATAGTCATTGTGTATTTGTCACCACAATAAAAAGGAAATCTCATGCCTATGAGCAGCCACCAGAGCTCTGGTGACTCAGTGCTAAGGAACTACGCTTCCAGTTGAAAGGTATGTGGTTCAATCCACCAGCTACTCCAAAGGAGAAAGATGGGCAGTCTAGTTTCCTGTGTGATACTATCAGTCAGTTCCCTCTCAGCAGTATACAGTGACACCTAACACGGGCTCTGGTGGCCTAAGCTGTAGGGAGTTGCACTGCTAACCCAAAGGTTGCACCTCTCTGGTAGTTCAAATTCACCAGCTGCTCTGGGAAGAAAGATGAACAGTCTCCTTGTAAGGCAGTCAACTCCTTACCTACTAGGCCACCAGAACGCCGGTTGTTACGTGCCATCAAATCAGCTACGACTCATAGGGACCCTATACGCAATAGCTCTGAATCCTGCTCCATCCTGAGCCAATCTCACTGTCTCCTACACACCTACCCTCATTCCCCCAGTTGCTGAGTCAATCCATCTCATCCAGGGTTTTCGTCTCCTGTGCTGTCCCTCCATCCTTCCAAGCATCCTTCTTCAAAGATTGGGCCTTCCTGGCTACATGCACAAAGTATGTGAGACAGAGTCTCAAAATCCTTGCCTCCAAGGAGCAGCTTGGATTCACCCTCCCAAGGACAGACCTGTTAGTTCCCCTTGGTAGTCTGTGGTATGTTCAATACTCTTTTCCAACACTACAACTCAAAGGCATCAAGCATTTTTCTGTCCTCCTTAATCATAGTCCAGTTCTCTGATGCACAGCAAGTAATTGTGAAGCTCATGGCCTGGACCAGGTGCACCTTAAGTCTCTAGACTGACATTCTTGCTCTTTAGCACTCTGGACAAGTCCCTGACAGCAGATTTTCCTTATGCAATTAAATCAGATTAAACCTAATGGGACCAGAGCTCCTAGATCCCACCAAACCCAAAGATAGGTTTGATGACTTTGAAGGATCCCTATGTAGTGGAATCGTAAGAGTGGGAATAAATCCTTATACACATTCTGGATAGAGGGGAGCTCAGGTGGTCTTGTGGTGAGGAGCTGTGCTGACAACCTGAAGGCACACAGTTTGAATCCACAGTTGTTCCACAGAAGAAAACAGACAGTCTCCTCCTATGTGATTTACTGTCTCTGAAAATCTGCTGGAAGGTCAGTTTTGGGTTGGTTCTGCCTCTATGGTACACAACAGCAGTAACAACATTGTGCATAGAAGTGACAGTTCCTTACCCACTTGGCCACCCGATTACCCCTATTCTACTGCTGTTACTACTTCTAAAATGAATTTACTTCAGAGGGTCTGGGACCATCCTGAAATATACATTTTGTATAAATAATATTTTTCCTTTTTTTAGCATTCATGAGAGATAAGAAACACCCAGAAGGAAGACATTTTTTATGAGTTATCAAATGCTGTAACTGACTTCAAAACTTAGGGACTAAAATCCTTTATTTGCTCAGTTTCTGTGGGTCAGGAATCTATGAGCCTTTTATCTGGGCAGCTGTGGCTCCCAATATTTCATGGGGTTTCGGTCCTTGGCGGGACTGCCATTGCCTGGCAGCTTGCCGGAGGGAGTGTCTTGTGGTCTCTCCATAGGCTGCTTGAGGTCCCTCGCGTCCTGTGATGTCTCTTCTAACCGAACTCCCATAGTTCCACTGTCATTTCTGTGGGATTCTAGGAGCTACACAGGTTAGTCCTCTTCACAGTGGGAGGACACGGAAGAACGTGAACTCCAGGAGACAGGAACTATGGGGGCTGTGGTGGAGGCTAGCTGCTCCAGGGTTTTAGAAGGAATTTGGAACGAGGGGTTTGGGGTTTCAGTCTCGACTCCAGCAACAATGAATTTTGTGATCTCGGGAAGCAGCGTCACTGGCCCTTCCCATTTCCTCACTCACCTCTGGTTACAATAGTCCAGAGATAAGGCCAGTGACAAGTTCTTTATAAGCCCTCAGTATTCAACCTCTTAACCTTATTAATTAGGGGATGGCAGGGAAAAGATTGCTTTTCTTACAAAACACACTAAATATGATCAAAGAACCCATCTACTAATCCCATCACTTTAGTGCACACACTTCACACATTTAGTATTTGGTGTTAAGATACTCTTTATTTTCTTTCTTGTGTACTGTCGAATCGGAGATCTGATAGGCAAGGAAGATTGCCCCTCTTCCTCCAGTGGAGCATCCGGTGGATTCAAACCACGTGCCTTCGTGACTGCAGCGCAGCTTCTTGCCCCTAGGCCACTGGAGCTCCCTTAAGATGCACTTTTGAAGGCTTTCTTCTCGGCAGAGGAGAGAATAGAGGATATGGCTGAAACTGAAGCCAGAGAGATTTCTAGTACATCTCCCCCCAGCAGTAAGAGATGAAAAACTAGGATAGGCTCCTTTGCGAGGGTCTGAGAGCACCTGAAACTTTAAAGCAGCTGTTCTCACCAGGATTTTGGTAACACCTTCCTCTCTCATCTCCTCCTCATCATCTTCTACCTGCTTCCTCTCATCTTCTGAGGCCACCTTATGGCTTCTGCAAATCTTTTTTTATTTTGTATGGCCAATGACTTAATTTATTTCAAATTTTTTTATTGGTTTCTGTACAACTATCCATAACAAATAATTTTTAAGCAAAATAAAAGAGGATGAATTTATTTAAAGATAGTTCCATATTATTGAGTCATATCTTATTCTAGATTATTTGCAAAACACAAACAAGTATAAAGAAGAAAAAAATAGTCACCCATAATCTTCCATCCTAAACTAATTGCTCTATTTTGTGTTTGAAATTATTTTACCCCCTTCAGTTAAGAAAATGTCTTACAGTCAAATGAGCTCAGGTGGCTCCTTCCTGGGCAGTGGTGCGATAACAGTGGTTCCTCCTTACCCTGCTACTGCTGGTGCCCAGCCTGGGGAGGAGAGTGCCCTAGAACTTGGCCTTGGTAGGTACATGAGGGGGTCAGGTGAGGACCAGCAATGTCAGAGGAAACTTGGAGTCTGCTGCAGAGTTGGAGCACCAGTTTCAGGAGAGGTGCCAACTTTGACTCTTGAGGCAATAGACAAATATCAGATATTAGCAAGATACCAACAGAAAGAGGCCCAAATTCAACACAGTCCTGAAGTAACAGAACAGAAGAAAACCAAAGGCAGAATTACAACATGTTTGGAATTACAAAGTGCAGCTTTATAGTCCACAAAGTCCCAAGAAGCATTTAAACTGGAGGCCCCAAAGATGCTAGAAGCAGTCCTAAGAAAAGTTTTAAATAGCAGAAAGGATTCCCACTTGATGTTTTGCTTGTCCTAGTAAGAATTCAAGCACCTGGAGAAGAGAATTTGGAATCTGCAGATGAAGAGGGTGGGGCTCGGCTCCAGATTCTTTTCCTGACAGAGTTCAGGGTACTTTATTAGCATGGCTGCCAACACAAAGAGGAGTCATGGTGCTCCTAATCAGAATGGAGAAAATGGATCTGAAAGGCACCCAGTGGTGCGCAATGATCTCTGTGTAACAGCCTAAAGGATACAAATGGCGTAGATTTCACTCCTGTGCCAGGGATTCCTGTGACTTCAGGATAAGATGATATGTGTGTTCACTTTAATGTGAAGACTGAGCTGTAGAAGCAGGCTAAAAAAAATTAACCAAAGGTGAAGCTTTCTTCTTTGAATCTAAACACTACAACCTAGGAAAGAAAAAAAAAGATTTACTAGCATCAAATATTTGCTTCTTAGAGATGGATGAAATTAAACCCTAGGGCAATTTTTATAGAGCTTTCTGAGAAACCCACTAATCTTAAAAGAAACTGCCATTATTAGACCAAGAAAACATTTCATCTACATTGAGTTGTGCACAAGGAATGATCCAGCCATGAATAGCCTGTGCATTTTCCCACTCAGTAGAAAACATGACAGCTCTGTGTACCATCTGCATTCTTTAACAGGCTGGAAGTGAGATGCCTGTTGCCCAGCTCCAGGGCAGAAGCTTAACCCAGCACATCACAGACATATAAGGCTTCTCTAGATACCAGCTTACTTTGAAACATGGTTTTAATTGTAAAATTAATTGTCTGTTAGGGGAGCTCTGGTGGCCTAGTGGCAAGAAGCTGCACTGCAATCCCACAGGCGCACGGTTCAAATCCACCAGATGCTCTGCCGGGAAAGGAGGGACAATCTCCTCCTGTACCAGTCAGATCTGATTTGACGGTACACACACACACACACACACAAATTGTCTATTTTCTAATTTATTGATATTCTTAACCTGCTTCTAGAACACTTAAGGGCTGTTATGTACTGGTGAGTCAGAACTAGCACATGGCTGACCCTTTTTAAAAAAATTATTTGAGAGAGAGAGAGAGAGTGTGTGTGTGTGTGTGTGTGTGTGTGTTGTGTGTGTACTGTCAAATCAGATCTGACTGGTACAGGAGGAGATTGTTCCTCCTTTTCCAGCAGAGCATCTGGTGGATTCAAACCCCACACCTCTGGGATTACAGTGCAGCTTCTTGCCACTAGGCCATCAGAGCTGACTATAGCTGACCCTTTTGCAGGTTTTTAGAGGTTATAAATCCCTGGGAGGATTTTAAAGGGAGGAGATTGCTCATCCATTTCCCAATGAGCAGCTGGTAGATTCAAACTGTCAGCCTTTGGGTTGGCAGCACAATTGTTAAGTGCCATCAAGTAGAGTATGACTCAGAGCGACTCTGTGTACAAAACATCTGAACCCTGTTCTATAACTATCATCGTTTCTCTAATATTCATAGAGTTTCCAAAGGCCTGTTGTTTAAGTGATACCAATCCTGCTTCCAAGCCAGTCTTAATCTGGGAGTCCTACTAAACCCTGTTCACCAAGGGTGACATTTGACACACCAGTGGCACAGCGTTAAGTATCACAGCAGTCCACGTTATCTCATTACAGCAAACTGACAGATCAGTACTGTACCACTTAGAACAATGTTCTTCCCAAACCGACTTTTAAATATGAAGGCCTGCCCACCAGGTCCTGATTGACTTAAACAAGAGGTTTCCAGCCCATAGCTGATGGTTAACTAAATCCATCAGTTTACACACAATTATTTACCAGTAAATCACCAGAGCCCCAGTACACTTAAGGGTAGGATATGCTCATCTTTAGACTACAACAGAAATAAGACTGCGCTGGTGTTGCACAGCTGTACACTTTAGTACCAATCTGCTCTTCTGGTTTTCCAGCTAACTTCTAGCTTTAGGTTGCTGTGGGGAGCAAAATAGGAAACTACTTTGAGAGGAACTAATGGGACCATTTACAATGCTGCTGAACATGAGTCTGGAATTCTCCAGGCTGCTCCTAAGAAGTGGCTGAAAATTCACCGATCTGATAATTTTCCTTCTTAGCAGTTTGTGCCTTGGCCAGATCCTATCAGGCTTTGAGAGTGTGCCAAAGTTGTAGCAGTGGTTTCCCTCCAGATGACCACATTGTTTTCTTTCTCTTTTGTAAAAAATTAGCAGTTTTAGTCAAGTTGATTAGCTATTCTTCAGTGCACTGCTCTTCTTCCTGATAATGACCCTAGTCTTAATGTTAGTATCATCTCATAATAATTACAAATTTTTAGATTTGAACTACTCTATGGTAGCTGACAGGCACTTCTGTATTGTCTTCTGAGTCATACAATTTTTTAAATGGCATAAGATGTTAATGAGATATTGTAGGAATAACTTTTTCTATCAATTGTAAAACCTTGTTGTTATGCACTGTCAAGTTGGAATGTACCTCCTAGCTGACCTTTCCGTGAGTTTTCAGAGTCTATAAATTTCCTGGGAGGAGATTGCCTATCTTTCTCCTAAGGAGCAACTGGTGGATTTGAAGTGCCTATCTTTTGGGCTGGCAGTGTAACTCCTTAACCACTAGGTCACCAGAGCACTCTGTAGGTAGACAAGACTGCCATTTGTCTCCTATTTATATGTACTGGTTTTCATCCCTATGCAGGTCATTAGTTTATTCTGACTATATTACTTTGATTTAATGGGGTATAAATAAAACATTGATAGTATATGTAAGGTAGATATTTGACACTTAAAATCTGTGGTGTTTTCCACAGGAAGGGAGCTCCAGTGGTACAGTCCATAGTGAGCTGCCCTGTTAACCCCAAAGTGCTGTTGACCCATCGTTGATGGTTCAACCCCACCAGCAGCTCTGCTGGAGAAAGATGGGTAGTCTCCTCTTATTTCAATCTACATCCTGGGAAACCTGATGAAGAGACATTATGAGCTGGAAAAGAACTGACAGCAGTGCATGAGTTTCGGGGGGTTAGATGGATACAGAACCCATATATTTAGATGCTATTTTGCATGAACAATGCTAGTGTGAGGGGAAAGCAGTGTCAAAACATTGCCTTTTTAAAAGGATAAAACCAAACCAAACCAAAGCCAAAAGAGTATCATTCTAGTTCTACCATTCAATATGTTTGCGGTTTTCAACTTAGTAACTGTACCAAGCTGTTTCAGCCCTTACTTTCAGGAGATCTGTATCCATTTTCAGATTGCTAGGTCAGTTCACTTTATTACATGTGTGTTAATAAAACTCTATGGGCCTGAAAGACATATCAAACAAATTTAGTCTTTTCTGCCACTTAGATTGGATTAATTAAAATTCTAAAATGATCCCATCCACAGTGGCTCTAGGGGATGAAGAATTTGCCTTAATAAATGACTTCATTTTATTTTATTCTGAATACTGCACTAGAGTGCCTACAAGCCAAATCAGAGAGAAGAATTCAAGATATTAAAGGAGCTGAACAGAATATTTCAAAAGGCAGCGCAGGAAGACAAAGGAAAATATTACAATGAAATGTACAAGGAGCTGGAGTCAGAAAATCAAAAGGGCCAAACTCACTTAGCATTTCTTAAGCTCAAGGAACTGAAGAACAAATTCAAACCTTGAATTGTTATCCTTAAAGATGCTTTGGGCATAATATGAAATGATCCAGGAAGTATTAAAATAAGATAAGAGTATACAGAGTCATTGCACCAAAAGGAATTGGCAGACACAGAAGAATTTAATAAAACAACATATAAGCAAGAGCCTGTGGTGATGAAGAAGTTCAAGCTGCTTTGAAGGAATTGGCAAAAAATAAGGCCCCAGGAACTGATGGTATTTTAACTAAGAGATGCTGCCCTAGATGTGCTCATCAAGTTGTGTCAAGAAATCTGGAGGACAACCACTTGGCCAACTGACTGGAAGAGATCTATATTTGTTCCCATTCCAAAGAAAGGAGATACAACAGAGTGTGGAAATTATCAGACAATATCATTGATAGCACATGCAAGCAAAATGTTGCTGTAGATGATCCAAAAATGACTGGAACAGCACAACAACAGAGAACTGCCAGAAGTGCAGGCTGGGTTTAGAAGGGGTTGTGGTACTAGGGATATTGTAGTTAATGTTAGATGGATCTTGGCTGAAAGCAGGGAGTACCAGAGGAATGTCTGTGTTTCGTTGATTATGCAAAGGCTTTTGACTGTGTGGATCAAAACAAACTGTTGCTGACTCTGAGAAGAAAGGGTCTCAGAACACTTGGACGTGCTAATGCGAAACCTATACTTGGACCAGACCAGAGCAAGCAAACACTACATGGTTCAGAATTGGGAAGGGTGTACACCAGGGATGTGTCCTATCCCCATACCTTTTCAACCTATATGCAGAACAGATTATCTGGGAGGCTGGACTGTATGAGAAATGTGGCATCAGGATTGGAGGAAAACTCAACAATCTGTGTTATGCAGATGACACAACCCTGCTTGCTGAAACTGAGGAGGACCCGAAGCACTTGCTGCAGAGGGTCAAGAACTGCAGCCTTCAATATGGATTGAGGCTCAATATTAAGAAAACAAATTCTCACCACTGGGACAATCCATTGGAAGAGACTGAGATTTTTAAAAAAAATTTATTTTTATTTATTTTTTATTATTTTTTTTTGTGTTTGTACCATCAAATCAGATCTGACTGGTACAGGAGGAGGACACTGCTCCTCCTTCTCCAGCAGAGCATCTGGTGGACTCAAACCACGCGCCTCTGGGATTGCAGTGCAGCTTTTTGCCACTAGGCCACCAGAGCTCCCTGAGATTGAGATTGTTAACAGCTTTAGTTTGCTTGGCTTCACAGTCAACACTCTTGACACCAGCAGCCAGGAAATTAAAAGACGCATTGTGATGGGAAAGTCTACTGTTAGGGACCTCTCCAAAGTATTGAAAAACAATGGTGTCACTCTGGTGACTAAGGTGCGCCTGACACAGGCCATGGTCTTTGCAATAACTTGATATGCATCACAAAGCCGGACAATGACTAGGGAGGATAGGAGAGTTGATGTCTTTGAGCTGTGGTGTTGGAATATTGAACATACTATGGACTACTAAGAAAATAAACAGGTTCGTCCTAGAGAGGGTTAAACTAGCCTGCTCCTTGGAGGCAAGGATTCTGAAACTTCATCTGACATACTTTGGACATGTTGCAAAGCGGGACCAGTCTTTGGAGAAAGACATCATGCTTGGGAGGGTGGAGGGACAGTACAGGAGAGGAAGACCCTCTATGAGGTGGATTGATTCAGTCACTGGGGTTATGGGGGTAAGTGTGTTGGAGACAGCGAGGTTGGCACAGGATCCAGGATAGAGCAGGGTTTAGGGCTGTTGTATATAGGGTTGCTATGAGTCGCAGGTGACTCAGCAGCACATAACAACAAATTACTTCATTGTTCACTCAAGCCTTAGACTACATTATCAGATCACTGGACTGTAAGCTCCTCAAGGGGCAAGTCACTGCGTTTTTCTATGTCATGAAAACGTTGCTTTACTCCTGTGGGTTATTTCTGATGATGCTGTGAAGACATTAAAAAACAATTTCCCCAAAACCTCCTATTAAAATGTAGCAAAACAGAAAAAAAGTGGAATGCATTGTAGAAAAAGAACTGTCCCAAATTGTCCAATTCAGAGGTGGTTTAAGAGTCAGAGAATCAGTTATACTCATCATGGGCCAATGCATCTGAACCTTGCCCTGTCCCATACCATCTTCACTCTCCGCCATGCTGGGGCCCGCTCTTCCAGCCACCATGCCAGTCCATCTCATTGAGATTCTTCTCTACTTCACTGACCCTCGACCTTTCCCAGCATGATGTCTGCTTCCAAGGACTGGCCCTTCCTGACAACATGCCCAAAGTCTATGAGACAAAGTTTTGCCACCTTTGCCTCTAAGGAGCATCCTGCACTTCCTCCAAAGCCATTATCATTTTAGTAGCCCATGGTATATTCAATAATTCTTCACCAACACAATTCAAAGTCACTGATTTTTCTTATTCATTGTCCAACTTTCAAACGCACAGCAACAGTCTTTTTAACATCTTTTACTCTTTTAACACTTTGGAGAGATCCCTGATAGCAGATTTTCCTGATTCATCACGTCTTTACGTATCTTGACTGTGCTGCAGTGGGTGTTGATCATGGATCCAAGCAAAGGGAAGTTGATCACTGCCATTCTTTTCTCCATTTATCTTGATTTTGCTTTTTGGTCAAGTGGTAAAGATTCCTGTTTCATCAGAGGTGTCATTAGTAGTAATTTAGTGAATTAAAATGAAACTTATACACCATTCTCAGCCTTGTGAGAAGCTAAAAAATAGCACTGGATTTAAATTATATTGATAAGACAGGCAACCTATAAGTTAGGGCTACCATGCATGTAGCTAGGTGAGGCTATTCCTTGGAAAGGGACATCATGCTTGGAAAGATGGAAAGTCAGCAAAAGAAAGGAAAACTCTCCCAGTAATTGACAATGATTTCAGCAATGGGCTCTCCTGTGTTAGAGGAGGACAGCACAGGATAGGGTAGGATTGAGGTCACCTGTTCACAGGGGCGCTGTGCGTTGTACTTGATAGCACCTCACAACAACCGTAACAACAACCCATCAGCAAGCAAGACCATCAGAAAGACAAGAACAGACCAAAATGAATGCGAGACCAGACTCTGAAACTTTTTCTAGAACATAAGAGAAAGTGAATGGGAGAAATAAACGGAGCTGAACTAATTTCAAAGAATAGTTCCAGGAGAAAAAGCAAAGTATTATACTGAAATGTGCAGAGACCTAGTGCTAGAAAACCAAAACACAACATGTGCGGAATTCTACAAGTTGAAAGAATTGAAAAAAAAATTCAAGCTTTCAGTTGCAATACTGAAGGATTCTATGTGCAAAACATTAAACGATGCAGGAAGCAACAAGAGAAGAGGGAAGGAATACACAGTCACTGTCTCAAACCAAAGGACTGCTCCATGCGCAACCATTTCAAGGGGCAGCATCTGATCAAGAATTGAAGGAAGCAGCCCAAGCTGCACTGAACGCACTGACGATACATAGATGCCGGAAACTGATGGTGTACCAATTGAGATGTTTTAACAAACAGATGCTGCGCTAGATGTGCTTACTTCTGAATGCCAAGAAACTTGGAAGACAGCTATCTGGCCAAGTGCCCAAAAGAGAAGAGATCCATTCCAAAAAAAGGAACGTGATCCAAGAGAACATGGAAATTACAGAACAGTATCGTTAACGTCCTGTGCAAGTAAAACCTTGCCAAAAATAATGGGGGAAGTGGCTGGAGCGGGACTGCCAAACTCAAGCTAGCTTCAGATTAGAATGTGAAATGAGGGATGCCACTGCTGATGTCAGATGGCTCCTGGATGAAAGCAGAGAATACCAGAAAAATGTTTACCTGTGTTTTACTAACTATGCAAAGACACTTACCTGTGTGGATCATAACAAATTATGGGCAACACTGCATTGAGTAGAGATTCCAGAAAATTTAACTGTGCTCATAAAGAACCTGCACATAGACCAGGAGGCAGGTGTTTAAACAGAAGGTGATTCTGTGCAGGAAAGGAGCGCATCTGGGTTGATTCAATCTGTGTGCTGAACAAATATTAAAAGAGGGACTATATGAAATAGAACATGCCATTAGAATTGAAGGAAGACTCATTAACAATCTGTGATATGCAGTGGATACAATTTCCTTGCAGAAAATAAAGACTTGAAGCACTTAGTAATGAATTTTGAAGATTACAGTCTTCAGTATGGATGAAATTTAAAGACTATTTAGACCTCAGTTTATACTTCAACATAAAAATCCACACGAATGGACCAATAAACCATATCATGGCAGAGAAAAGATTGACATTGTAAAGGATTTCATTAGTTGGATCTATAATCAACACCCACGATGCAGCTCTTAAGAAATCAAATGATATATTGCAATGGACAAATCTGTTGCCAAGGACCTTTTTGAAATGCTAAGGAGCGAGGATACATTGGAAAATGTCCTGACTCAAGTAATGGTATTTTCAGTGATCCCATATGCATGTCAAAGTTGGACAGTCAATACGGAAGATCAAAGAATAATTGATGCCTTTGAACTGTAGTGTGGTCTAACAATATTTCATACTGACTGCCAAAAGAGTAAACAGAACTGTCTTGGAAGAAATACAGTCAGAATACTCTGTAATGAGGATGGTGAAACTTCAACATACTTTGGATTTACAATCAAAATGAGGGTCAGACCGGAGAGATAGACATCTTGCCTAGTAAAAGAGAGGTCAGAGGAAACCTCTCAACGAGATGGATGGATTAAGTGGTTGCAATAGCAAGTTCAAGACCAGCAGTTTGTGACGATGCTAGAGAACTGGTCAGTGTTTTGTTCTGTTGTACACAGGGTCAGAGTTAGCATCTTAACAGCATCTAACAAACAACAATCTATCATCTGCTATGTGGCAAGTTTCACAAGCATAACCCCATTTCATCTGGGACCCAGGGGAGCTCCTTCACTTGGAAATGGGGGTAGGGTTTATTTCAGAGGTCTTGAGACACACCATTTGGTAGAGTAGCAAGCTCGGCTTACAGGCATGGCTACTGAAGTATTAACAATGAGGCAGTTTTCATCCTGCAAACCCGAAACCCGGAGTGGGCACGGGGAAAGAGAGTTGGCATTGAGTGTCTACTATATGCTAGGCACCTGACAAAGATCTTAGTTATTCCTGCTTTTCCTTATATCCTAATATAACAAAATGATGTATAGAATCAACCCATGAAAGGCTTGCCAGACGTGATACAGGTGGGAAAAGATTGCAAGGGGATTCTAACCCAGGCTTGCCAAAGTCCAAATAAAGTAGTAATACATCATCTCATGGTGAAGTTCAAGGGGTATATATGTGCCCTTCTGGGAATTCCTGGGTATCTGTTTGTAGCATTTTTACGTGGATTTCTATGTGCTTTGTTCATAACTGTAGTCTGAAAACAGTGACTCATCCCCAAACAGGGCAGGATTAAATATCAGACCTGTTTATCTTACCACCCTGAGGCGTTTGTGTTGACTTAGGAAGATAATCTGTAATAAAAACACTGATTAAAAAACCAGGAAAACACATCAAAAAATCTACAGGTTTAGAGTTTGTGTGTGACAAGAATGTAAGCTCATGAGTTTCCTTAAAAATCACAACTACTTTAATGATTAAGGACAACTTTCCAGTAAAGCTTATACTTGAATATACCTTATTTTCACATTTCATGATGACTGTCTGATACAGTGACTGTGACAATGGGCTCAAGTGTTTCGGGATTATGATGGTACAGGATAGGGAAGGGTTCAGGTCTGTTGTTCACAGGGTCACTACAAGTCGTATGTGACTCTGGCACCTAACAATAACACAGTCTTCAAGGGAGCTGGTGGCCTTTTAATCGGGGAGCTCCACCCCACACTCTGTCCGCATTGGGTAGCCAACCATTAATAATGCAAAGGGTAGGCATGTCAAATCCACGGGAGATAGATGAGCATCTCCTCTTGTGTGACTTACAGCCTCTGAAAACTGCTGCAGGGTCAACTCTGAGACCTTGTGACGCATTGGTACATAACAACAACATAGTCCTTGGCTGTGGTCTCCCCCAAAGTCAGCAAGTGGGTCAAGTTATCCTAACACTTTAAAACTTACTTCTCCATCTTTCCAAAACATCTCTTTTTCCTTTCCCATTTTTAAAGGCCCCTGTGTTTACACTCTTACCTACTCATATAATTCAGGGTAACCTCCCTGCTTTTAAGGTCCCAATTCCATTTGCAAAGTCTCTTTTTGTCACAGGATGTGACAAACTGACAGCTTGCAGAGGGCATTATTCTGCCTATTATGGTGCCAATAATGGACATGTAAACTTCAGAGTGATTCTTTTCTAGGTATGTGTTGGCAATGAGGGCAGGTGAAGCCACTGAAGAAATTAGAAAAAAGTTAAATGACAAAGTTTCACGTGTCAGCTGTAGTTTAAAAAGAAAGCTGGGGTTTATTTTTAAAGCAACTTTAAATAAGTTGGGTTTTTTTGCCTTTGTCCTCTTTGGGGCAATGTTAAAAGGGACACTTTATATTTTCACTGTTTAGATTCTATTAACCTGGCTTACTGGGTGTTGAAATCTCAAGCGTCCCAAGAATCAGAGGCAGGTCCCATTACTTTAGTCAATGTCAGAGGTTGAGGGGCACAGCTAGTCTCCCCTCAGCACTATGTTCTAACACCAGGAAGCAGAGGGTGTTTCCGCACGCAGGGAAATCGATTCAAATGTGGCCACACGGAGCCTGCTTTCTGAGTTTTGACGAACTGGCCATTAACCCAGTTCAGCACTGCCTCTGGGAGTGTTTCCGGGCATTGATTCAACAAATAGACACAAGACATGTGGTATGCTCTGCACCTCTTATTTAGCATATTGCACTCAAGGATATATACTTTGTTCATTATCTGTTAACAATAGTGGCTACATTTATTAAACATCTGCCAGGAGTCACATCCTACCGACAACGTCCTCTTCTAGTGGCTATTTTATGGTAATTCTTACTCCAATAATGCCACTGGATAATAGATACATGTTATAAAAGTGTCTCAGGGGTATCCTGGTCAGGGAGTTTCAAAATCCAGCACTACCCGTTATCATATCACCAAACAGTGTTGTCAGTGTTAACTACATGGCGACAAGAAAGCCCAGAAGAAAATGGGGAACTGCCTAGGTCAGTCAATAGCAGAATAACCGTTTTTACCGGTCTGAGTGTCTAGTCTCATTATTATGCGGCGGTGACTCATTTAGGGGCGGATCAAAAGGGAAAGTCCTGCTTCTCGTCACCTACGAGAAGCGTAGGTGACATGTGGTTGGGCAGGGCGAGTTCCGAGGCAGGCAGTTGGGTGTGCAGCTACCAATTCACGTCCTTACTTACCCGGCCGGCCGCCCCAGGCGCGCAAGGGGTTAACTGTGGCAGTCAGCTCCTGAAAAATATTTACAGTCTCAGGACCCCTAAGGGGTGGTTCTACTCTGTCCCACCGAATCAGTAGAGAAATCAAATCCCCGGCAACCCGTGTGATTTTGGATTTTTTTTTTTTTTTTTTTAGGGGGCAGTCCGGCCAACGCCCCTTCCCAGCATCGCCTCCCAGAATTCCACAGGCCCCCCGCAAGTTCCCGGACCTCGCGAGACTCCACCCAGTCCTTTCCCTGAACGACGGCTCGTCCCCCTTCTTCAACGAGCTCTGCGAAAAAACGGGGAGGGTGGGGGGAGAGGAGCGGAAAAGGGCAGCCGCGGGGCACGCCGGGAACTGAAGTCCAAGCGCTCGGAGCAGCCATATTCTTCCGGAGCGGGGGAGGCCAGAGAGGTAACCGGGACTACGATTCCCAGCCGCCCTTTCGGTTTGTTTTTGTTCAAAAAAAAAAACCCCACTCCCCCTCCTCACTCTTCTCACACACTCACACACACACACCCACGGCAGACACGCACACACCCGAGCGCCGAAGAAAAAGCTTTCCTGCCCCGCCGCCCGTCCCATCTCGGTTTCTCAGCGAAGCGGGAAAGCGGAGGCCGGAGCCGTGACCTCTGACCCCGTGGTAATGCGGAGCCGCCGCATTCCTTAGCGATCGCGGGGCTGCTGCTGCTGCCGCCGTCGCCGCCGCCGCCGTGGGCG
>NW_006399765.1:5004116-5053386 GCF_000299155.1 Elephantulus edwardii
CGCCCCACTCCTCCCCCGCGGGCGCCGGGCCGGTCTCCCCTCCCCCACGAGCCGCCGGCGTCGGGGGGTCTGGGCAGCCTCGCTTCTCCGCCCGGGGGAGTTAGGTTTCCAGGAAGGCTCGGGAGCCCCTCCCTCCCTTCCTGATGGATAATAGGGTGGTGGGTTGGACTCTGGGGGTGGGGAAAGCCCCCCCCCCCATTTTCAAGACGCGGTGGCGTTTTTGAGTTTTCCCGTCTAAACTAGGTGTGTGGAAGGAAAGCACGTGCTGACTTGAACCCTGAACAGCGATTATCAAACTTTGGTGTCCTGTGGGGACCCCTGGGAGGCTGTCAGAAATGTGCGTGCTAGGGCCCCATTTCAGACAGGCTCTTAAGATTCGTCTTAACCAACCTCCCAGGTGATTCCAGTGCAAACCCCACTTTGAGAAACGCTGACTCCAGTGTTTGACTTTCTAAGCTAAACAGGCAACAACTGACCATCACGTTTTTCAGAGAACGTGTGTGTGTGTGTGTTTCTGACTCGAGTGTTTGTCACTTTTTTCCAGAGAACATCGTGTGTGTGTGTGTGTGTGTGTGTGTGTGTGTGTGTGTGTGTTTTGTGAGCGCATGCGCTCCATTCCTGTGTCCTGGTGCATGTGCATACACATGAAGTGCTGGACAAAGTACTACTCTCTGAAGAGAATACTTACCAAAGGAGAGGAGTCATTTGAGTATTTGAAGCTTCCTAGTGAATTGGGAGTGAGTTGGGATGTGCATTTTCCCTTTTCAAAGCCGTAGGGGACTCATACATGAACTATCTCTCCTTGTGGAGTTGCACCTGCGAAGCTAAGACACTTTGAGAAATGTTCTTGTAAAATCTTGCAGATGACAATAGTATTATACTTTGCCCAACTATGTCACTTGCTCAGAACTGTCTCAGAGCATGGCTATAATAATGCAGATCGCTTACTATGTCTCTTGGCACCTTGGAGTTTTATATGTAATTGCTATAATTCACTTTTAATGATAAATGAAGCCCAGGCTTCTAATCTTTCGTTTTATGGGAACTGAGGTTTCTGCCTCAGAGGTGTTGTGCAAAGGAAGAAGAGAAGTATGTGTCTGGGAGTTGGTAACAAGCCGAGGAGACAGCTTTTCTTTCTTAGCAAAAGAGAACTGTAAAACTCTGGTTATTAATTTCTAAAAACCAAAGCTATTTGGCCCACAGGACTATTTTTACTGGAGTTCCTGATTGTCTTTCCTGGGCATTTGTTGCCCAAGCAGCAGCATAGCGGTTGTTTGTATGAGGAAGTTTTATGTTATCTGTTAATTTGGCTTAACATGAAATGTGAAGATTTTGAAGGTTTTCCTAATAGTTTTTCTGATTCAGTCAAGTCCAAGTTTTTATTCCCTCTCAGGATTTTTTGGAGATAACAGATTTTCTCCAGTATTGTTTCACCTGCAAGTAGGGTCAGGCCTAAAGGAGGGGAGTGGGGAGGAAAATAGAAGGATGTTCTCTTTCTCCTTGAGGTTGAGTCTTTGGGTGTTGATGGAAATCCTCCTCTGAGTTCCTGGTAGGCAGGTGTTTATGATTCTGGGCACACAGTGTTAATTTGCTTGGCAGAATTTGACTTGTTAGAGGTAAGTGATGGTACCTTTAGATCTTGTGTGTTTAAATCTTATTTTGACAGAATTCTAAAGTCTCTGTCTCAGAGCTCTATTGGCCCTCAGGTAGTTGAAAAGCTTCAGGAATTTGAGGGTGCTTTGCCCTGTCAAGTATATTAAGGTTGAGATTACTGTACTTTGGGCTCTAACATCCAGGTTTCAATTTCTGTTTTATCATTGGATCAACTTCATGCCAGATGTTCCAAACAAATTCTTCCTCTTCCTTAAAAATGGGAATAGGAATTAACTTTGGAGTGCATTTATACATGGGAAAGAGAACTTAAAGAAATAGAATGTGTAATTTTGAGTGCTGCTTATGTGCCTTAGATTTAACTTAATCTCTCTTGATACATTGGTGAGTAAGGGAACCTTTTAAGACTCATCTTCCTATTTTTATGTTTACTGTAAAATGGAACATTGGAATTTGTGAGCGCTCTGGACAGAGAAGCCAGTGTGAGAGTGAGTGACCTATAGTGAGTGGTAGGTCGAGCTATTAGATCACCTCAACACTTTTCTTTGAACTGGTGAATTTGGAGTGCTTTTAATGGTACTTGCTTTGGGGCAAGTAAATTGCACTCGGCCTTGTTTATCCTGGTGCCTACGATGATATGATAGCCTTTAAAAAATATATATTTATTCCAGTAGCAAAAAGAGGCAATTTCTGCAGAATTTTAGTGGGAAGATGTAAGTGTATAGGCAATCTGAGGTTATAAATTCAATACTTACATCTGTCTTTAAATTAATTTGTGCCTTAGTCAGAAGCTAGATTTGGTCACATTTAATGTCAGTCCAGTATTTTAGTATATAATGCTCCTTTCAATACTTAAAGAGCACTAACAGTACAACATCTTTAATAATACAGTAATAATAATATTTTGATGAACTTTGAAAATTGTCCCATCAGTTATTACAAAACTGTACCTCTAATTTTTAATATATAATAGCTTTGGAAGGAGCTTGATTTGAAGTGCTGGGTTCATATGAATCAGATTCATAATGCAGGGACTGTTCTCTAGATTTGGGGTTTGTACATGTTAATTATGTTGCTGAAAAGTAGATATCCTTCCATATGTTTTGGAATGGCTTTTCTGGGGAGAGGTAGACATTAAGAGGTTGGCTTGATAGAAATCCTTCTGCGAAATCCTTCTGCTTGTTAAGTTATGAGCAGTTTGTTGGGGAGAATATGGTCGTGGGGATTTCCCTTCAAACTGAGTGCCCTTAAATGGATTCTCTCTGGCTTTGAGAAACTCCTCATTGCATGCTTTATCTTTCACTTTGATTCATGACTGGCCATTCTTAACATCAAACATTTTCCCCCCTTTGAAGTAGGAGAAGAAATACTTTTTTTAAAAAAAGGGTACACTTTTTGTGCACTAGGAATAGAACTGAATTGTTTCTATTCTGAAAGTTTGGATTGTATAGAGTTTTAATAGAAATGAGTACTTTGTATCTTTTGATGTAACTTTCTTTTAAAGATTTTGTTTCCCTTGAGATTTTCAGTCTGTTCTTCACATTGTTTAAGTAATTAGTAGCTAATGTTTCTGAGTCTTGTTTTTCACCGCAAACCTTCCTACAAAAATCCACTAGCTCAGTTCACAGTTAAATAGTATCAAAGAAATGATATCTTGTGTCAGTGAATATTAGTAGCCAGTACAGGTCTGGTTATGGTTTGTTCAAGTCAACAGTGCTGTTTTTGGTGTTAGTTTAAATTCTTAGAGTAACAGAGATGGATAAAGGTTGCCTGAGGAGTTGGTGGTCTTTTGGGGATGAAGAGATGAATTTCATTACAGACGTAATAACTGCCATCATGATGTTGTTGTTGTTAGGTGCCCTTGATGCATAAGTGACTCTGTGAACAACAGCTCTGAACCCTGTTCTCTCCTGTGCCATAGTCAGGTGTGTTAGTCATCTTGTTGAAGGTTTCCCTCTCTTTCACTGACCCTCCACCTTTCCAGGCATGGTGTCCCTTTCTAAGGAATAAGCCTTTACTAGTGCCATCATAGATGTATAAAATAGTTTTTTTCCTTTTGCCTAATATAATTATTAATAGTTTCTTCTTCCACTCTGATAGTGTGGTGTAATGTGTAAGCTCCTAACTAGAAGGTTAGCAATTTGAACCACTTAATTAATCCTTGGTAGACAGACAAGCAGTTTCCCTTTGAGATTTATAGCCTTGGGAACCTAAAGGAAGGTTATGAGTTGGAATAGACTCCTTGGTGGTGGGCTTTGTGACCCTGCCCCAAGTGTTTTGATTTGAAGGATACAATATAGCTATGTTCCAAAACTGGAAGAACACTTTCTGAGCTTGTGGGAGTGAGCGTCCTTACAGTGCTTATGAGCTGGAACTGTGATGGTAGTAGCAGTGGGGTGTGTGTGTTTCATGTGTATTTGCAGGTCAGAAGAGTGGTGCATAACTGCCAGTAGTTCTGAAACTTAAAATTTATGGAGTATCATTTCGACACTCAGACAGAGAAAGGCCTGAGTATGAGGATTTTCTGCCCCTTACTCTGTGACTGGCACTGAGTTGTAGGTAATGCACTCCCTGAAACAATTTCAGAGGGAGACATTTGTATCCAGACTTGTCAAATGAAGAACCCAAGGTTCAAGCTGGGGGCGATAATTTGTCCAAGAGTGTTGCTGTGTTCCATCAAGCTGGAACTGACCCTTCAGTGGATTTTCAGAGGCAGTTTATCATGTGGGAGGAGATTGCCCATCTTTCTGCCATGGAGCAGCTGGTGGATTTGAAGCAGTTCGGTTCCTTACCGCTAAGCCATGAGAGCTGTCTCATTCAAAGCCTCTGCTCTTCCATGGCCCACACTGATTGGAAAACTTAAGTGTGGCTGTGGTGGTGGTGGTGGTGATAGTATGTACTGTTGGGTCAGTTCCTGACTCATAGCTGAATTTCTAGTGGGATTTCAGTGGCACAGAAAGATTGCCCACCTTCCACAGAGCAGCTGGCAGGTTCAAATAGCATGCCTTTGGATTGGCAGCACAGCTCCTTACTACCAGGCCACCAGAGCTCCCAATAGTTTTGCTGTATATGGCTCTATAAAATGTCCATTTACCTGCTGTCCATTTGTTTTTGGTGTGTAATGACCCCTCTATTAGGTTTCCAAGGCTGTCACTCTTTAAGGGAGTGGATTATCCATCTTTTTTGCATGAAGTAACTGGTGGATTAGAGTCACGGACTTTTTTGGTTAGCAGTGTAGTGTGTTACACACTATACTGGCAAAATGATGGGACAGATGTTCCTTGGTGGGGTGGTCTCATGATGGAACTCTGAGAGCAGGGATTTGACCTTGTTTAGTGGTGGACCTTTAGAATCCTGCCTGGCACAGAGTACGTAGATGCCTCATTTGAATAGTAGCAGTGGAAGAATGGATTTGAGCAAAGCAGAGATTTCACTGAGGAGGCAGTCATGTTGGCTTGGGTAGGAGACCGACTATGGGCTCTTTGGGAGAGATGAGACTGAAGAATGAAACTTTGATTTGTGATTTAGATGACTGGACAGGTTAACTGCCAAGGTAAGAAAATGTAAGGAGGTCTGGAAGTTGACAATTTGAGACCAGCAAAGTTTCCTTGAGTTGGAATTGACCCGGCCAGTAGTCACTAGTTTTGAAGTCACTGGGTAAAGCAGAAAGTGAAATGCTTGATTATTAACTGGAAGGCTAGTGGTTCAAGCTTACTTAGAGGCACCTCTGAAGAAAGGCCTATGGGTCGGATCTACTCTTAAAAACAGCCATTGAAAGTTTTATGGGGTACAGTTCTACTATGACCACATGTTACCATTAGTTAGAATTGACTCCTCCGCAACTGGATTATAGATGAGTAAGGAATCATAACTAGCAAAGAATTGAATATTGAAGTCCGAAGATTGGGGATAAGTTGAGACTATAGGTGAAGATTTGTGAGTTATCAGAGTTTAGGTGATAGTGGCAACTATATGAGACCCTAATGTTACCCAAGTAGAATATAAGAATTGAGAAAGAGGAGGCTCGGAATGAGACTACTGTAAGTAGAGCTTTTATTAAAACAT
This sequence comes from Elephantulus edwardii, assembly GCF_000299155.1. Taxonomy (NCBI): domain Eukaryota; kingdom Metazoa; phylum Chordata; class Mammalia; order Macroscelidea; family Macroscelididae; genus Elephantulus; species Elephantulus edwardii. Next base: position 5,009,793 of record NW_006399765.1, read on the forward strand.
CTACTTCTCTGTGTGTTGGTTGGCTTCCCTTTGTGCTATGGGTTTATACTCTCCATAGGACTGCCATTCGAAGTATACTCTGTGAGGCTGCTTGCTTTACATCTTCCTTTTTTTTTTTTTTTTGTTTTAAACTAGTCTACATCTGCCAAAGTTGGTGGTTGTAATTGTTAGAGATTGTAAGATGCTGGTTGATTTGGAGTAACCTCAGAAACTGCACAGGTACAAAAAAAATATAAAGTTTATTTTCTCCCCACTTAGGCGTATTTCTCAAACAACTCCACTTTATTTTTTTAACAGCTCTACTGCTTAAAGCTGGAGAGCTGTTATTTATCACTAAGAAAATATTGCCATGACTTACAGATACTAATATAAATGAGACATTCCATTTCTCAAAATTTTGCTTTTGTCAGTCGCATGGAATTAGAGCTTAATGTTGGTGAATAGCACATTGTAAATACCACAATTTCACAACATGGTAACAGAAGCACCATCTTAAAAATATGAGCACTAATCAAACTTCATAAGTAAAAAAAATCAGAATACTTCTCTCTTATGTCTTGCTATATATTTTGTGATTTAGCCACATTAACAGTATCAAATTAAACACTAACCAGGGTTACCACAGCCGCACATTGGTATCATGTATATAGCGGTAAGTGTGTATAGTGGCACTGCCAGCCCTAACGTTGGTGGTTTGAATCCATCAGCTGTTGAATGGGAGAAAGATGGACACTCCTCCTGTGCAATTAACTGCTTCTGAAATCTGCCAGAGAGTCAGCAGTGAGTCATTTCTGACTCAGTGATACACAACAACATACATGTTACTTGTGTATTTTGCTGTGAAGATATATGCTCATAGTCTTGAGGATTTAGAGTATTGTCACTAATTGCAATTACTTCCAGCAACTGGATTTATGTGTAACTTGGTTTCTAAAATAATTTTTAATTGTGAGAGCAAAATTGTTGCTACTGGTTTCTTCTTTTTTGCTAGTGGTTACTTCTAGCATAACTGTAGCCCCATAATACAGATTGTAGATAAAGGGAGCTCTGGTGGCCTAGTGGCAAGAAGCTGCTCTAGTCCCGAAGGCGTGCTGTTCAAATCCACCAGATGTTCTCCTGCAGAAGGAGGGGCAATCTCCTCCTGTGCCAGTCAGATCTGATTCGACGGTACGCAACGAAGGTGGGGGGGGGGATGTCTTAAAAAAGAGTTTAAAAAAAGATTGTGGATAAAAATGGAAATTGCACACTGAATCAGGACATTTCTATTTCTTCAGGTCTTAGAAAACTACTCGGATGCACCAATGACTCCAAAACAGATTCTGCAGGTTATAGAGGCAGAAGGACTAAAGGAAATGAGGTTTGTATCACTCTTGTTGCTTATCATGAAGGTTTCATAGGACATGGGGTTTTCTGTAGTTATATAGTGAAATGAGTAAGTATCCATGTTTTTAAATACATGTTTGTGTGGTGGTGGTGCACTGTCTCCAGGTTGTGGAATGGGAGTGAGTGAGCAGCCATCTCTTTCCTCTTAGGTGTAGTGGATCTCCCCTAAGCTGCTTCCCTGTGGAGTTTGGAGGTGCAGCTTGCACATATAAGCCTCAGGGCTCATGCTTTCTCATGCTTTGATTCAGTAATAGAGCATGTGCCCTTCCACACTGTACCTCTGAAGTCCTTTCTTTAGGATCAAGGGTGGACTTACCAGTACACTGATTTTCCCCACTTATTCTAGCTATTCATGATGTGGATATACTAAAATTTGAGCTGTCCTTTATTTATTATGCGCAGTTTCATAGTGAAGCAACAAGTTAGAAAAATATTAGTGTAATAAAAACTGTAGGCATAATTGTATTTTGTAATACCATCACTTCACCCTCACCTCCAAATCTCCCTCTCCTGCCCCTCTGAGCATGTTTTTTCTCCCCTTTTATTTATTTTGTAATTGAGAATACATGCAAAATATATACTAATTCAACAGCTTTTCTTATAGCATACAATTTAGTGACATTGATTTTGTTCTTACTGTGTGGCCATTCTCATCCTACTTTTCTGAATTAGCGTAAACTCATTGCCCTGTAATTGTCCTATTTATTCTTACTAGTTGCTCTTGTCAGTTTGCTCCCATGTGGTGGTGTTTGGCCTGTCAGTTAGGAGCCGTGAGTTGATTCCAACTCACGGGAACCTTATATACAGCAGAACAAAACATTGCCCAGCCCTCTGCCATCCTGTGCTTTGCTTGAGCCAATTACTGCAGCCTCTGTGTTAGTCATCTCATTGAGAGTCTTAACTATATATTTTGGTTAGATCTTTAAAGAGTATAGTGCTCACAGCAGACTTTTTTCAGTAACTGGAGCTCCAGTGATATAGTGATAAGGAATTGCACTGGCAGCCCAAAGGTTTGCAGTGCAAATCCACCAGCTGCTCTGCAGGAGAAAAGATGGACTCTCTCTTCCCCTGTGATTAACTGCCTTTGAAAACCCACTGGAGGGTCAGCTGTGAGTTGGTTCCAAATTGATGGTACACAGTAAGCTGTTGTTTGGCTTTAATAAGCCTTCAAGGAATATTTTTGTTTTCAGTTGTAAGGATTATCTCAGAACAAATTTCAGGCATCCATCCACCTTCTATGTCTAGATAATGTTGATGTGTACCGTTTAGTTGGAACTGACCCGTAGCTGACCCTCCAGTGAGTTTTCAGATGCAGTTAATTACAGAAGAGGAGATTACCTGTTCTTATGTGGAGTAACTGATGAATTTGAACCAAGTGCCTTTAGGATTGTAGCACAGCTTCTTGCCACTAGAGCTCCCTTCTATGTCTAGAGTACATGAGAATTTGAAATTTGGTTTTGTATTTGACCAAGATTCTTATATAAATGAGTCTGTGATCTGATTTATTCAGTAATGCTAGCCAGGCACCATCCATTTCTGCTGGTCTCATGGCAACAGAGGCAGTTCCTGGAGGCAACTAGCCACATATTCTATATCCTCCTGTTCCTGACTCTCCTTCTTTGACTTTTGTTCCAGGTGAATAGAGACCACTTGTTGTGCCTTGGATGGCCGCTTGCAAGCTTTTAAGACCCCAGGCAGTACACAACGATCTAGGAGGTAGACCAGAAACACTAAACACGTTATTAGGCCAATTAACTGGTATGTCCCATGAAAACATGACCCTCAACCTCCCAACCAAGGAACCAAATCCTATGAGGTGTTTGGTTGTATATGAACATTCTCAACAACTACTCTTTTTTTTCCTTCTTTTTCTTTTGGTCATTGTAAATATATATCCCACAACTTCTACCAACTCCACTATTTTCAAGTATACAATTTACTGATAGCAATTACAGTAATCAGTCATGCAGCCCTATCCTTAATCAATGTGATTTTTCCATCACCATTAACCTTTTCCTTTCCCTCCCACTCCTGGTAACCACTAATAAACTTTGTTGTCTTCATTTGCCTTTTCTTCTTAAATAAGTGAGGCTATGCAGTATTTGTCTTTTTGTGATTGCCTTACTTTGCTCAGCATAATGTCCTAAAGCTCCATCGCTACCGTAGCATCCACTAGTGTTGTTGTTCTTGTTACTTATTTTTTATTTTAAACGAGGAAGGAGAGCCTAACAGTTCTGGAACAAACAGCATATGGTTTTGTTGGTCAAACTTTAGCATCTTGAGTTAACCTTTGAGAGACAAAAGATCTTTACTTTCCAATTATCAGTTCAGACATTATTGAGTAGACATTTCGTGGGGAGGGAAGATCAAGATCATACATTTAAATAGTAGATATGCACTGTGTAGTGTTATAATTGAGTTTTATTTTTGTTTTTTTTTGGGGCTCTTTTCCATCATGCTGCTGTCTGCATTCCTGTTGGACCACTGTGCCTGTAGAAGGTAAATTAGTTTCTTTGAGATAGCTAGAGTTGAGAACATTCATTTTTGTATGTATTTCTTCCTCTTTTAGGAATTATGAAGCAATCATGGTGGCTTGTACTGAGTGAGCAGCTCTGTAATTTGTAGACAGAGGTGTAGCATGTAGGCGTCACATTGTTCACAGGAGGACTCTGCCAGCATGTAGTTTCCCTTGTACCAGAGATGGTAGCACACCCACTTGACACTCCAGATTCTGCACAAAGTTACTTTAGAGACATGGGTTCTTGATGAACCTTTTTTCCTCCCCAGCATCCAGTGTGTTCCAAAGCAGAATACGTAGTGGGTTTGAATTTTTTTTTTATTACTTTTTTTAGAATTAGAGATTATTTTTAACATCCTGCATAAGTTAGGACGTCTGATTCTGAAAAATGAAATGCTAAGAGGCTTTACTTCAAATATTTATTTTTTTTTTAACATGCTAGGGAAGAAAAGGTGTGTAGGTGATCCCTAGCACTAACACACTAGTGTCAAACTGTTACTATTAATAATGAATGTCTACTTTTGACAGCTTTATAAAAGATTGAGTTAAATACCTTCTATCTCATGACGTTGTTTTGTAACCTCTGGTTGTGACAGGCACCAGGAAACAATATGCCACGTTTTTTTGGTTTAATATTTGAGCATTACTGGATTTAAAATCCATATGACTTTTTTTTTGTACATTCACATTTAAATGATTGATTGCTTTTGGATAAATGTAGAATGAAGCTCACTTTCTGTCGTGTCTAAACTGAAAAAAAAAAGAAAAAGTGTCCATTTGGTGTATTTATTAGGAAATACTTGAAAAAGTGTGCTTGTTTTATTGGGAGGGTGTCACTGCTTCTGTGATCCTTATACTGATAATATATGGCAGTTTCTGAGCGTTATTTGCTGGGTAAAATGTAGGTGTTGAAAATGAGTTGTGTTTTTAGTTACTATTAAAATTATTGAGTAATATGTTCCATTAAAACTTTTTTTGACAAAACAAGTATGAAATACCATCTCACCTCAGTCAGAATAGCAAAATTTAACAGAACAGCAAGCAACAAATACTGGCAAGGTTGTGGAGAAACTGGAACCCTTCTTATGCACTGTTGGTGGAAGCATAAAATGGTACAACCACTGTGAAAGGCAGTATGGCGCTTTCTAAAAAAATTGCAAATAGATACCATTTGACCCAGCAATTCCACTATTAGGAATATACCCCAAAGAGACCATAACTGGCATCCAAGCAGATATATACACACCCATGTTTATCGCGGCTTTGTTCACAATAGCAAGGAGTTGGAAACAACCTAAGTGCTCGTCAACAAATTAATGGATAGAGAAGCCGTGGTATAGTCACACAATGGAATACTATGCTGCACTGAAAAACAAGGAACTAAAGTAATATTATTTAAAATGGGTGACTCTGGAGGACATTATGCTGAGTGAAGTATCCCAGTCACAAACCGACAAATACTGCATGGTGCCACTATTGTAAAACAGGACTGACCTCAGGGTTGGGGGGAGACTGAGAAAGATGGGTTCAGTAATGTATACTGCATTGAAATAGATGAGGGAGAAAACTGTTTAAGAGGGATATGTTATTAGGTATTTTTGTCATGACAGAGGTGTCCACAGCGAAGGCTGTATAGTGGAGTGGACCTGGGGGCAGGGATTGTAAAACAATGAAAGAATTTTTCTTTTACTTTTCCAAGAGGGTAGCGTACTAGGGGGAGGGGTGGGAGTGGAGAAAAATGCAACATTGAATGAATGGAAATCCAAAGTCTCTAAATTTTCATTGTAATTAATAATAGATTTTTTTTAAAAAAAGGTAAAGAAAAAACCCAGACAAACTTTTTTTGTGTCTCCCCTCCATTAAAACTCTTGAGCAACCTTAAAGATATTGACATTTGTGTCTGAATTTCTTGAGAATATGTTCATATTGTCAGAGGTGTTAACTGTGGAACCAAGATGTTTTAACGTTTCTTATCCCAGAGTAGTTTGAGTGTGATACATGTGTGTTTCATTTGGTAGTTATTTTACTGCTTTCGTAGTGGAATTATTTTGATACATCTTTTCTATATTTATGTTTCCCTTTATATAGTTTAACAATGATTTGGAGGGTGTTAGGACTTTGACTGGCATGTGGATTTGTGTGACTCTTATCCATTCTTTTGTGTTTTTACAGTGGGACATCCCCTCTTGCATGTCTCAATGCCATGCTGCATTCAAATTCAAGAGGAGGAGAGGGGCTATTTTATAAATTGCCTGGCCGAATCAGCCTTTTTACACTCAAAGTAAGTAATATAAACTCCAGCAAATTGCTTCGCAAACTTTTTTAGGGTGTTTAAGGATCACCTGAAAGTGCTTATGAAATACTTATTCTTGGACCCTACCCCAGAGATTCTGGATCAGTAAGTCTGGAATGAAGGCCCTGAGCTTGTTTCTAATAAGCATTCATGTGCTAATTGTTGGTCTTCATCCTAAAAGGTATTTTAAATGAAATGTTGTAGTGTGAACAGGAACCCCTCTGCCCACAAGTTGATTCTGATTCATGGTGGCTTTCTTTCACATTTCCCAGGCTATAAATCTTTACAGGAGAAACTGCCTGTATTTCTTTTCTAGTAATTTTAACCTCTGACATTTGATTAGCAGTGACACAACATAATGCACTGTGCCATCAGAGCCCATTAGTATGAACAAGATATTAGGAAACATTTGGTCAAATCATCTATTGTTTCTATATTTTGCTTTTGTATATATCTTTGTTAATGTTACTAAACTAAAGGATACATATGTATGGGAGTAATTATAACCATGCTTTAATTAGTATATTGCTTGTAATAATGTGAAGGGTAAACTATTGAACATCTGAATTAAGATCTCTCTGGAAAATACTTGAAAAGTGAACATATTTGTAGAATTTATAAGCTCATTAGTATTTATTTAATGACACCAACATATAGAGGAATTACAAGTTTTGGTGGCATAGTGGTAAAGAATTGCACTGTCAACCCAAAAGTATGTGGTTTGAATTCACCAGCTGCTCCATGAGAGAAAGATGATGGTTTCTTCTGTGCGATAGATACAGAACATTTAAAACACATTGAAGAGAGAGTCAGCTGTCAGTCATAACAATGCATAACAGAATTAACTGTACATAACAATTTTTTCCTATCATTTGTGATATATATTATTGTTAGGTGCCAGTGAGTTGACTGACTAGACCCTCTGAACAACAGATCTGAACCTTGTGTTCTCCTGTGTCATTTTCACTCCTCTCTGACACTTTTAAGTCCATGGCAGTAGTCACTGTGTCAGTCCATCTCTTCGAGGGTCTTCCTCTCCTTTACTGACCATCCACTTTTCCAAGCATGATTTCTCTATCCAAGGACTGGCACCTCCTAACAACATGCCCAAAGTATGTGAGACACAGCTTCATCATCCCTGCCTCCAAGGAGCGTAGTTCTCATTTATACTGGAGGTCAGTAAACTTAAGGGGCTGGATAAAAAATATTCTCAACTTTGTTGACTTGCATGATTGTAACTCAGGTTGGCATTGTAGCCGAATGCGGCTGCAGATAGTATGTAAACAAAAGGGCATGTCCCAGTAAAACTTTACAGAAAAGGTGGTCTATCAGTTTTGCTTAACACAGTATAGCTAACCAACCTCTAATTTTGATGTAACATGATCAGATGACACTGAGAATTTGTTACTAACCTTCATACTGTCCCATATTACATTTACAAATTGCTGTAGTCATTCTACAAACTTTTCCTGTTTAGTTTTGTTTTATTGATAGATTGTATTAATTACAAACTAAATCCTTGAACAAAAATTCCAGTAATCATAAACCTTGGTCTTTAAGTACACATCAAATGAATCTTACATGCTGTTTTCTGTATAGTTATTTGTAGTATTTTTGACTTGTGTCCTCCTCATGGACACAAGGCAGCATGATGTCAGGAACTGAGTCTTGGGAGAGAAATAGCCCTGAGTTCAAAACTCAGCTTTGTAACCTGAATTAGAAGCAGCCCTTTTTGTGGGATGTAAGCAGTAGTTCTTAATTGTACTCTTTATGGTATTCCTTTACATTTTTCATCTATAATTGTCTGCTACTATCATTTTTCTATTTTAATTGGTGTTAAGAGGGAGGAAAAGTATTTATCTTTGAGTACCTTGAGGAAATGAACTGAGTTTCACATATATTTTTTAAAATTATAATTTTTTATCTAACATTTAAATAATACAAATAAATATTTTGTGTTTCAGGTGAAACTTTACAAGGCAAATTACATTCCTTTTTAACAATTTTTGTACCATTTGTTCCATACTATTGCTTACAGTTTTGAGGATTTTTGTTCATTTTCATTCAGTGTTCTTTTTCCATTCATTTAGTTTCATTGTTTGGACCTATGTTTGTTTTAAGGTTATTGTTTGTCATGGGATCTCAAATAGTTAATGGTTTACAGGAGTACATACAATGTTACCTATAGGTGACATTTTATAAGTTCGTTTATTATTTGGCTGTTGCATTGAGTAGATCTGCTATCCAGGACCTCTTTAAAGTGCTAAAGAGCAAGGATGTTAATTTAATGATTAAGGTGCACCTAACCCTAATTGAAAGGGAGCTCTGGTGGCTGAGGGGTAAATATCTACATTGTAGTCCCAAAGGCACATAGTTCAAATCCATCAGCTACGCCATAAGAAAAGGATGGATGATCTCCCATGCAATTCACTGCCTCTAAAAACCCTCTGGAAGGTGAGCTATGGATCAGTTCTGACTCAGCAGCACGTAACAACCTTAACTCAAGCTGTGCTATTTTTAGTTGCTTTGTTTGCAACTGAAAGTTGGTCAGTAATAAGGAAGACAGGAGTAGAATGATGCCTTTGCAATGTAGGATTGGCGAAAGTATGAGCTGCCAAAGGAAGAAACAAATCTGTCTTGGAGAAAGTGCAACCAGAAGTGCTCCTTGGAAGCAAAGATGGTGAAACTTCGTCTCCCATATCTAGAACATGTTGTCAGGAGGGACCAGTCCTTCGGGAAAAAACATCACGCTGAGAAATGTGGCGGGTCCGAGAAACAAAGGAAGACTCTTGCTGTATATTGACATAGTCACTGCAGCAATGGCTTTGAGCATGGTTGAGATTGTGAGGATGGCACAGGATAGGGCAAGATTTTGATCTGTTCATAGGGTTGCTTTGAGTTTTAGTTGATTTGAGGGTACCTAACAACAGCAACATTATTTAGCTGCAAGATGACCTTGACCTATAGAGATAGCCTCAATTCCAAATTGAAAGAATGTCTTCTTTTATACTGTCTTTGAGCTATATTCCCCCCCCCCGTCTTATTTGTGAACTTTTCTCTTTCATGATAATTTTTTCAAAGCTACACAAATCTTTTGTGTGACACTCTCATAGGCCTGATGGCCGCTTCTGTTAATTTGTCTGAAGAAAACTTACTTAATGCATTGTCTCCTCTGCCTTTGTTTCTTGTTGCTTATCCTTCTTAGCATCATGCTAATTGGAGTTGTATCTCAGCTAATATTTCCCTCAGATATGTTGTGCTTGCTTTGAATAATTATTTCCTTGACTGATTCTGGTTAGACTCTATGCCTTGTAAGGGCAGAGTTGAAAATTAGTAAGACATAGTTCTCCATATTGCAAGTTAGAAGTAGTTTTCAGTTAATATACATAGTTAATGAAGAATTTGTGAGTAATGGCTTCATTGTGTTACTTTGTTGTTATTTTTTTTGACATGAGATTATAAATGTTATTGATTGCTGTAATCAAACTGCACAGTCTGCCTCTGCTATCTAACTCAAATCTCAAAGCTAAAAATGAAAGATGCCACTAGGTCAGAACTAAGAAATATTACTCAGTGTTCAATGCTAGTAATAATGTCGGGAGCTCTGGTGGCCTAGTGGTAAGAAGCTGTGCTGTATTCGCAGAGGCATGAAGTTTGAGTCCACCTGTCGCTCTGTCGAAGAAGGATGGACAGTCTCTTTTCATGCAGTTTACTACCTCTGAAAACCCTCTGGAGGGCCAGCTATGGATTGGTTCAAGCTTGATGATATACAGGAAGAAGAAGTAATAATAAATTAACATCATTTCATTAAGAGTGACAAATGGAATTGATGTAAAATGTTGTTAATAGAGAAACTGGGTACAGGAACTCTGCACTATCTGCTCATTTTGTCTATAAATCTAAAACTTTATTTAAAAGAAAATTTAACTTAAAAAATAAAAATGAAAGATGCTTTTGTAGATTTGGTAAATTAGGTTTATTATCTCTGACATGATGTGTTTGCTCTAGTGTAACAGTGATAATATATGAAAAACATAGGTGAAAGTGAAAGTAATTATTAAAATCCTGCTGACTGTAACCACTCTTAATACATTACTTTTTCAGATATTTATTAATGAATTAACTCCTAGTTTCTACAGCAATACTGTTTGCTTTATTCAGTTAATATGTTTGGACTTTCAGATATATTAGCTATAGATAATATCTTAATCTTTCAAAGGCTGTTACAGAATTCCAAGTTATGAATGTGTGGTAATTGGCCTCTGTTAAATCCCTCATTAACCTCACACTCTCCCAGAAGTTGTACAGATGTTTTACTTTATTGCTATTTAGGAATGAGAACCAAACAAAAAATTAAATTCAGTGCTGTGAAACTAATTCTAACAGCCACCCTGCTGAAACTGTAAATCTTTACAGGGCACACTGCCTACCTTTCTCCTGCGGGGGTGGCTTGTGGACTTGAACAGTTGACCTTTGGTTTGCAACTCATCATGTTTACATGAAATGCTACACCATCAGCGTTCTTTCTGAGAACTTTGGTCTATCTAAATACCTGAGCCCCGAATATTAAATATGTTGCTTTTTCATCCTTTAGGTTTTTATTTTGAACATTTTCAAATATATATTAAAAAAAAAAAATTCAGAGGAGTACTGCAGTGGCCAGCATCTTACCTTTAGCCTGCACGTAGATGGTTGCGAATGTATCAGGCTTGGTTTGTACTTCGCTCTGTGTATATGCAATTTTGTTCTAGACCCTTTGAAAGTGTTAGTACAGATAGAATGCTTTATCCCTAAACATTTAAGGATGTATGTCTTGATGACATTGTCCTATATAAGCACATCATATTATTTTGAATTGGCTTGCATCCAAGAAGTCATTTACATTGTGTTTTATTCATGTACATTGTGTTTTATACAGTCTTTAATTGGTGTTTGATAGTCATTCATATAAATTGTATTTTATATAATTTCTATTGATCTTTGATCTACCCTATCTTTTTTAGTCCCCATTTAATAACCACAATAATATCATCACTCTCAAAAAATGTAACATTGATGTGGATAGTATCCAATACATGATTTGTATCTAAATTTTTCTCTGCTTGCTCCAAAGACAACTTTTTATAGCTGTAAAAATGGGGTGGGAATAGAGGTGGAGGCATCTGACCTCCACTAACTTCTCAAAGGGTGAGGAAAATCCACATCAGTATCATTAACAGCTCAAGGCCTCTTTCTAGAAGTCCAGGCATGGCCCTTCCCCTCCCAGCTTTATCACTAATTCTGACTGCCCATCTCTCCCATAGCACACACTTCTTTTCTCTGGGTTTCATAATTTATTGCAGTGGCCACACAAACCCAATAGACAATACTCTTAATGAAGGGGCTTATTAAGGGTAGTGAAAGGTTGCACTTTGGGATCAGGAACAACTTAATATACAATTATTCAGTTAAGACAACCTCTCCTCAGCCTTATCTGCAGGCAGGACTCTGACCTTGACCTCTGTATGCTCAGGAAAATTTTACAAAGTTATTTGAGCTCTTCTAGAAGTTTAAAAGTACACAGCACATCCATTTTGCTAAGTGACGTAGCTAAGCAATGTAGGTCCAGTGGCGCTCATCTAAATCTTATGAGTCTGCAAATTTAACACTTTCACAAATGATAGAATGCACCCATTCTGCTAATAAGCGTCTTGCCCCAAAGACTCGTTCTCTGGTTTTGTGGCGTAGAAGCACAAAGCACTGTTTTCTGCTGGTCTCGTGATCATCTTAGTTCCATACTACTTCTCTTTTGCTTGCCTTCACTCTGGTGCTGCTTGCTATGTCTCCAGGGTCACATGAATGTCCTACGTTAGGAAGTTTCTGTGCAGGGATCTCAGGTCCAAAGCCTGTGCTAGACTTCTGTATCTTCGCTCTTGCTGATAGTGATATCGTCCCTTCCCTCCACCTCTACAATGGCTCATTTTAATCCTGGCAGGATGAGAAAACAGGCCAACACCCCACATTAGTATTTTCTACATCTTATTTTGTCTTTTGATCAAAAACAAATTGCACTGAGAAAATTTGCAGTCAGGGACCTCTCCAGAGGATTGAGATGAGAAGTAATGATGTTAGTCTAGAGGCTAAGGTGCACCTTATCTAGGCCGGTCTTCACCATTGTGTCCTGTGCGTCAGAGAGCTGGACAGTGACTCAGGATGACAGAAGAAGAATCGATGCATTTGAGTTGTGATGCTGGAGAAGAGTATTGAACATACCATGGACTGCCGAGAGAATAAACAAGTCTGTCTTCAAGAGGGTGAAACCAAGTTTCTCCTTGGAGGCAAGGATTTTAAAGCCCTATCTCACATTCTTTGGGTACGTGACCAATTGGAGCCAGTCCTTGGAGGACATGATGCTCAGAAGAGTGGAGGGACAAGACGAGAGGAAGACTCCAGATGAGATAAATTGATACAGCAAGTGGGGCAATGGGATTAGGTGTACTGGAGTCAGTGAGACTGCCTCAGGATAGGGCAGGGTTCAAAGCAATTGTACACAGTGTCACTATGAGTCACAAGCAACTTGACGGCACATAACAAACACCACCTTATTTCATGGTGCCACTCCATAGGGGAGCTCTGGTGGCGTAGTTCGTAGGGAGATGCACTGCTTACCCAAAGGCCATGCTTTTCTGGCTTGAATTCACCCCTGATTCCATGGGAGAAAGATGGGAGTTCTCCTTCCTCGAGATTTACAGCTTCCTGAAAACCCACTAGAGGGTCAGCTGTGAGCCAGTTCTGACTTGATGGCAATTAATTTTTCGTTTACTCCACAAGCGATCAGACACATCATTAGCAAACTCTCTAGTCCCCTTGGTAGGCCACACCATGTTACATTTGCATATTCTTAGCAAGTCATGTGGAAGGTGTTAAAAACTGAATCGTAGAGCTATATTAAGTAATTCACTACACTGCAATAGCTAATTTTTAAAAAAATTTTATTAGTTTTAATGAACATTTACAGAGATTTTGGGTTTTCATTCATTCATTGTTGCACTGTTTTCTCCACACTCCTCCCCAGTTCGTTCTTCTTCCCCCCCCCCCCATGTCTGTTTTAATTGTCCAATTGCCACAGTGCTTGTCAAAGCCAGTTCTGATTAATCTCCTTTGTCAATGTGTCCCTTACCATTCCCTATCACTCCTCCCTGAGAGAGACTTCACCCTGATTCATAAGGAAAAGGGGATGTCGTATTCTCTTAGCTACTTCCTGCTGAAAAGGGACGCTGTGGGTTTCAGGGTGAATGTCTTCTCTCACTACTCTAAAGGGCCCCCTTGGCAGTAGGAAACACATAGACTATTATGGAGATTGATTTTGGAATTTAGATGCACTGTTATCAGTTGTGCTTAGCTTGTACATGTTCATATCCTTGAAGATGTATCATGGAAGTGTTGCATGCAATAGCTAATTTTTTAAACCCAGTATTCTGTAAAGAATAATGTATTGCATTTGAGTTTCCTGTTTCTTTAATGTAGAGTAGTTCCCTTACATTGTTTTATTTTCATGGTATTGGCAGACTAAAGTGTGTCTTTCCAAGCCATATGTTCCATTACCTAATAAGCACACGGTTTAAAATGTGCTACATGCTTTAAAATTAAGAACAGAGTGCATCAGAGTTGGGTCCTCCCTCCATACCTGTTCATTCTGTATGCTGATCAAATTATTCAAGACGCTGGACTCTGTGAAGAAGAATGTGGCATCAAGATCAGAGGAAGATTCACCAATAACCTGTATTATTCAGATGATACAACTTTGCTTGCTGAAAGTGAGGAGGACTTGAAGCACTTGTTGCAGAAGATCAAAGAATACAGCCTTCAATATAGATTGCATCTTAATGTTAAGAAAACAAAAAATCTTTCAACTGGACTGATAGGCAACATCATGATAAATGGAGAAAAGATTGAGGTTGTCAATGATTTGATCTTATATAAGGATCCAAAATCAACACCCTTAGTACCAGCAATCAATCAGGAGACATATTGCACTGGGAAGGTCTGTAGTCAGGGACCTCTCCAAATTATTGAAGAGTGGTATTGTCAGTTTGAGGACTAAGGTTCATTTGATTGAGTCCATGGTCTTTCCAGTTGCTTGCTGTGCACTTGAGAATTGGACAGTGAATAAGAATGACAGTAGAAATTACACCTTTGAGCTGTGGTGTAGGAGAAGAGTGCTAAAAAGCCTATGGATTATCAAAAAGAATAAGCAGGTTTGTCTGAAGTGCAGCCTGAGTGTGTGTTGGAGACAAAGATGATAAAGCTTCATTTCACATACTTCATGCATGTTACTAGGAGAAGCTGTTTCTTGGAGAGGGATATCATGCTTGGAAAAGTGGAGGGGCAGTGAAAGAGGGAGACCCTCAATCAGGTGGATTGACACAGTGACTGCAGCAGTGAGCACAAGTGTGAGGATGGCACAGGATAGGACAGGGTTCATCTATTGTTCCTAGGGTCACTGTAGATCATACTCGATGGCACCTAACAACAATATGCACACGAAAGCCGACCAGTGACTAAGGCAGACTGAAGAATTGGTGCATTTGAATTATGGTGTTGGTGAAGGATATTGAATATACCATGAATTCTAGAGTGTGAGCAAATCTGCCTGTGCAAAAGTATAGTCAAAATGCTCCATAGAAGCATGGATGGCAACGTTTTATCTCAAGTGCTTAGGACTTGTTATCTGGAGGCACCAGTCTCTGGGAGAAGGTATCATCCTTGGTAAAGTAGAAGGTCGGCAAAAAAGAAGACCCTCTGTGGATGGATTGGCACAGTGGCTACAACAGTGGGTCCAGATATCACCAGTTGTCAGGATGGGTACAGGATCTGGCAGTGTTTCATAGTGTTGTTGTGATAGGCTTGCTATGAGTCGGGACCAATCTGATGGAATCTTAAAGCAACACTATTTAATTGAGTGCAAACTCTATTCCAGGAATACATCCTACTCCGTCCATTTGAGCCATAAATATGTCTTGTACTTCTGTATGTGTGAGGAAACAGCCTGAGTGTTTAAATGGAACAAATACAAATTTTTAGTTATTGAGAAAATTCACCTTTTAACATGTGGAGGACAAGTGAGGAAATTTGAGATGTCAGATAAATGAATCATTCTCAGACGTTTAAAAAGCATGGCTATGGTTCTAAAAGAATAATTTCAAATTCTTTATATTTTATGAGGCAGGGGAGGAATATGAAACATAAAAGATGTTTATTTCCATCTGTTTTGGAAGTTGCTGTATTTTTTATTATTTTATTCAGTGTTTCTAGGAGGCCTTTGAAATTCATGTCTGTAAGAAATGTCAGCTAATGCTTTTGTTGTAGTCCTCTCTTTTGAGAGACAGCTGAATCTTCATCTCATTTTCTTTATTTAGGGAAATGTCTATCCTGACAACCCTTTGAACACATCTACTTTTTTCCTTTCTTTCTTCCCATTGCCACTACCCAAGCCTAAGTTACCCTTCTTAGGTGGATGCTGAAATAACACCTGTCTTCCCTTGCTTGCTTTCTCTTTTGTGCTTTACAGTCTGACTCTTTGCACCTTTGTCATTTACCTGGTTTATGTTTGATACCTGTCGTGGTTTTTTTTTTTGCTGAAAAATACAAATTCTGCTTCAACGTTGCGTTCTTTTAGGTCTTTGAATTTCTTACATTCTTGATAGGTGTCTGTTGTTGTGAGGTGCTGTCAAGTTCATTCCAGCTTGTAGTGACGCTTTGGATGACAGAAGGAAATGCTGCGCTGTCCTGTGCCAGCCTCACCACCGCTGCTGAGTTTGAGCCCATTCTTGTAGCCACTTTTATCAGTCCCATGGAGAATCTTCTTTTTTGCTGACCCTCTTCTTCCAGAGATTGGTCTGTCTTGAAGACAAGTTCAGAGTATAAGAGATGAAGTTTAGGTTTTAGGATCTACCACTTAGAACTCTGCTCCTTCTATTTTTGTCTGTGATCAAAACTTAAATGCCAGTTTCTCAGATAATTCTTCCCTTTAAATTGGATTCTCCTGTTCACTTCCTGTCACTTATAAACTTATGCATTTGGGTGTACAGGTAATCTCCCTTATCTTTGGCTAGATTTGTGGAATATTCAGAGTCTGAGTCTTCATTTCTAGTGGGACTCCAGTACACTGGACTTCTGTGGACTAGTGGTGATTTCCCTTATGTTTTACTGAGTGGTGGTGGTTAAGCTGCACACTACTAGAATAGTTTACCCACCTCTGCCTACTGCAGACTGTCTGCGTGTTGTCAAACCTACACACTTTGTTTACCTATCGTAGTACCTGGCTTTCCTGAGTTCTAAGCCTGTCTGGAGATTACAGATGAATCTGCTTGGTTCCTTTTAATATCTAGCTCTGCAACACTTAAATTTCATGTCCTTTACTTTGCTAATTTGTCACCTTTGTGTCTCCATCTGTTTCTCAGTTGCTGACAGTTTCCAAATTATATCCCCTCCCCGTGACTTCCTCTTTGTACATCAGCCTTGTTTATTTTGTTATCTACTCACTCTATTTTGAAGTCTAATAAAATTTCAAAATTAATATGTACAAAACTGAACTCGTGATTCCTTTCCATACCACTCATAGTCATTTACTACCCTGTCTTCCTTATGTCAATGGACATTCTTTCATTTTAATTGTTTAGGTCAAAACCTTGGAGTCATTCTGAACTCTTTTCCTTTTGATCTCATATCACACGTGAAACATCAGTAAGCCTACTGGCTCTACCTTCAGAATATGTGCAGTGTGTCCTACTTGCTCTTTCCCCACTGCCACCATGCTGATTTACCAGCTTCTGTCTCCTAGATTATTTGTTCTTCGCTGTTGTTGTAGTAACTGCTTAACTGGTGACTTTGCTCCCATTCTTGCTACCCTTCTCAACTTAGGAGCTAGTGATGTGCTTTTTCTTTTAGGGTAAAGGTTAGAAGTCCTTAATAGTGGATTGTAATATGTGGTTTGTCTCTCACCTTACTCCTATGCCTTATCTAATTCTCTCTCCTTGTTTCACTCTGTTTGCTTACACACATTAGCCTCCTCGACCTGATTGATTCCATTTTTGGTATTTGCAATGCTTAGCTCCCAAACACCTATGTTCTCTGCTCCTAATTTCTCTGTTCTTTACCAATTATTTTTGTCCTCGAACCTGGTGATGTAGGTACTGCTTCTGTAGGTTTATAGCCTAGGAAACTGTATGGTCAGTTCTTCTCTGCTTTATAGGGTCAATTGTCAGCTGCAGTTGACTTTATGACAGTAGGTTTGGGTATAAAAAAAATATATACACACACACGTTGTTATGTGCTGCTGAGTAAGGACTGACTCATAGCTGACCAACCAGTGGTTTTCAGAGTAAAACCTTCTCCCATGTAAATTGCGCGGGAGGATATTACCCATATTTCTCCTGTAGAACAACTGGTAGATTCAAACTACATGCCTTTTACTTGATAGTGCAACTCCTTAGCACTAGGCCACCAGATCTCCATAAATATAGAAATATGTGGGTATGTTGTTGTTGTATGCCCTCGAGCCAGAACTAACCCATAGCTGACCCTTCAGGAGGTTTTCAGAGGCTGTAGTTTCATGGGAGAAGATTGCTCATCCTTATCTCGCAGAGCAGCGGGTGGATCCGAACTGTGTGCCTTTGGCATTGCGACATATACTCTCTCACACTTTCTATATTATGAATCTTGTTTATTGTCACTATCTGTCTCCTTTGACTAGACCATAAGCTTCATTAGTGGATTGATTTTTCATTTTAGTCACTGTTGTTTCTCTGGTTCTCTAGGAAAAAAAATAGGCGCTCAGTAAATATTGTATGAATAAAGGAATTACAGTTGATTTCCTTTAATCTGGAAATACAGTGAATTATACGAATAGATTTTTTTTCCTTCAGTGCGCAGGCAGTATGCATTTCTAGGATAAATGTCATCTGCACTTGGTTTTAAGTACACATTATGATTTAGATTGTGAATAATTTATTTAGGATTTTTACATCGGTCTTTCTAAGTGACATGTTCTATGATACATCAGTTTTGAACTTCATCTAGCTTTGGTATCCAGGCAAGCTATGCTGGTTTCCCTTTCTTGAGGCTTTGCAGTAGTTTCTTTTTGATAGACGTTCTTTTGGCAGCATATATCCATAAACTCTTCTGTGTATAGTTTATTTTTATTGTGAGAGATTTTGATTTTACTATTTAAAAATTGTGCAATTTATACAAAAGATGGTACATCAAAGTATGTGTTACTTTAAAGAATAACAAAGTAGGGGTCAGAAGGAAGGACACATTTTGTATCATCTAGCTCAAGACTAGAACATTCTCAACACTCAGAACCCTGTGATCTTAGTTCTTTCCCTCCCTGCTGAGATGAACCACTGCACATTTTCTTATTAACCATCCTTCACTTTCATTTCTAGATTTGGCCACATGAATGTATATGGACATATATTTAAGTTTGAAATAATACATTACTACTTTTTGTCAACTTTTAAAAATACCTTTATAATTAATTACTTAATTAAAAAATACCTTTATGTGAATAGTGTTGTATCATATATACCTTATCATTGCAGAGATTGATCTGTATTGATGCATTGACTTGAAAAGCATCACATTGTCTGTTGTATGTTATCTGGTGGTATGGATATACCCTGACTTGCTTGTTTTTCCCCCGATGCTTGAGGGACATTTGGATTGTTTCTAGTTCTTATTGTAACAATGAATGCTTTACTGTCCTCTTGTCTCTGTCCCCTGACGCACATGTGTAGTGGATTCTGTGGGGTGTGAACATGGCTGAAATGAGAACAGCAGGTTTTGTACCTGATTAACAGTAGTTGGCAATGCAGGTATTTTCCAAGATTATTTTGTTAATTTATATTCTTTGCAGCAGTTTATGAGAACTGTTATATAACCTGAGTATTGTTCAGGTTTAAAAATTGTTGCTAATCTGGTGGGCGTAAAATAGTATCTCATTATATTTTTCAACTCAACATTTAAATTGTGACTTAATTTGCATGGAGTAAAATAAACAAGGTCATTTGAGCTTTTGTTTTTTAGTTTATATTTGTTTTGCTACTTTATTTGATAGTTTAGCAGTGCTATTTAAAACTAGGAAGTTCTGGTGTCCTAGTGGTAAGAGTGTGCAATGCCAGCCATAGGGAACAATGTTTGCCTAAACACTGTTTAGTGGGAGAAAGATGGACAGTTTCCTCTCATGGGATTTACTGCCTCTGAAAACCAGTTGGAGAAAATCTTGAGTTGGTTTTCTTGATGGCACACAACAACACTTTAACTACGAACGTTGCTTTCCAGTGTGTCTGTACCATGTTACTTTATTTTTGCTTCTAGTAAACATTCTCCTCTATCCTTGACAGTATCTTTTTTTTCCTGACCTCTCCTTTGATAGTGATACAGCAAATCCAATTGTTTTATGATTAATTTTTGTGTGGTATTTTTCACCACCATTTTACTTTTACCTCATATGTGTCTTTTTATTTAAAGTTCTATTTCTTGCAGCCCCAGTAATATGTCTTCTAATTAAAAGGTCACAAGTTCAAGTTCATCAGTTGCTCTGTGGGAGAAAGATGAGACATTTTCTCCTTTAAAGGTTTATAGACTTGGAAATGGGTTGGAGGGTGATCACAAGTTGGACTCAACTTGATGGCAGTGGGTTTAATTTATATTTATAGAAGCTCTGGTAGCTTAGTAGTGAGGAATTGCACTGCTAATACTAATACACAGGTACTCAGTTTGAATCCACCAGATGTGAGTTATTGCCTCTGGAAACCCATTAAAGGATCAGCTATAGGTTGGTTTGACTTGACATTACACAACAACAACATGAAGAAGCTGCTCTGTGGGGGAAGGATGAGGCACTCTGCTTCTATACAGATTTACAGCTTTGGAAACTGTGAGGTGGTTCTGTCTGCCCCATGGGCTAACTAGTGTTGAAACTGACTTCATGGAAGTAGGTTTGATTGAGGTTTTTCTATTCATAGCTGGGTCTTGCTTTTTTTGTCTATTGTTATAATTCCTGCCTTTTAACTGGGTTCTTGGGCCATCTACATTTTATGTAATTCTTGATAGCCTAGGCTAAATCTGCCATCTAACTACTTGGGTTTTGGTTTTTTTAAGTTTTGTTCAAAATACATATAACAAAACACATATCTCAGTAATTTTTACTTGTATAATCTGGCACCACTGATTATGTGCTTCAAGTTGTATACCCATTTTCATGATCTTTTTTCAAATAATTACATTGCTGTTAACATAAACTTTGATGTCCATGAAGTATAAAATTCTCCTTCCTTTCCACCTGATAAATGCTAAGCTTTAATTTCTGTGTGTTAATATTTGCTTATTTCGTGGACATAAAATCATACAGAGCCACTTTTTAGTAACATTTTTTTGGATAAAGTGAAACACAGATTAGGCCAGATTCAGGACAAATACTAGGGCCGACTACTCAGTAACAACTCAGAGCTAATTACCATTTGGTTACTGAAGCTGTAATTTGCATGGGAGCAGATTGCCCATCTTTCTCGCCCATGGAACTGCTGGTGGATTTGAACCTCCAGACAAATAAGAACTTTAGGTTAGCATCGCAACTCCCAATGGACTAAGCCACCAGAATTTTTTTGAGACTAGCTACCATAGCATGTATGCTTTTTTTAAAAATTGCTACCACTTTTTTAGGGACCTCTCCAAAGTGCTGAAGAGCAATGGTGTCTCTTTGGAGACTAAGGTGCGTCTGATACAGGCCATAGTCTTCGCAATCACCTGTTATGCATCAGAGAGTTGGACAATGACCAAGGAGGATAGAAGGAGAACTGATGCCTTTGAGCTGTGGTGCTGGAGAAGAGTACTGAGAATACCATGGACTGCTAGGAAAACAAACAGATTTGTCCTGGAAAGGGTTAAACCGGGTGGCTCCTTGGAGGCAAGGATTCTGAGGCTCCCTCTAACATACTTTGGACATGTTGTGAGGAGAGACCGGTCCGTGGAGAAGGACATCATGCTTGGGAGGGTGGAGGGACAGCGCAGGAGAGGAAGGCCCTCTATGAGGTGGATTGATTCAGTGATTGGGATAATTGGGATGGGAGTATCAGAGACAGTGCGATTGGCACAGGACAGAGCGGAGTTTAAGGCTGTTGTACATAGGGTCGCTATGAGTCGCAGGCGACTCGACGGCACATAACAACAACAACAACAACCACTTTTTAAATTGCTACTTTCATTGAGAAGTTTCCTCATTAGCTGTATTGATGCTTTTTACTTTCAATTTATATTTTGGTTAATATTTGATTGCTATATCCTTTTCAAGCCTTTTAATTTGAATTTCCCCCTGTCATTGTTTCTACTGTTGTTTATAAATAACTACAGAGTTAGAAATTATGATTTAAAAAATATTGACCATGCTTTTTTGAATGTGTGATTCCTTTCTGGACTTTCACTGGACTCCCTACTTCCCACCTCCTTTTGTTTATTCTTTTAGCTTTTCCCCACATCTTCTATTTCTATTCTAGTGGTTACAGTTTTGTTTTTCAACATGTATAGTTGAAAATCAGTGTCTCTCTCCCTTCTTGAACAATATTTTTATTTTAAAGTATTTAAATTCTGAATACTTCACCTATCTTTCATGCCATTAGTCAGTTCTGATATTAACCTTACTTTTAAACCCCTAGAAACTAACTAGGCCTTAATACAGTTTTTAAAATATTTAAGTCCTGTTTCACCCCATCCATTTCCTTTTTATTTTAATGAACATTTACAGAGATTTTGGATTTCCATTCACTCATTGTTGCATTTTTCTCCCTGCCCACCCCTCCCCTCAGTTGGCTCTTCTCTTTGAAAAGTAAAAGAAAAATTCCTTCATTGGTATACAGTCCCCGCCTTCTCCCCAATACACTCCACTATGCAACCTTCATTCTGGATTCTTGTCATAACCATAATACCCAATCATATATCACTTTTAAATGGTTCTCTCCCTCATGTGCTTCAATGCAGTATACATAAGCTATCCAATTTTTCCTCAGTCTCACCTCAACCCTGATGTCAGTCCCGTTTTACAACAGTGGCACTATGCAATATTTGTCCTTTTATTCTGAGATATTTCACTCAGCATAATGTCCTTCAGGGTCACCCATTTTTAATAATACTGCATGAGTTCCTTGTTTTTCAGTGCAGCGTAGTATTCCATTGTGTGAATATACCACAGCTTCTCTATCCATTCCTTTGTTGGTGGACACTTGAGTTGTTTCCAACTCTTCGCTATTGTGAACAAAGCCGCAATAAACATGGGTGTGATATATCTGCCTGGGTGGCAGTTATAGTTTCTTTAGGGTATATTTCCAGAGTGGAATTGCTGGGTCAAATGGTATTTCTATTTGCAACTTTTTTTTTTTATTTGCAACTTTTAGAGAAAGCGCCATACTGTCTTCCATAGTGGTTGCACCATTTTACACTTCCACTAGCAGTGAATAAGGATTCCAGTTTCTTTGCAACCTCGCCAGCATTTGTTGTTTGCAGTTCTGTTAAATTTTGCTGTTCTTACTGGGTGATATGATATCTCATAGTTGTTTTACACCCCCTCCATTTTCTAAGCACCTAACAGTAATAACATTTTTCCTTTTTTAAAAAAAGCCAACTTTTACTCATTTTTTAAAAAGAAATACTTATTTTATTGTTGTTGAGAATATATACAGCAAAGCATTCCCCAATCCAGTAGTTTCTACGTCTGCAGTTAGTCAGTCACATTGATGCCTGTAAGAATTTCATCGAAGTCTTTCTGACTTCACAAGGGAGGAAATGCTCTGTTAACATTAGCCCAAAGATAATTTCTGTGAGGTGGAGGTTAGATAGACCTCCTTTTCCCAACTTTCCCCCCCACTTTTAATTCCAATACTAGGCCATCGCTGCATTCCACTCTTTGTCCCTGCTGGGTTTGAAATTCATGTTGTAAACCACATACAACTTATAAGCATTGTTTTTCAGTATCATCAGTTGGAATCTGACTCCAAGTTGACCCTCCAGTGGGTTTTCAGAGGCTGTAAATTGCACAGTAGGTGATTGCCCTTGTTTCTTCTATGGGCAGCCGGTAGACTCAAGCTGCAGCCCTTTCATGGATAATATAATTCCTTACCACTAATCCACCAGAGCTCCCTTCACAGGCAGTGCTAACATGTTATTGGATTAATTAGGAAAATAACAAGTTACAAAGCAGGATCAGAAAGATGTGGGGGAAGTTTCCTTTCAGTGAAGGTCGACTCTCGGCTCTTCTAGGCCATGCAGCCTTTTGTCTTCTGTGGGCCAAGCTAGTGTCCTGCTCAGTTAAGTATTTAGAAAGCTCTTTAGCTCTACCAGTAAGTAGTACCAGGGGCATCCTCTTCCCACTACCAGGTCTCCTGTCTGAAGAGGCTCAGTTCTCTGCTCTCTGCCCTCCAGAGCTTCCCAGCTCTGTCTCTGGGAAGCCAGCTCATTGTGCCTCTTGGTGGGTGATCTGATTTTCCTGCCACTACTTTGTGCCAACTCCAGTGTTAGAATTCTGTCTCCTGCATGTAGGAGAGTCTCAGTGCAGAAATGCAGATTCAAAGATCAAACTCCACTCCTTTGTCTTCTTTCTTACTCAGCGTAAGAGCATCTCTCTGCCCTGAGATGGGCTCTTTTTTAAGCCTAGTGGATGACATAACTGACCAGTTCCTTCACTAAGGCTTGTACTACTTTTCTTGTATTATCCCATCCACACAAGGATTAGATTTGCATTTTACTAGGCTCTGCAGTCCCAGTTAGCAATCTTGTCGCTTGCTGGGCCTCAGATATCTTATTTGCATAGTTAACGCAAGTCATTACATAGCAGGTATTGATCATGAATGACCAAAAAGGACACATGAAGTAGTTGACTATATGGCAGTTATGTTTTCAAGTCATGCAGCTATTCCCACCCTCTTTCTCTGTAGTGTTCCTTCTCCTCTAACGTGAACTCATTGCTTCCTAAAGTGCCAGACTGATTTCAAGTTGCTTTATCTGTTTGATTCCAGGTACATAATGCTCAAGGTAGACATTTTTTTATTAGTTATGTTAAACTGTTGTTTAGTTTTAAGAAAGGTTTAGGGATTATACCAGGGTAGTAGTTTAAGGGGTTCATCAATTTTCCGGGCTCCAGAAAGTCTGGATTCCATGTGAATTTGAAATTCTGTTTCATATTTCCCCCTTTTGATCAGGATTCTATTAAAGTCTTTGATCAGGATGCTCAGTAATGGTAGCTGGCACTATCTAATTCCAGTCTCAAGGCAAAGAAAGCAGCTGATTGTGGAAGCAATTAGTCATGAATTCCATTTTCTCCTCCTATTCCTGACTCTCTCTGCTGCTGTTCCAGAGACTAGCTGTGCCTGGGTGGCTGTTAACCAAGCTGTTAAGACTCCAACACTATACAAAGAACTAGGAGGTAGAAAAGAAACACTAAGCATGCTATTAGGCCAGAATTCCCAACTGGAATTTCCATGAAACCATAACTCTAAAATTATAAGCTAATTTTTAAGAAAAAATTGTCCAGAAGGTGTAGAGTTTAAAGCATCCTCCTCTCTGCACACTGTTACCCTCTTAACACCTTACATTCCTGTGGTCCACTTATTACAATTGACAAACCATTATTGGTACGTTATTAAAACTAAAGTGGAGGGACAATGCAAGAGAGGAAGACCCTCAGTGAGATGGATTGACTCAGTGACTGGGGTAAAGAGGGTAGGTGTGTCAGACAATAAGATTGGCTCAGGATAGAGCAGGGTTCAGAACTTTTGTACATAGGGTTGGTATGAATTGCAAGTGACTCGACAGCCCATGACAACAACAAAGTCCATATTTTAGAGGGGTTTACTATTTGTAATACTTAGTAGTGGTGAAATTAATTCCATTATGTAGCCCTTTGCCTTAGTTCTTTGGAAAAACATCTTGAGAGCTTTCCCCCCTAACCCCTAAGGAGTTACCTACTTTTGCCCTAATTTTCTAGGCCAGTTTATTTGTTACTTTTGTCTATGTTGATTGACATTTCCTGGGCAAATTATAAATGGAATTCTTTCTTTCTTTTTTTGTCTAGCCCTGACTGTCAGTCTGCTCTGTGATTGGTATGCATGTTGAAGGGATTAATCCTTATGCCATGCAAATGGAGTATTTGTAGTTGGCGCAGAGAAAGGTAGTATGATCAGTTTGTGCCACTCTTGGGAGGGACCATGCACTGAAATGGAAAAGGAGTTGTATGTATTTTCATACCGTCTCACAGAGATTTTCCAGACAAGAAGCCAACAAGCAGTAGGAAGAAAATAGAAGCAACAGAGAGACGAGGTCAGGAACTTCCTAAAGGAATGGAAACACTGAGGACAGGGCCAGCCCCAGAGAGGACCTAGGACTGACTGGCTGGCCTCCATTGAGGAGGCCTGCGTGGCTGAGGGAAGGTAACCTGCGTGCTACTTGATCCTCTTACATCCTTTATTAACTTTTAAATTAGAAGTACAATTTGTAACTTCTGTAAAGTGAGATATTGTTGATTTAGAATTTATTTTACCATTGCTTGTTGCATCGCATTCCTTTCTGTATTTAATTTTTTTTCATATTAATGCTCATCCTTTATTAAATGCTTTCTATAGGGGTCTGTAAGTAATAAACTACTTTTATGTGTCTTGAGGCCTCTCTTGTGCCCTTAACTCTTAATTGCTGTTATAGCTGTGCAGTGTTTTATAGTTTATTTTCCCTCATCACTTGGAAGTACCCTTCTCTAATTTTCTGGAATCTTTTGCTAATTTTTGAGAAATCTGGTGTCTAATTGTTACTACTTTAGAAGTAGTCACTTTCTTTATTGCTTTTAATATACTGTGTTTAACAGATCAGCCATATGGTTCAGTTCATCTTCAGTTTTGGTCAACATTTAGCTTTTATCATGCCTTTTTATTTCTAGATGATTTTTTTTATCTGATTTTCTTTTTTTGATCTTTTAAAAAAATTATTAATTTCAATGAAAATTTACAGAGACTTTGGATTT
Organism: Elephantulus edwardii; assembly: GCF_000299155.1. NCBI lineage: Eukaryota > Metazoa > Chordata > Mammalia > Macroscelidea > Macroscelididae > Elephantulus > Elephantulus edwardii. The sequence goes on from NW_006399765.1 coordinate 5,036,028, forward strand.
CCATTCATTCATTGTTCCACTTTTCTCTGCTCCCAACCCTCCCGCCTAGTACACTACCCTCTTGAAAAAGTAAAAGAAAAATTCTTTCATTGTTTTACAATCCCTCCCCCTAGGTCCGCTCCATTATGCAGCCTTTGCTCTGGACTCCTGTCATGACAAAAATACCTAATAACATATCCCTCTTAAACGGTTTTCTCCCTCATCTGTTTCAGTGCGGTATACATTATTGAACCCATCTTTCTCAGTCTCCCCCCAACCCCAAGGTCAGTCCTGTTTTACAACAGTGGCACCATGCAGTATTTGTCGGTTTGTGACTGGGATACTTCACTCAGCATAATGTCCTCCAGGCTCACCCATTTTGAATAATATTGCATGAGTTCCTTGTTTTTCAATGCAGTATAGTATTCCGTTGTGTGAATATACCACAGCTTCTCTATCCATTTGTTTGTTGATGGCACTTAGGTTGTTTCCAACTCCTTGCTATTGTGAACAAAGCCGCAGTAAACATGGGTGTGCCTATATCTGCTTAGATGTCAGTTACGGTCTCTTTGAGGTATATTCCCAGTAGTGGAATTGCTGGGTCAAATGGTATCTCTATTTGAAACTTTTTGAGAAAGCGCCATACCACCTTCCACAGTGGTTGCACCATTTTACACTCCCACTAACAGTGCATAAGAAGGGTTCCAGTTTCTCCACAACCTCGCCAGCATTTGTTGCTTGCTGTTCTGTTAAATTTTGCTATTCTGACTGGGGTGCGATGATATCTCATAGTTGTTTTGATTTGCATCTCTCTTAGAGCTAGGGATTTTGAACATTTCTTCGTGTGTTTGTTAGCCATCTGAATATCTTCTTTGGTGAAGTGTCTGTTCATAGCCTGTGCCCATTTTTCTATTGGATTATTTGCCTTTATCTTGTTGTGATGCTCAATTATGTTATAAATTCTGGATTTAAGTCACTTATCTGACATGTCATTACCAAATACTTTTTCCCAGTTTGTGGCTTCCCTTTTTACCCTGTTGGAGAAAGTTTTGGATGTGCATAGGGATTTGATTCTTAGAAAATTCCATTCATCTATTTTATCTTCTCCTGGTTGTAGGTTACCTGATTGTTTTTTAAACATGTTTATTCTTTTTTCACTCTCTTCTGTTCTTGTGGGGTTTTCTTCTTATTCTTTTATCTCTTTCTTTGAAACATAGTTATTTTAAAACCTCTGCTGTTTTGTATATAGAACCTAAATTTGCCTGTTTGCCTTATCTGCTCAGACATTCCTGTCTCCAGACACTTTGTTATCTCTTTACATAGTTTGCAATTTTTGTTTTTTTTGTGCTATCATTGTGAACTGGTTGTGAGGTATCCCTGTAGGGAAGTGTTGCCTTTCTGCTGGACCCTATAGGTTACCTTACTATCGTGCCTATTTTTAAGGTGTCCTGGTGGTGACGTAGTGGATGAGGTGGTGGGCTAATGATGAGAAGGTTGGTGGTCAGGTCCACCAGCTGCTTCAAGGAATGTAAAAGCTTATATTCTCGGAAATGTGATGGGGCGTCTCTGTGAGTCATAACTCAGTAGTTGTGGGTTTGGCTTTCTAGTTGGTGGCACAGTGATTATTTCCATACTCGGCTGTTAACTGAAAGTTTGGTGTTTTCAACCTTTCAGCAGTTTCACAGGAAAAAAACAAACAAACAAAAAACCCATCTAGTCCTGAACCCAGTGCTTTTGAGTTGATGCCAGTTACTCATGGTAACCCTCTGTCTGGTTTCTGAGCTACATATTTGAGTGGAAGAACACTGCAGCATCTTTCTGCAGAACAGCTGGCAGGGTCAGACTGTCCACCTTTCAGTTAGCAAGTGGTAACTTAACCTTCCACCCCAACAGGACTCTTCCTGCAGGAGAACAAGATCTGGTAATATGTTCCCATAAAGATTATTAACCCTCTGGGGCAGTTCCACTATGTCGGGTGGGTTTCTGTGAGTCAGCATTGACATGCTGCGTAGCAGCAGATGTGTTTTCAGGATGATTTCATGAATCATTTGTCTAGAGAGTGATTTTTGTAACCTTTACCTTGATACATAGTTGCATTTTTCTTACAGGAGACTGTTGCACCTCTGGTGTCTGGTAGGTGACATACTTATTTCACATGGATTGGATTTGGGGTTTATTTCTTGAGCTGTACTTCTTAAGTTGTGACTTCAAGTGTTTCATGCACCTATTTTCATTTTCCGCTGAAAACCTGCTGAAGGATCAGCTCTGAGTCAGGTCCTACTCAGTGGCAATGAGTGGAGTGAGTATCTTGTATTTATTCAAACACCTTTCCCAGTTCTGAAGGACATGTAACTAGTTTTAGTAGCTTTGTGAGGCATTTGGCTTTAGCTCTTGCTCATCATTCTAGTTTGGGTAGCGTCATTGTTTTTGTCAAGGAATCTTGGTGGAACAGTGGTTAAGTATTTGGTTACTACCATAAGGTGGACATTTTGAACCTTTCAGTCTCTTCAAAAGACTCACATCAGCTTCCAGCTGAAAATGACAATCAGCTTCTAGTCCAGAAAGCCCTGTGGGGCGGTTCTACTTCATTTTATATTTGGTTTTGGGGTAGAATTGACTTGAAGGCCAGGATTGGTACGGAGCTGTGCTGTCAGCCCACAGGCACACAGTTTGAATCTGTCACCAGCTCTGAGGGAGAAAGATAGGCAGTCTCCTTCCATGCAGTTTACTGTCTCTGCCCACCCACTGGAGGGTTAACTATGAGTTGGTTCCTACTCAGTGACAACAATAGCAGTAAATGCATGTTCTGTTTTGCCTAGCTTCTGTATATATAATGGGAATGAGTGTGTTTGTGTCAAGTCTGCCTGCCATATTCGCTGGAAGAGTTGTGACACATTTACTCCCTCTAGTTCCATTCTGTTAAACAGGTAGAGCCTACTAAAGCATAATAGTTTGAGTTATGTCAGAACTCCTGTATTGCCATAGTGTAACTGCAGTATTGCTGAGATTATTTCACTTGACCATAAAGCAGTATGTCAGATTGCAAGGATATCCATTGACATCACTAATGGGCCTTTTGCAGCTTGATTGATCGCAGTGCCTCTGATTACTTTGTGTTGTAACACAGTTCTCTTTCATCATCAGTTCTTAAGGGAAAAGAGACTTCCTTGGGAATCATTGCAGCGGTTCTGGCCCTGAGCAGCAGGGTTATCTCAAGATAAAGAGTTTCCTTACCTTTTCTTTCAGAGATCTAATTATTTATCCTGGTTGAGTGGCCGAATAGCCCCAAATCTCTATCCCTCATTCTAGAAATCTGGATTTACATCCAGTAGACATTTTCACTCAAAGATTCTACTGGTATCTCAGGTCCGTCTTTCTTAATACAGACTCCTCTTACTTCTTGCTCCTGCTTCTTCCTTATTCCTGTGCCATCACTGACTGAAAACCTGAGTTATCCCTGACTTCTTCCATTTCTTTTCTTCCATTCAAAAGGCTACAAAATGGTGTTACCACTTTCTCATAGCAATCCTGTCTTCTTTCTGATAACATCAAGGCAATAAATACATCCCAGATAAAAATCTCTTGGTGATGCTTCTGATAATTCTTTCTGATCTGTGAGTCTTAACCATTTTACCTTAATTCGGATTAAGATTCCCACCTTGTCATCCTCCTTTCTTATCTTACAGTTTTGATGAAATTCTACTATGACATTAACTAGAAAAAAGTTCACAAATATTTCTTCCATTTCTGTTTCATTTAAGCCATCTTGTTAGCCATTATGAAACAATGTGTGTGGTGGTCAGGGAGCATGGGGTGGTGGTAAACATCAGTTCTAAAGACTAAGATGCTAACAGGATACCACTGAAGAAACTACTTGTAATCTATGGGTCTTGATTCTGTCATAGTTAAAATGAAGAATTGGATTAAATCATTATTATAGTTAACATTTATTAAGTTTTTAATTTGTTCCAGTAACTGGGCTAATAGATTTTCATGTCACTTAAACAAAACAACAAAACACCTTTTTGTTTGGAAATAATTCCAAACTTACACAGTTGCAGGAATAAAATTAACAGTTCCAAAGCCATCCATATTTCATTTATCCATTTTCATCTAGTAATATTTAACATTTATAGATATGAATCTTGGAGTTTTTCAAGTACTTTTTCTATACTTACTAAGAAGAACATAGATTTTTCTTTTTTTTTTTTTAAGATCATCAGGAAGTACTGTCTTTTTTATCTTACTTTTTAGAATGTCTTAATTTTTATTTACTTTTTTTTAGATACTATTAATTATTGACTTTTTCTCCCTTCTCCTACTGATAGCTAGCAACAATTAAAGATTATTTGTTTTTCCCTTTTCGCATGAATGTTAAACCAATCTCATAATCCTCACTTGATTAGTGATAGATTAGTCTCTATATATTATGGGATTTGATATGGTAAAATTTCTTAATAATTTTGCTTATGTGTTCACTTAGATGTATTGGTGCATAATATTCTTGTATGAGTCTGATTTTCATATTTGTGATGCTAGCCTCAGAATTACTATCTGAATGGTTCTAAAACACAATTCTGATAGTGATCCTAAAACAAAACACTACTTTTCAGTACCTAAAGCAGCAGGATTCACATTTTTTAAAAAATGTATTCATTAATTGAGAAGGAAAATTTTCGGGGTTACCAACATTTCTAATAGACAAACTTCCCTAAAAGACATTAGTTTGAGCTCACCAGTTACTCTAAGAAAGAAAGATGCAACTGTTCACTAATATAAAGATGACACATTTGGAAACCTACGGAGCTGTTAAAATTCATCCCATGGGTTTACTGTGAGTTAAGAGTCTACATGACAGCATGACTTTATTTTATGTGTATGTGCTTATTTATATATTGTGTACCATGTAAATTAAAGGAGCTCTGGTGGCATAATATCTAGCATATCAGCTGCTAACTTCAAAGTTAGCAGTACTAGTCCACCAGCCCTTCTGAGGGAAAGAGATGGACAGTCACCTGTAAAGATGTACAGCCTTGGAAACCTGTTGAGTCACCATGAGCTGGAGGTAACTTGATGACAGAGGACTTCATGTGTTCAAATTACCATGTAAAGATTTTTGGTAATATGATCATTGTGACATATACCCTAAAGTAGAAATTTAAAAGTATTTTTTAAATTACACTAAATTTTAAAAAGAATCAGTTAACACTTTCTAGGTTACTATTTGGTGAAGCAGTCAATCTGCCTATAGAGGAATTATTGTATTTCCGCTAGTTTTATCTAATTTTGAACGCTTTGGACTAACTTTTTTTCAGGCATTATTTTATCAGCATTGATTTTACCTTGTAACATGTCTGATGTAAGGCTTATACTAAATTTAAGAGTATCACCTCTGTTTTTTACTATCTCTTATACTTGAATTATGAGGCTATCACCAAGATTGTTTATAGCTAAATAATACAATCTGCTAATCCACTGAGGTAGGCCTATGAAACATGCTGAAAACAAATTAATTATGAGGCTATCACCAAGATTGTTTATAGCTAAATAATACAATCTGCTAATCCACTGAGGTAGGCCTATGAAACATGCTGAAAACAAATTAATTTCAGGATTCTAGATATGACATGAGACTGATTGAATTGAGAGTGAGTATTATAGTGTCACTCCATATAATAAATGAATGAAGCTAAATGCTTTTTTCCTTTTTAGATGAAAATATTTGTGGCAAATGAATGTTAGCTATGTGGTACAAATGAATATATACCATAAAGGGAGCTGTGGTGGCCTAGTGGCAAGAAGCTGCTTTACAGTCCCAAAGGCAAGCAGTTTGAAATCACCAGCTGCTGGGGGGTGCTGAAAGGGAGGAAACGTTGGTCAGTCTCCTCCCTTGCAATTATTGCCTCTCAGAACCCATCACATGCCTTTGCGACTGCAGTGCAGCTTCTTACTACTTATGGTTGTTGTGTTGTTGTATACTGTAGAGCTATGGGTCACTTTATACTCTATGATATACAACAACCATAAAGAAAGTTCTGGTGGCCTACTGGTAAGAAGCTGTACTGCAGTCACAAAGGCATGTGGTTCAAATCCATTAACTGCTCCTGGGGAGAAGCATAGACAATCTCCTCCTATGAGATATACAACCTCCAAAAAATTACTGGAAGGTCAGCTGTTGGTCATTTCCCACTCGAGGGCACAAATCAACACACCATAAAGAGAAATAAAGTTCTGATCCATGCTACAGTGTAGATGCACCTGAAAACATGCCGAGTGATATTTGAGTCACAAATATCTGTATGATTTCACTTTATGAGATACCTGTTATGTGGTATACCATTGAATCAGAACCAACTCATAACTAACCCTGTACCACATTTTCAGACGTAGTAAGTTGCATGTGAGTTGGTTGCCCATCTTTCTCCCTTTGAAATACCTGAAATGGGCAAATTAGCACATTGTTGTTATGTGCCGTTGAGTCACCTGCAACTCATAGCAACCATATGTACACCAGCCCTAAATCCTGCTCTATCCTGTGCCAATCTCACGGTCTCCTACACACCCATCCCGATTACCCCAGTCACTGAATCAATCCACCTCATAAAGAGTCTTCCTCTCCTGCGCTGTCCCTTCACTCTCCCAAGCATGACGTCCCTATCCAAGGACTGATCCCTCCTTGCAACATGTCCAGAGTATGTCAGACAAAGCTTCAGAGTCCTTGCCTCCAAGGAGCAGCTTGGTTTAACCCTCTCTAGGACATATAGATGTAATATTATAGTGATTAATCAGGGGCAGGGAGGAGGAAAGGAAGCGTCATTATTTAGGATACACTGAGCTGCTTTTAATGTTATTATTCACTCACTGTCGAGTTGAAAAGGACTTGTAGCTAACACTTCAGTGGGTTGCCAAGGCTATAAATTGCATGAGAGGAGATTGTACATCTTTTGCTGTGGAGCTGCTAGTGGATTCAGTCTGATAGAGAGGCACCACCTTTGTGTTACCATCACAGTTCACTGTGGACTATACCACTAAAGCCCCATGTTGATGTTTTTCATATTGGAAACCAACAGTGGTGATGAAGGTTTGTACAACATAATGAATACAATTAGTGAAGAGTATTGAAATGGCACATGCTTCATTATATACATATTTGCCATCATAAAATCTGTGTGTGCATGTATGTATAGTTAATTCTGCATCAATAATAACCGACATGTCTGATCCTTGAATTGTTTATAATCCATTGTCATGGTAAGTTTTTGTAGGTGAACTCTGGCTGCTCTGTGACAAGGAGTTGTCACAGCCAACCCAATGGCACTCAGTTTGAATTCACCAGCTTCTCTGTAGAACAGGCAGTCTCCTGTGCGATTTACTGCCTCTGAAAACCCACTGGATGGTCAGCTATAAATCCATTCTGACTCAATGGTACATCACATCATCATCAGTTTTTGCTGCATAAGAAACCACCTCAAAACTTGATGTCTTAAAACACCAATTTTTTATTTCACTTAAGATTTTGTAAGGTTGGATGAGTGGTTTTTCTGGTCTGATCTGTCCAAGATTATCTGACACTGTCTGCACTGGACTTACATTTGTCTGTGGTCAGCTGGAGGCTGATTCAGTTGGCAGAATTTTGAAATAATCCCTGACAGGCCACATCATTGTGTAATCTCTTTCCTTTGTGGGTAGAACTTTTGACTTACTTTGTACTGGTAGGAAATGGCGTAAGTGGTAGAATATTACCCTGTGAATATGGTATGTGGTAAAAGTGGTAGGATTTTTGCAGATATAATTAAGGTCTCTTTATGTCAGTCAAAAGGAAAGTTTTTCTTTTATGGACCTGACATAGTCAAGTAAGCCCTGGAGGTCAGGAATGGAAGAAAATTCTCTTGCTGCCTTTGGAGAAATTTCTATAAGAGGTCCACCTGGCAAGGGACCACAGTGACCTTATGAGCTGAGTGCCAGCCCTGGCTATCATCCAGCAGAAATGCTACCTCAGTCCTGTAACTGCAGTGAACTGAATTTTGCCAAAAACCACATGATCTTGGAAGAGGACATTCAGCTGCAGAAGGAAATGCAGCCCAGTCAGCATCTTGATTTGATTCTTAGGAAATCTCAAGCAGAGAACCTAGCCAAAGTGCATTGGACTTCTGACCTGTGGAAACCAAGAGGTAATAAATGTATGTAGTTTTAAGCCACTTAGTATACAGCTATGCATCAGAAGAAAAGTAACAGATAGTCTTGGATGACCTCATTCACATGGCTGGTAGTTAGCTGGAGCCATTAGGGTAACTGCCTCCAAGATCTCATTATTTACCAGACTAACTATCACTTCTTTATGTGAGTCTAATAGCTGCAGTAGGGTGACATACAATGTGTATGTGTATTTTAAGCCTCTGTTTGTGTCACATTTGAACAATGATTCTCAACCAGGGATTATTTTGTTACCATGGGACCTTTGCTGGTGTCTACACAGTTGTTGGTTGTTAGAGCTACAGAAGTGAATGCTACTGCCATCTAGTAGATACAGGCAGAGATACTGCTAAACGTACTACAGTGCACAGAACAGCACAAAACAACATTGTATTATTTGGCCCTAAATATTAGTGATGCCAGTGTTAAGTAACCTTGTGTTAAGTCCAAAGACCAGCTGAGATTCAAGGGATTGAAGAAAGTCTCCACCTCTTAGGAGAACTACAAAATTTTATTGGAAAAGGATGTGTTTATACAAATAGGAGGAAATAGTGACCATGTTGCAGTCTACCATATAGAATTTGGAGGGTTTCTGATTTTGTGGGCTGATATGTCTAAAGGTCACGTCTAGAAGCAGGGTTGCAGACAGCTGTTTCTAGAGACTGCTAGCTACTTGCTTCAGAGGCTGACATATCCAGGGTCATTATTGGGTAACAGTCTCTACTTTGTCTTTTTATATAAGTGAGGTCGTATAATATTTGTCCAAAGACTATACTTTCAGGGATCATTTCTATAGTTCGTATAATATTTGTCCTTTTGTGATTGACTTATTTCACTCAGCATAATGTCTTCAAACTCCACTCTTAGTATAGCATGCATTAAGACCTTATTTCTTCTGGCTAAATGGTGGTGTTATTAGGTGCCATCGAGTTGAGGACAACTCATAGTGACCCTGCAAGCAACAGATCTGAATCCTGACCTGTTCTCCACAATCCTTATCATTCCCGACACACTTGGGCCCATTGTACATTACTGTATCAGTGTGTCTTATTGAGGGTCTTCCACTGACATCATTGCTCTTCAGGACTGTGGAGAGGTCCCAGACTGCAAACTGCCCCAGTGCTATATGATTCCTGATTTCCTGACTGCTGATACCAAGGATATTAATTGTGGATCCAAGTAAGATTAAATCAGTCTTTTCAATTTCAATCTTTTCTCTATATCGATGTTGCCTATTGGCCTAGTGGTGTGAATTTTTGTTTTCTTGGTGTTGAGATGTAGTCTGTAGTGAAGGTTGTAGTCCTTGATCTTGATTGCAGTCCTTTTAAGCACCTCAGGTCCTTGTTTTGTGTATCTGAATAATGTAGGTTGTTGATTAGTCTTCCTCTAATCCTGATGCCACAGTTATTCTTCATAAAGTCCAGCTTCTCAAATTATTTGCTCAGCATACAGATTGAAAAGGTATAGAGAAGATCCACACCTCACTCCATACTCAAAAACTGATTCAGAATGGACTATGGACCTAGGACTAAAACCAAGGTCTATAAACTTCATTAAATAAAAGCTTTTTTTTAAAAGCTTTTAAGAACTCTAGAAGTCCTAATCCACAACATGAACAGTCTTCCAAGCATCCTAGAAAATCTATAACCAGGAGAGGATAAAATAGATGAATGGGACCTTCTTTTTTTTTTTTATAACAATGTTTTCTTTCTTTTTTATTTAATTTCAGATCTTTCTGAGGAGATTATTGTATATGACGTATCTATAGCTATGTGTATGGCCATAGAGGTATTTCTGTGTGTACATATGTATAGTCATGTATTCCTACATATGTATAGACAAATACAGAGCTATATAAGTACATAGAGATTCCTTACTTGTAAATAGCCAAAAAGGTACTGACATGATGAATTTTCATATCTAAATAGTCATCAACGTGAAGCCATGTTAATGCTTGTATAATGCGATACAATAAAATTTAAAATAAATTTATGCACATGGAATAGTTTTCAGCTGGGTCTTCTAAAGTTCTGTTGTATATTCTTTGTGAAGAACACACGCAGCATAGCAGAAAGAGATTTACTATGCTGTCCCATACACAGCACTGCTGAGAAATCGCTTGATCTCAGATAGAGTCTACCCTTTCTAGTCCACGTTTCTTCCATGCTCCCTTCTAAAGATGTCAGTGTTTTAATTGGAAAGCACTTAAAATAAATTAAAAGAACATTGCGTTAATAGAGTTTGCTGCTGTTTTTAGGCGCCACATTTGAGTACAACTCACAGTGACTCTATGAACAACAGACCTGAACCCTGTCCTATCCTTTGCATCTTCATCATCTTGGACACACTTGAGCCCGTTGCAGCAGTCACCATGTCACTCCATCTCACTGGGGGTCGTCTTCTCTTCCTCTGACCCTCTACCTTTCCAAGCATGATATTGAATGGGACCTTCTAAGAAATCAAATTCCTATGCACATCCAAAAACTTCTCCAACAGGGTAAAAAGGGAAGCCACAGACTGGGAAAAAATATTTGGTAATGATGTGTCCGACAAGGGACTTATATCTAGAATTTATAAAATACTCGAGCACCACAACAAGATAAAGATAAATAACCCAGTTGAAAAATGGGCACAGGATATGAACAGACACTTCACCAAAGAAGACAGTCAGATGGCAAATAAACACGTGAAATGTTCAAAATCCCTAGCTCTAAGAGAGGTGCAAATCAAAACAACTATGAGATAACATCTCACCCCAGTAAGAATAGCAATATTTAACAGACCAGCAAATATCAAATGCTGGTGAGATTGTGGAGAAACTAGAACCCTTATTCACTGTTGGTGGGAGTGTAAAATGGTGCAATCACTATGGAAGGCTGTATGGTGCTTTCTCAAAAAGTTGCAAATAGAGATACCATTTGACCCAGCAATTCCATTACTGGGAATTTACCCTAAAGAAACCATAACTGCCAACAAGCAGATATATGCACACCCATGTTTATTGAGGCTTTGTTGCAATAGCAAAGAGCTGGAAACAACACAAGTGCCCATAAACAAATGGATAGAGAAGCTCTGATATATTCACAAATGGAATACTATGCAGCACTGAAAAACAAGGAACTCATGAAATATTATGCAAAATGGATGACCCTGGAAGACATTATGCTGAGTGAAATATCTCAGTCACAGAAGGACAAATATTACAGGCCACTGTTGTAAAAAGGGACTGACATCGGGGTTGAGGGAAGACAGAGGAGGGGAGGAATAATGTATACTGCACTGAAACAAATGAGGGAGAGACCTGTTTAAAAGAGATATATGATTGGATATTCTTGTCATAACAGGAGTCCAGAATGAAGGCTGCACGCTGGAATGGACTTGGGGGGTAGGATTGCATAACAATAAAAGAGTTTTTCTTTTTAAGAAGAATGAATTAGGGGAGAGAGGGTAGACAGGGAGAAAAGTGTAACAGTGAATGACTGGAAACCCTCAGTCTCTCTGAACTTTCATTAAAATTATTAAAAAAAATTAAAAAGAAAGAAAGAAAAGATGTAGAGAAGGGATACAACCCTTAAAATGAAAATGAATGAGAAGAATGGGAATTCCAGAACACTTAACATTGAGAAAATGAAAATTCTAGAATACTTAATGATAGTTATACCAAATCTGTATGTAGACCAAGAAGCTGTTGTCTGAACAGAGCTAGGGAACACTGAAATGGTATAAAATCAAGAAAGGTACGCATCAGGCCTGTACCCTTCTTCATACCTGGTTCAGTAGTAGTCCATTTTACATGGGTTCCACATTTTGTTTTTCCATTCATTTGCTGATAGTCAGTTAGGTTGTTTGTACCTATACCTTTTGGCTATTTTGAATAATCCTGCAGTGAGCAGTTGTGCAAGTCTCTCACTTTCAGTCTTTTGAGTGTATGTTTAGGGGTAGAATTGTTGGACTACATTACATAGTCTGTAGTAGTTCTGGATTTCATTTTTTGAGGATCTGTTGCACTGTTTTCCAAAGCAGCTATACCATTTTGCATTCTCACCAGGAGTGAATAAAAGTTCCGGTTTCATCACATTTTTGCCAGCATTTGTTATTGTTGCTTCTCTTTTTTTGGTCATCCTTGTGAGGAAAAAATCATATTGTGGTTTTGATTTGCATTTCTGTTGGCTAATGATGATAAACATCTCTTCTATATTTAGTGGCTACTTGACTGTCCCCCTTGATGAAATATCTATTCAGGTCCTTTGCCCATTTTATGACTGAGTTATTTGTCTTTTTGTTATTGAAATTTCCTGTATGCTTTGGTTATTATATTCTTGTTGGATATAAGATTTCTTAAGATGTTCTCCCAATTGGTAGCTGTCTTTCTATGTTTTTGGTAAGTCTTTTGACTAAACTCAAAATACTAATTTTTTTCCAAGGTCTCGTGTATTAATTTTGTCTTTGTTGTTTGTGCTTTTATTATTTTTAAAAATTTGGTGTGACAGCATTGCCCTTGAATGTTTTTAAGGAGAATTTTGTGGTTTTAGTTTGAACATTTAGGTCCATAATCCATTTTGAATTATTTTGTGTGTAGTATGAAATGGAAGCGGTTTCATTTTTCTGCACTTGGAAATCTAATCTTTCTGGTAACATTTATTGAAGAGACTCCTTTCCCTATTTTATAGACTTAGGAGCCTTGTTGAAAATCAGTTGACCATAGATATGTGGGTTTATTTTTGGACTCTTAGTTCTGTTCCATTAGTCTGTTTATTGTTCATATGAGGACTGGACCATTTTGATTACTGTAGCTGTGTACCAAAAAATCAAACCCATCACCTTTATGTCATTCCAGCTCATAGTGATGTTCCTTTCTGTTTCCAGGGCTCTGTGTGGGTGTGTACATGTCCATTTGCCTTCCCCATGAATCTGTAAATCTCAAAGGTACAGCCTGCTTCATTTATTTGCAGCAGAGCCCCTGATGAATTTAACCCACCAACGTTTTCCGTTTGCAACCCAACTCTGTAACCTACTATGTTAACATCTCCTATTTGTCTTTCAGTATTTCTTTACCTATTTGAAGCCTCTTGCCATTCTAAATGAAGTAGAAATTTTTAATTTTGTTTTGTTTTGTTTTATAAAGAATGCTGTTGGAAGTTTGATTGAGGTTGCATTGAGTCTGTAGATTGCTTTGAGTAGGTTGACTAACCAGAAAGGTACTACATGTCTCTAGGGGTTTGAATCCATCAACTGCTGCTCAGAAGAAACTGAACAGTCTCCTCTTATTAAAGTTTACAACTTCATTGATGATGCTGAGTAAGTTTTCCTGAAACTTCCAGACTAAGAGGGACTAGGAATAAAGTCCAGGTGCTCTGCTTCCCACAAATCCAATGAAACTCCTCTGGATCAAAAAAGTCTTTGATGGGTCCAGGATGAGGCAGCATTTGTTTAAATTTTCACAGTATAATCTTAACTCAAGAGTCAACCAACAGCAGATCACAACTACAGTAGTTATGTAAATTGCAAATGCCTGTTTAAAACATTCAAAAGCAAAGTTGTTAGTTTAAGAACAAATGTGTACATGACCCTTTTCGGTCACCTCATATGAAGAATGCAAGCTGGACACAATGAAAAAAGACGACCAAAGGAGAATTGAAACCTTTGAATTATGATGTTGGTGAAGAGTATTGAATATACTATGGACTGTCAAAAGAAAAAGAAATCTGTCATGGAGGAAATGCAGCGAGACCACTCCTTAGTGTCAGTGATGGTGAAACTTCATCTCACATACTTTGGATGTGTTGACAGGTAACTTTAGTCCTTGGAAATAGACATCATGTTTGAAAAATCACAGAGTCATTGGAAGAAAGGAAAGCCCTCAACAAGATGGACTGCCACAGTGACTGCCACAGTGGGCTTGCACGACGCTAGGATTGTGAGGCTAGCACAAGATAGGGCAAGATATCCTTCTACTGTTTATAGAGAGGCTGTGACTTCTAGTCTGCTCTCCAGCACCTGAGGACAACATAACTCACCACAGACTCTGACAACTGACAAAGATAACTGTTTAAGCATTTAGTACGGGGTCACTAATAATTTCTATTTTCTTTCTTGTGAATTGCAAATAATCTGTTGTTTCCTTATTGAATTGTTAGTCATTTTCTAATTAACTCACACAATTCTTGAGATGTTATCAATGTTAATAATTTTTGTTACATTTATTACATTTTTATTACCTTATTGTTGTATCTTGCTATATAAAAATTTTCTGATTTAGGGGAGTTCTAAGGGAGGAACTTGGTTGACCTTGTGAGTAGGGAGAGTTGGGCTGCCAACTTAAAAGCATTCAGTTCAAATGAACCAGCTCCTCCAAGGGACACAGGTGGACAACCTTTTCCATATGATTTATAACTCTGAAAATCTACAAGAGGATCAACTGTGAGTCAGTTCTGACTGTATGGAAATGAGAGAAAGAGAGAGCATCCTATTGAGAAGATCTTCCACCATGCAAAAATAATAACTCCACAGCTTTGTGTTAAATTGATATTAATATGTATTGTCTTGTTCTTGTTACCTGGCCATCCAGCCTGTCCTAATCCATGAAGACCTTGCACGTAATAGAATAAAATGTTCCCTAGTCCTGGACTGATCATAAAAAAAAAATAAAGAAAAAAATTTACAAACTCAGGAACCAATGGAGTATCACTTTGATTGAGAATTAACTCGGTGACAATGAGTTTGAACTTTTGGGGGGATGGGTAGAAGGTATTGACATCTTAACAGCATTAAGTCTTACACTTCACGAACAATAGAACATCTTCCCATTTATTCAAGTCTTCTTTAATCTCAGTAATGTTTTATAGGCTTCATTGTTATATAGAAATTCTGGTTGGTAGAAGTTGCACTGCTATCTCAGAAGTAGCTTCTTTTTGGTGGTTCAAGTCCACCAACAGCTCTGCGGGAGAAAGATACGCAGTCTCCTCTTGTATGATTTATAACCTTAGAAAACCTACTGGAGCTGTGAATCAATTCGGATTCATTGACAATCAGTTAGATCCCCCCCACATTGTATATATTCAACACCCCTAGATAGATTTATTCCTAGATATTTTATTCTCAGAGGCTATTATAAATGGAATTATTTTCCTTTTAAATTTTTTATTGCTAATGTATAGAAATGTAACTGGTAGTTGTTGACTTTATATCCTGCAACTTGTTAAAGTTAAATTACTTGATTAACTCTAGGACTTTAAGCATTCTGTTTCTTAGAATGGTCTGTGCTGTTTATATGGTTTATATGTTATGTGCTATTTATATGCTTTTTATATGGTGAGCTCTGGTGGTCTAATGAGTGTGGAGTTGTGCTGCTGACCTAAAGATGATGCCTCCCTTGGTGTTCAAGTCCACCACTGGCTTCCGGGGGAGGGGGAGGATGATGGGCATTCTCCTCTGTGCAGTTTACAACCTCCAAAAAGTTTCTGCAGAGTTAGCTCTGAGTCACCTTGGGATCAGGATCAAATTAGAAGCTGTAGAAGCTGCTGCTCTAGATGTGAGCTGACCCACTAGCAATGGAGAGACTAGAGTCAATGTGAGGGTCAAGCTGGCCTGCCTCTGGCAACAGCAGACACTCTAGTTGTGCTGAGCTGAATTCTGTTACCCTAAAGCTGAGAGGCCAGGCCTGAGGGCAGAGAGGGATCATTCATAGCCATAGTTAAAAACAGCTTGGTTGCATTCATAGTCAAAAGAAGCTGTAAAAGACATCTTGCATTAAAGAAGAGTTGTGCTCCCTGCTGCAATAGGATCTTCAGATCCTGCCTAAGAGCTTCCTGCTCCTGAGTTTTTAACTTTTTTCCTTTTTTATTAAGTTATCTGATATTCTCTTGTTGAGTTGTAGAAACTGTATAATCTGAATATTAAACACTTATCAAATATATGATTTGTTGTTGTTATGTGCCGTCGAGTCACTTGTGACTCTTAGCGACCCTATGTATAAGAGCCCTAAACCTGGCTGTATCCTGTGCCAACCTTATTGTCTCTGGAACACCTACTCCCACTATACCCCAATCACTGAATCAATCCATCTCATCAAGGGTCTTCCTCTCCTGCACCGTCCTTCCACTCTCCCAAACATGACGTCTCTCTCCAAGGACTGGTCCTTCCTTGCAACATGCCCAGAGTATGTCAGATGAAGCTTCAGAATCCTTGACTCCAAGGAGCATTCCAGCTTCACCCTCTTCAGAACAAACCTGTTTGTTCTCCTAGCAGTCCATGGTATATTCAACATTCTTCCCCAGCACCACAACTCAAAAACATCAATTCTTTTCCTATCATCCCTAGTCACTGTCCAGCTTGCCAACACATAGCACTCAATTGCAAAAACTATAGCCTGGATCAGGCGCACCTTAGTCTCCAGCCAGACATCGTTGCTCTTCAGTACTCTGGAGAGGTCTCTGACAGCTGACTTTACCAATGCAATTTGTCTGTTGATATCCTGGCTGCTGGTACCAAGAGTGTTGACTGTGGAGCCAAGCAAACTAAAACTGTTAACTGTCTCAGTCTCTTCACTATCCATACTGATGCTGCCAATTGACCCAGTAGTGAGAATCATTGTTTCTTGATGTTGAGCTTCAATTCATATTAAAGGCTGCAGTCCTTGACTTTCTGCAGCAAGCGCTTCAGGTCCGCCTCAGTTTCAGCAAGCAAGGTTGTGTCATCTGCGTAACTTACTGATGAATTTTCCTTCAATCCTGATGTCACATTCCTCCTTGTACAGCTCAGCTTGGATGATCTTTCTGCATACAGATTGAAGAGGTATGGAGACAGAATACATCCCTGACGGATTCCCTTCTTGATTTTGAACCATGCAGTGTGTCCTTGCTCTGTTCTGATGACTGCCTCTTGGTCCAAGTATAGGTTTCGCATAAGCACGATCAAATGTTCTGGGATTCCCATTCTTCTCAGAGTCAGACACAGCTTGTCATGATCCACACAGTCAAAAGCCTTTGCATAGTTAATGAAGCACAAATAGACATTCCTCTGGTACTCCCTGCTTTCTGCCAAGATCCATCTAACATTAGCTATAATAAACAAATATTTATTTCTCCCCCAGTCTACAGATTTTGTTTCTGCTTTCTTGTTAATGCTTTTTTGGTGCTGAAACCAAGGATTGAACCCATTGATAATAGTTATTAATATGCATGCAGGG
>NW_006399765.1:5054427-5064757 GCF_000299155.1 Elephantulus edwardii
TCCCTTTTTACCCTGTTGGAGAAGTTTTTGGATGTGCATAGGGATTTGATTCTTAGAAGGTCCCATTCATCAGTTTTATCTTCTCCTGGTTGTAGATGATGCATGCAGTTTTAAAAAATTTTGATGTTTAATTTCTTTTTCTTTTGTTTTTATCCATTTGAAATCACGTCTAAGAGTTGTCTGCCAAATACAGGGTCCTTAATATTTATGTTTTCTTCTAAGAAGTTTATGGCTTTAACTCTTATACTGTCATTTTTAAAGACCATACATCAGAATCATTTCTACAGTTCATTAGATTGACTCATTTGTCATTATTATTATCTTTTATTGTGTGAAATAGAGGTTTAGCTTCATTCTTTTTCCATTGAATAGGCTTGGGATTTTGTTGCAACTATTTTGGCCCTAAATATGAGCTTATTTTTGGACTTTCAGTTCTAGTCCATTGGTCTGTATGTCTCTTCTTATTTCAGTGCCATACTATTTCTGTGATTTTCATTTATATCTTTTTGTATTGTAGCTTGTATATTTTTTTCTCTCTCTACATTTTATATTTGTAACAGCATTTCCCAAAAGTGAGAACAATATGGCTGTTGTTTTTTCTATTATCCCAAATATATTTTCTTAACTCCTCAGTGTGAGTAATCCAGCATTATTGCTGCCCCATTGTCTCACAGATTGCTATTAACCTCACTATGAAAATCACATGAGGGAGGAGACCATTCAGGGTTCGTCAAAGCTCACTGAGATGGAGCTTAGGCATACCTCCTCTTTGCAGCCTTTTTTTCCTAATTCTAACACCAACCATCCTCCCATACCACTCTGCTTTTCTGCTGGTTTGATAATTCATTGCATTGGTGATACAAGACTCAACTCACAAACTTGACTTTTAATTAATTATAAGGGTTTGTTAAGGAAGTAACTACAACTCAGTGTACAGTTTGATCAGGGCAACTTCTCAGTCATCCCTACAGGGAGGCTTCTCTTCTTAGCTCCTCTGGCCCTCCTCAGCCTACCCTCTATCCTGCTCATGCAAATGTTAACAAAGCTTTTAGCTCTTCCTAAATACTTAGAGGGAACCACTCTGGTAGTAAGCTTCAGTCTGAAGGTGTTTGGCTCTTGCTTGAGAAGTCTAGTTTCACCAAATGCCAGTAGGTAACATAATCCACCAGCTAACCTCACATTTAGAGGAGCTCAACTCTTGCTCTGTAAGTCATGAGCATGCCCATGACACCATTCTGTAAGTCTCCTTACTCTGCAGCTGCTGTTTGTTTGTGGCTGGACCATTCCTTGCTTTCTTTAGTGCTGCATTTCTGTCTTCTGGTTCTAGGAGATCTTCACCACAGAGACCCTGAGTTCAAAAGATGTCTTTATTCCTAGATCCTCTTCTTGATGATAGTGAGATTTCCATTCAGCGTCTGGGGTTGACTCATTTTAACCTTACCCGGATGACAAAACACATCTTGTAATTTATTGTTATGTGCCATTGAGTCACCTGCAACCCTATGTACATAACAGTTCTGAACTGTGTCCTATCATGAACCAGGCTCGCTTACTCCCATTGCCTGTATCAATCCGTCTGATCCAGGATCTTCCTCTCCTGCATTGTCCCTCTACCCTTCCGAGCATGATATCCTTCTCCATGGACCTATCCCTCCCGGCCACATGCCCAGAGTATGTGAGACGGAGCTTCAAAATACTAACCTCTGAGGAGAAACGATTTCACCCTCTTTAAGTAGGGTTCAGTATACTTTTTTGCATAATCCCACCCAAAAGGTTCCATGTACCTTATTTGCATTATTAGCAAACTGTCCCGATATTCTTGGTGGGCCACACACACTTATTTCTGTAATCCTCGTCATTTTGTGAGAGTTCAAATACTATGACTAGTTGGACCGTACTTAGTATACATACCACACACCCTCTTGGACACCCAAGTACTGTCTGCTGGGTCCTCTCCTACACCTGCTCCATGGATGATGCCTTACTCTTCTTGAACTCTGACCTCCTACATGACACTTCCTTCTCATTTAAAGGTCTTTCTCTCTCTACTTGGAATCAGTACCCTGAACCTTTCATTGATAGACTTCAACATCCTGAATCTGCTTAGCCATTTACCTTGCTTGAGTTCTTGACCCCAACAGCAATAATCTTTACCTAGTCAAATAGCATGAACATATTTTCTTCTAGAAGCTTTATATCTTTAGCTTTACAACTGAGTCTGTGATCCATCTCAAATTATTTTTTTGTGGGACTTTGGATATTGGCTGAAGTTCATTTAAAAATTATTTGTTGACTTTCCTTTCCCTGTTGAATAACCTTAGTGCTTTTATCCAGTATTTACTGATTTAGCTCTGTGTGTTCTGGAGCTTTATGTTTTTTCCTTTGGTCTATTTACTTATCCTTTTACTAATCCCATACCTTAAAATCACAAAATCAAGCAGTGTGAGTAGTATGAGTTCTCTAGCATTGTTCTTCCTTTTCAGGATTGTTTAAGTGTTCCAGGTTCTTTGTATTTTCACATAAATTTTAAAATTGTCAGTTTTTATCAATAAGTAGTTGGAATTTTAATTGAGTTTGCACTGAATCTGCAAATCAGTCTAAGGGATGATTAACATTTTACCATTCCTAAAGTCCATAAAAGTGTGGCTGAACTCTTCATTTAAGTTTTCTTTAATTTTCCTTATGCAGGGTTTTATTTTTTTGTTTGTTTGTTTTATAATTTTTTGGTAAGACTTTGCCAGCCTCCTGAAATGTTAAGAGATTTTTTATGCTGTTACCATAGGAATTGGTTTTAAATTTTATTTTTTGATGTTTTTCTTTGGCATATATAAACTTTAGGCATTTTAGACATTATTTCATTTACTTTAATGGTTGCTTTTATTCTTTTTCTTTTAGTTTCAGAATAAGTCAGATGTTTATTTCCTCTTCTAAGTACTTGATTTATGCCCAAAGTTCAATTATTGAAATCAAGAAAATAGCATTGATAAGCATGTTATTGTCTAATACACAGACTTACTAGAATTTTGCCTGTCATTTCACTAATGTGAATGATAAAATTCTGGTTGCAGTACTTTTTTATGTTATCTTTAGTTTCATCTAATCTGGAATAATTTCACCAAATTTTAGATTCAAGTATAGTTATAGAAAGGCTTCAGGCCTTTTTTGTTCATAGGGTCACTATGAGTTGTGCTTCACTCAAAGGCAATCAGCAACAATATATTTTTGGTAGGAATACCTCAGAAATTTGGAAGCAGGAGTGGCATCCACTTCCAAAATACCTTGCCTCCAGAAACTTCTATGAATGTGGAGAAACGATGAAAGTTATATAAGTGTTCAGGTCTTTTGTTCATAGGGTCTCTATGAGTCATCTACAGCTTGACGGCAATTAACAGCAACCTCAGAAATACTGTCCCTCTTCAGGAAATTTTATCAGGAAGTACATAATAATCTATTTGTGTGACTTCCGTAACTATAACTTCAGTCACTTGCCTAAGGTAGTATCTGCCGTATTTCTCCATTGTAAAGATATTCTTTTTACCTTTGTAAATAGTGTCTTATATGGAGAGATTTTTGACCACCCCCTTACCCACCCCCATGAAATGGCTTGACACAGTGACTGTAGCAGTGGGCTCAAGAATGTCAGAGGTGATAAGGATAACACAGGATAGGACTAGGACTATTGTTCATAAGGTCACTATGAGTCATACTCGACAGCACCTAACAACAGAGGTGTTAACTCTCCTCTCCCACCTCTTAAATGATACCTTGTGTTGTATCTGCCTCTGGTTTAGTTAAACTAGGCTATAAATTTCCTATTAGAGTTGGACAGAGGGTGTTGACCAACTGCTTAGGAACAATGCAGGAATCTTCTGAAGGATTTTCATTGTTACATCCTGTTGAGTGGGAACTAACTCATAACTGACCTTCCAGTGGATTTTCAGATGCTGTAAATCACATGGGAGGAGATTGCTCATCTTTCTCCCATGGAGTACCTGGTGGATTCAAAACATGTGCTTGTGGGTTAGCAATGCAAGTCCTTATCACTTGGCCACCAGAACTCCCCCTTCTGAAGAGTATAGACTTTTAGTTTCCATTTTTCAGCACCATGCTTTAGCCTCTATCTGTGCTGATTCCTGGTACTGCCCCCTTCTGGGGTTTTGCAGTATTCTCCAGTTGGGTTTGTTTTGTTTGTTGGTTGGTTTGTTTGTTTTCTTGCTAGCTTTGTTTTCCCTGCTGAGTCAGTTACTGCTTGCCTTCTGCACTCCGTCTATCAGAATTCTGTTGTCATCTCTTTTCTGCTCCCTTTTCCTCCCCCTTTCTTGGTGCATTTATACCTTTATTTCTTACCATATAACCCTTTTAATGAAGCTTAAGGAAGAGTAAAGGAACCTGTGTTCATTTTGCCATCTTTAAATGAAAGCTGAAGCCATTGTGCAAAAAGTAGGAAATGGCTTTGACTATCCCCCAACCCTACTCAACTACTTATGCCTTGCTCTTTCCCAGTAGCCACCAGTGACATTAACTGAATATGGATTCTCCATATTCATTTGTGTCCATGATAAACGTGCAGTTTATTTATATAAATATACAGCTGTCTTTCTAACTTGTGTTTAATAGTTCTTAGTCATATTCCTCATTTCTAATAAATAACTCTGCTTTCTTGGACAGCTGTACTACTGAAATTGCTTATAATGCACATGGATTTTCTTACATCAGATGTGTTTAAAGATGAAACTTTTTCTTAAAAATACACAGATTGTTTTATTAATTTTCATCCTTATTTACCAGTGTGACGCAGCAAGTTTAGAACATCATTAACAAGTAATACTAACTTGTTTTTCCAAGTTTAATTTTGACTATTACCTTTGTACACACTTTAATGCATGTTATATTTAAATTTTCATTTAATTTCATTATGTTAAATTCATTGGACAATGTTTTATTCACATACTACACAGTGCATCCATTTCCATATACTGTGGTGCCTGTGACAGTGGGCTCGAGTATGGCAGAGATGAGGAAGATAGCATAAATTAGGATGAGGCCCAGGTCCCTTGTTCCTTGGGTCGCTGTGAGTCATAGTCAACTTGACAGCACCTAACAACATTGTTGTCTAGTGTACTTCACAGGATTATGCAGCTATTGTCACATTTTCAATTTTAGAATCGTTTGCTCTCCCTAAAAGAAAACCAATACTCATTGGCAATCGGTTTTTTCCAGAGCCCCTAATCTGCTCTCTGTCACAGTAGATTTTCCTATTCTGGACATTTCATGCAAATGAGATCATTTATTATGTGGTTTTAATGAGTGTGAATATTGTTGTTCTTAATGTCTGTAAAGATGCATTTATAAGGATTGGTGTGAATATCTGTTTTCGTTTCTTTTGTGTGTAGAATTACAGAGAGTAGAATTATAGGGTCATAGTAACTATGTTTAACTCTGAAGAACTGTCAAATTGTTTTCCAAAGAGACTGGATGATTTTTAATTCCTACTAGGAGTGAATGGGAAGCTCTGGTGGCCAGAGATGCTGTACTGCAATCTCAGAGGCACACAGTTCAAATTCATTCGGTATTCTTTGGGAGAAAGGTGGGCATTCTTCTCCCGTGCAATTTACTGTCTCTGAAAACCTCCTGGAGGGTCAACTATGAGTCGGTTATGACTCAGTGGTAGTCATCAACAGCTAGGGAGTTCTGGTGACCTAGTGGTAAGAAGCTGCACTGCAGTCACAAAAGCTAACAGTTCAAATCTACCAGCTTCGCCACAGGAGAAAGACAGGTAGTCTCTTACCTTGCAGTTTATTTTATTGCCTCTGAAAACCCACTGGAGGGTCAACTATGAGTTAGTTCTGATTAGATAGCATACAACAGCAGCAGCAGCAATGTATACATAACATGTTGCACTCCTACCTAAAAGATTGAGGAGAATATTCACCAGTATCACCTCAAGAGAAAGATCAATAGTGTCCTATAAACAGACATCCTGATAAAGGGTTGCTGTGAGTGAGAATCTATCTGTTTGATGTCAATGAGTAGCAGTATATGAGGTTTCCGTCTGGTTGTTCCATGTTCTCTGGTTATTAGTTCCTTTCTGTACTATGCTTTTGGCCATTCTTGAGCTTTTGAAGTTGGTATATTGTGGCTTTGGCTTGTATTTTCCTCATGCCTCATAACATTGAGCATATTTTCATATTTATTAGCATTCATATATCTTCTTTGATGATAAATCTTTTCAAATGCCTTGGTACCACTCCCTCCCCATTCTTTTTCCCTCCTCCGTTTTTCCAATCATAACATTTATTGAATCAAGTATGTTAATACTTTGACAAGAAGTCAAATGTTGTAAATAGGCAACCATTTGATAGGCACCATTGAAAGTCCACAATATAGGGGGAGGGGGTGGGCAGGGAGAAAAATGCAACAATGAATGACTGGAAAGCCTAAGTCTCTGTAAACCTTCATTAAAATTAATTAAAAAAATTGTTTTAAATGTTCACAATATAATTTGTGAAATAAAAGATTTTGTCATTTAGACACTGCAAATTTCACATTAAAACCTCACAGAAGCCCATTTCTGGTTGTCCTTCTGCTGGCCAGCGCTACCCAGGAGGGCATTGGAATAGAGAGCCAGGAAAGGAGTAGAGAGTGCCCCACTCCAGCCAGTGGTCTTACCACTCCCCTTTTTAAAAGAAAAAAGAAAACCTGTATTTATTGGGAGCTCTGGTGTCTTAGTGGTAAGAAGCTGCATTGCAATCCCAAATCTTGTGTTTCAAATCCACCAGCTTTTCTCCATGAAAGAAGGACGGGCAGTCTTCTCCCATGTGATTTACTGCCTCTTCAAAAACCGCTGGAGTGTCAGCTATGGGTCAGTCTCTCCATGGCACAAAAACCAACATAGTTGTTAGCAGTCTTTCCCTTATTCTTTCCCCTTAGCCGTTGGCAACCACTGATCTACTGACTTAGTTACTAGTCTTCTCTTCTGGTTCTTCTCCAAGCTTTTTGTGGTCCTTGCTTTTCTTATAGAGACAAACTTGATAAGAAATTCTGTTGGAATTTTTAAATGAAATCACAGTCACTCTACAGATCCATTTGGGGAAGAACTGGCATCTTTACAATATTGAATCTTCTTAATCATGAACAAGGTGTAGCTTTCTATTTATTTAGATTGTTCTTTTTAGGCTTTTTAAAGTTGCAAAGTGAGCAAAAAATTTGAACATACTTTTCAAAAAAGAAGATATGAGAATGGGTAATAAGCTATAAAAAATGTTCAGTATCTTTAGTCTTTAGGAAAATGGACATAAAAATGAAATACTATTACACTCCCATTAGAATGACTGAAATCAAAAGAACAACAATAAATGTTGGTAAGGACATGGAGCAACTGGAGCTCTCATACAGTGTTGGTAGGAGTATATGTCTTTAGGAAACAGGCAGTTTTTCTTTGCTAAGTTGAACATCTGTGTATCCTGTTATCGAGCAGTTATACTTCTAGATTACCTGAGAGAAATGAATACCAGTCCACAGAAAGTCATGTATTGGATTCTTCCCAATGTTAACCATTCTTAATTTGATCAACTCAATTGAATACCTTTGCATAGTCAAGTAAGCACATTTGTGGTATTCTCTGCTTACAGCTAAGAGCCATTTGATAACAGCAGTGATATCCTTTTTTCTGTAGCAGCAGCATCTGAGTCCAGCCTGAATTACTGGCAGTTCCCTATCTCTGCTCTGTACTAGCTATTTTTTATTTTTTTTCATAGTCTTTGGCAAGGTGTTACTTGCTGTGATGTTAATGATACAGTTCTATAATGTCTGCATTCTTCTGAGTTACCTTTTTTTTAAAAAAAAAATGGGCACAAATATGAATCTCCTCCAGGTGACCAAGTAGCTGCCTTCTAAATTTTTGGACATAACCTTGTGTGTGTGTATATTTATATATGTAATTTTTCTTATTGTGATTTAAGCAAAAGTTTACAGAAAACTTGGATTTCCATTCATTCATTGTTGCACATTTTCCTCCCTACCCTCACCCCAGTTTGCTTTACTCTTAAATTCATTGTTGCAATGAATGGCAATTTCTAGATTTATATTTGTTGCTGAAAACAATTCAGGTGGTGTTCCATTAATTCCTGGACCCGTAACTTTTTGACAGGGCCTTCAGTGCAGCCTGAACATAAATCCTGAAATGGTGCTGTGTTGACCAATTCTTTGTAGTGCAGTAACTGTGTCTTCCTTCCATCTTCTTGGATGCTTCCTGTTTCATTTACTGTTTTACCCAGACTCTTTAAGTATCGTTAGGCTTGTGCTTTTTTTCTTCAGTTCTTTCAGCTTTAGGAGGGCTGAGTGTGTTCTTTGCTTTTTGTTTTTTAACTCTAGCTTACTAAAATCCTTTAAGAGTCTTTACAGTCTTGTTTTGTTTTACAGTCTTCATAAACAGCTTTGACATCTGTTCAGCCCTTTTACTTTCTCATTTCTCCCACTTTCTTAGCTTTTCTGCATTGAAGAGCAAGTTTCAGAAGCCCTTTTTTCTAGCCTCTATTTTTGTCTTGTCTTTATTTCTTCCTGTTAGTGACCTTTTGCTTACTTTGTGTATGATGATATCCTTCACAACTTGTCTACTTTCTGGTCATCAGTGTTCAAAGTGTCAGTGCTGTTCTCGAGATGGTCTTTATATACAGGTGCATTATAAAGACTGTGTTTTACCTCTCTTGGACTTATTTTTTTTTTAGCTTCAATTTGAATTTCCTTATTAACACCTTATGGTCTTTTCCACAGTCCTTTTGATCCTTGTTCTGATGATGATATAGGTATTTGCAACAAAGAAAACATTGGTTACACACAGTTCTAACATGTAATCTCCAACTGCATTTCTATTACTATGAGCATATTTTCCAAACAGCTAGAACAATACATTGATAGAGAACTGCCAGAAGTTCAAGGTAGCTTTAGAAGAGGCAATAGCATCAGGGATAGCGTTACTGATGTCAGATAAATTTTGACTGAAGCACTGAATATCTAAAGAATGTCTATTTATGTTCTTTATCGACTATACAAAAGCATTTGACTCTGTGGATCCTAACAAACTAATGTGTGACATTGAGGAGAATGGGAATTCCAGAACACTTAATTGTGCTTATGTGAAACCTAGACCAAGAAGCTATTGTTCAAACAGAACAAGGGAACACTGCATGATTTAACATCAAGAAAAGAATGTGTCAGGGCTATATCTTCTATACCTGATCAGTGTATGCTGAACAAATCATTTGGGAAACTGGGCTTTATGAAGAAGGGTGTGGTATCAGAATTGGAGGAAGACTTACAATAGACTTCATTATACAGATGACACAACCTTGTTTGCTGGAAATGAGAAGATAAAAGACTACATCCTTCAATATGGATCACATCTCAACATCAAAACAAAGATCCTTACTGTTGTACCAGTAGGTAACATCATGATAGATGGAGAAAAGACTGAAATTGTTAATGATTTCATCTCTTGCTTGCATTCATAGTCAGCACCATTGATACTAGCAATCAGGAGATTGGGAGATATATTGCATTGGGCAAATTAACTGTCAAGTACCCTTCTAAAATACTAAAGAGCAATGATATCAGCTTAAGGATTAAGATGTGCCTGATATAAATCATGTTCTTTTCAGTCACCTGCTATGCTTCTGAGAGCAAGACAATAAATAAGGATGACAGAAGAATTGATGCATTCGAGTAGTGTTGGGGAAAAGTGCTCAATATCCCATCCACTGCCAAAAAACCAAACAAATATGTCTTAGAGAAAGTGCAGTAAGAATATTATTTGGAGGCAAAGATGATTAAGCTTTGTCTCACTTATTTTAGACATGTTTTAAGAGAGGGTATTCCTTGGAAGAGGACATCATGCTTGGAAAGGTGGAGGGTCAGTGAAAGAGAGGAAGACCCTCAATGAAATAGATTGACACAGTGGCTGCAACAGTAGGATCCAATATATCAAAGACAATAAGGATAGCACAGGATAGGACAGAATTTACATCTACTGTTCATAGGGTCATATTCAACTTGATGGTAGTTAACAACAATCCTTCTTTGTTTTCAACTTTGGCTTTCTAGTCATCAGGTATTAATGCATTTTTATTTGTGTACTGTCCATTTCAGACTGCAGAAATTGATGGAAATCCTTGATTTCTTCATCCAGCTTTAGTGGCTGTAAATTTTAATAATAGCTGTATTAAAAGATCTTCCTTGTCCCATCAACAAACGAATGGATAGAGAAGCTGTGGTATATTCACACAATGGAATACTACGCTGCATTGAAAAACAAGGAACTCATGCAATATTATTC
>NW_006399765.1:5066377-5109730 GCF_000299155.1 Elephantulus edwardii
CTTTAGAGAGGTCCCTAACAGCAGACTTTCCCATCGCGATACGCTTTTTGATTTCCTGACTGCTGGTGCCAAGAGTGTTGACTGTGGAGCCGAGCATTTAGGGTAGACTTAAGTTTGAGGAGGCTAACTCTCTTCCTGGCATATTTTGAATTCCTTCCTAATTGAGGGCATCATCTTTCCTCTGGCACTGAATCAGATAATGTTCCACCACTATACATTGTGTTCTCAAAGGCCTGTTATTTTAGAGGGAGTTCTGCTGGCGTAGTCTAGGGAAATCGTGCTACAAAACCAAAGATAGTGCCTTCTGGTGGTTTGAATCCTCCAGTGGCTCAGCAGAAGGAAGATTGGCAACCTCACATGTGCTTTACAGAAGCCTTTGAAAGCCCACTGGAGAGTGAGCTATAAGTCAGTTTATAGTTATTTTAGAGTTAGAGTTACTATTTTAAAAGTGGATGGCCCATTCTGCTTCATAGTCTGTTGATCTGGAAGCTCCACTCAAATGTGCCTCTGTTGGTATTTGAAACACTTGTTTTTATGTGCTGTCAAGTTAGAACCAACTCATAGCTGACCCTCCAGTGAGTTTTCAGAGGCAGTATATCGCAAAGGGGAAATTGCCCATCTTTCTCCTTCAGAGCAACTGAAAAGTGTTGAACTTTGTGCCTTTGGGTTGGCAGTGGGACTCTTAACACTAAACTACCAGAGGTCCTCTTTGCAATATTGTTGGCATGTTTTCCAGTGTTACAGTAGCAACACAGCAAGCCACCACAATATAGCAAACTAATGCATACATAGGTCATGTCTAGGGCCTCAAGGGAAATTATTACTTCATTTGGTATAACATTTCACACTCCAGCTTTTCTTTGTAAAATAAAAATATATTTCTTTTTAAGAAATGTCTTTATTTTGTTGTTGAAAACATGCACAACAAAACATAGACCAATTCAGCAGCTTCTACATTTATAATCACTAACACATTCTAATCTTTGAGCTGTGCAAATATTCTCACCCTTCTTTTCTGAACCATCCCTCGCCTTTAACACACATTCACTGACCCCGGAGGTTGTAATCTTACTTGCTTGGTTATGAAAACAGTGCATGTTAATTATAACTCCAGAAATCATAGATAAAGCACAGTGCTCACAGCTCCGCACCCAAAGGGAGTAATGGCTAACACTTGACTGAGAATATTTTTTGCCTTCCTAGATTTTTCTGTGCAGATTTACTCATGTGGATTTATTTTTATAAATATGATGAAATCTTACTATATGAAGTCAACAGCTTCATTCGGTAGCTGTGTTATCAGCATTTTCCTAGGCATTTAATTTTCTGTATCTTTATTTAATATGGCTTTAGTTTTCCTTTGCTTACAGACTTTTTTTTTAAATTATAGATTTACAGCACAGTAAAATGCAGAGAACACAAATGTACAGCTCAGTGAAATATTACAAATGAACACCCTTCTAACTGAATACCAAGGTCAAGACGTAAAACATAGTCAATCAGGCAGGCTTTCCTTTGTACCTCTTTCTAGTCATGATTCCTATTTCCCCCCTAAAGGGAACCACTATCTTGACTTCATGGAAGTAAGTTTCTTGCTTTTCTTTACTTATTTTCTACTTGTGTTTGCATTCCTAGCAATATAATTTGTTTTGCCTGTTTGAAGATTTTACAAATGGAATCTCAATACAATATGCATTCTTTTGTATCTTCTTTTTTTCATTCAGTATTTTTTTAAAGATTCATCTGAATTGCAGGTCACTTTATTAGTCCATTAATTTGTATTATTGCTGTGTAATAATAGTTCATTTATGACTACACTATTTTCTTTATTAATTCTATTGTTGGTGAACTCTTCAGTGTTTATAGTTTGGCCTCTTGGGAATGATGCTGCCCTGAACATTTATTATATGCTGTCTGGTGTATGTCTTTCTCTAAGGAATCCACACCTGGGAATAAAATTTCTGCCTTTTAGGATGTTTGGATCAATATGCTATGTACTTTTTCTACTTTCTTAATCAGCACTTGATTTTGTCAAATGTTTGCTTTTAGGCATTCTAGTAGCTATGTCGGTATCTCCTTATGCTTCTAATTTTCATTCTTGTGTGTTTTTCTTGTTAATGAAATTAAATATCTTGTCATATGTTTATTAGCTCAATAGGGAACTCTGGTGGTGTAGTCTGTATGGAATTGCACTGCTAACCCAAAGGTGTCACTGCTCAGTTCAGTTCTACCTGTGAGTCTGTAAGAGAAAGAGAAATAGTCTCTTCCTCCAAACACCTGCTGAAGTGTCAGCTATGAGTTGGTTCCACCTTGATAGCAATGACTTGAGTTGGCCTATCTGTGTATCCCTTTTTATGTTGTGCTGAATGCACATCTTTTAAGTGTTTTTTCTGGCTTGCTTTTTGTTATGTATATAGTCTAGATACAAATTATTTCGTTTTATAGACTGCCACTATCATCCTAACTGTAGATTAACTTGCCTTTGTATGTATGTATGTATGTATATATATGTGTGTATTTATTTTCTTTTGTCTGTTTTTAATGCAGTTTAGTTTGATTTCTTTTTTCCTTATAAGTGAATGCTTTTTATGTTTTGTACAAATTTGGGACTTGGAAATGTTAAGACTTGGAGGTGAAAGATACATACATTTTTTAGGTTTTTGCTAAAAGTCTCCTCTCCCACTGACAGTATAAGAACCTTTTATACTATTTTCACTATATTCACTATTTTACTATTTTTTGCCAGTAGATTCCCCCTGCTCAGTAATAAATATTCTATCTCAGCTGACCTGTGAGACTCAGAGATTACATTTCTTTCAAGAAAATGTCAGTTTGTAAACATCTTAAGATTAATACTAAAAATGTTCTTTAGCTTTTGATTCTGGAGCATTTAAATCCTGTAAGGAAAAAAGATAAAGATATAAAAATAATTTTCTTTTTTTATTAAAGTCAACATGGTTTTAGCTTAAGTGAATAAACATAAACTAGTGAACAGTTAATATAGTTGATGGGAGGAACCTTGAAATTGATAAGCTTTTTGGTCCTCATAAAGATTTGTAGTATAATTTTATGAGGTAGAATCATGTTTATACCTGCTTTTCTTGACACACCTTTATAATAGACTACTCCCTTCCTTAGAACTTCTGTCTCTGCTCCTCTCTCTTCCAACCTCCAGGATTCACTCACATTCCTTCCCTGTTACGAGGTATCAGGCAGCTCCTGGGGAATGAGAAGAGTTTAAGTCTGAGGCTGTAGGACAGAGCCTGTTGGAAGAAGCCTCTGATAGGTCATGAAAAGTGAGATGGAGCTTTCCTCTGCATTCAGACCTCACTGTTGGGACCTTAGTTCAGATCTTCAGCATTTTTTTTTCTGTGTACATCTCTGGTGTCTTAACAGTTCTCCCTGGTTCCAAGCTTCCCTGAAATATAGATTGTTCACCTGATTAGTACCCATCAAAGACTCCAAAACAATAAAAAACAATCCCTTAGGAAAGTGTCTTTCTTAATACTGCCTGTTAGTCTTCCCTCTACTAGTATCTTCACTTATCCAGCTTCCCACATCCTTGCTGAAATCTAAGTTTCTCTGAGTTTGAAGTGTTCTTTCACGTTTGCTCATTGTACTTTCAAAATCCCCTACCTCCTTTCACTCCACTATGAACCCATTTGCCTAGGGACTAATTTCTTTTAGAACTCTGTTCAGTTCTTCATGTTTGCTTAGTTGCTTTATTCCCCTGATACTTTCTACAGTTCTTATATATACCTGTGACCCTGTTTTGTACTGTAGTATTTTTATTTTCTCCTCCCCCATTAGATTAAGCTTCTTGCTGGCAGACTATAAAGATTACAGCCTAGGAAACCCTTTAGAGCCATTCTCCTCTGTTCTATACAGTCTTTAAGAGTTGGAATCCACTCCATGGCTCAGCAGTGTGTTGATAGAATGTATGAGACTTTGCTTACCTGGGTTATATCTTACTGTCACAGAAGGATGCCCTGCAGTGGTCTCGTAATCCAGCTCCGGTGGAGGGAGACGAGCCAGAGGACACAGCAGATGCAGAGAGCTGTGGGTCTAATGAAGCTAGCACTGTGAGTGGCGAAAATGATGGTAAGTGCCCTTAACAAGATGAGCGAAGAGCCACAAGCATTCTTGAGGGACTAACCTTTATTTTCCTCTTTTCCAGTATCTCTTGATGAAACGTCTTCAAATGCATCCTGTTCTGCCGAATCTCAGAGTCGACTTCTTTCCAATTCCAGGGACAGCTACAGAGCTTCCTCACAGGTTGGGAGAGGTGGTGACGTGGTTGGGAAGATGGGTGAGGGCAGATGTGAGAAGAATGGAGAAACTTAAGTTTGGTTACCTGTTGTTGTTGTTGTTGTTATGTGCCGCCGAGTCATTTGCAACTCTATGTACTCTATGACCCTATGTACAGCAGCCCTAAACCCTGCTCTGTCCTGTGCCAGTCGCACTGCCTCTGACACACCCATCCCGATTACCCCAGTCACTGAATCAATCCATCTCATAGAGGGTCTTCTTGTCCTGTAAGAGAACGATGTGGGAAAAGTGGACCGTAGATTTGAGACAGAATAATTTGCTTGTTTGTTTCTGCTTGACTGAATAACTTTTCTTTGTGATTGTAATAAGGTGGGGGATGTCTTAAAAGAGGAGTGTAGCACAGAGTTGTGATGCGAACTTGAGCTTAGAAAGAGAGACCTCAGTTTGTGTTAAGGGCCTGCTACTTACTAGTTTAGAATTTTAAACAAATTACATATTTATAGAGTACATTTCTTTTCAGTTTAGAATAAGGACATGCAGAAATGGTGTTGCGTATAGTGTGGCCAACACATAGCTCAGTAACCTGTCAGTGCTGGGAGGTTATCCACTAGGCCAGTTAAATTCACACTGCCCAAGAGAGCTAGGTCAAGAGAGTCCTGTTGGTGAGCTCTCGTGGCCTAGTGGCAAGAAGCTGTACTGCAGTCCCTGAGATGCACGGTTCAAAGCCACCAGATGCTCTGCTGAGACGGAAGGATAATTATGGACCTGCATATGACTCAAGGATCTTTTTCATTCCCTCTTGGAAAATAGGCAAACAAACAAAAGAAAAAGACTGGGGTGATGCTGCCTCGAGTTGTCCTGACTCCTCTGAAGGTAAACGGGGCCCACCTGGAACCTGCATCAGGTATGTGTGCATCATGGTCATGGTACTGCTTTCTCAGGTCCCCTCCCTGTCACCCACTTCTGACCTTGGGACTGTGGTGCCAGTTCACCTCTTTAGCTAGAGTCAGGAGACCCAGCTCTGAAGGCAGCACGGTGGGGGTGAGACCCAGTGTAGGTGCTTACCCTCTGTGCCCTCCTCTCACAGGGTGGTCATAGGAGCCGATCAGGGAGCGTGTAGGTACTTTGAAAGCAGTATATGCCTGTATAGAGGTAGTGGTTTGGCATTCTTAGGATGATTTAAAGCCAGGCTGTGGTAGTATCAGGACAGGGCTGGAATGTAGAAGCACCTGGCATTGTTGGCAGCATCTCTGGGAGAACTGGGAGAAGTAAGTGCTGAGAGCCCCGGGTGCAGACTGTGATACCTTTGACCGGTGGAATGCTGTGCCTTCAGGGTTCTCTGGCCGCCACGCCGACGGCGAGAGTGGCAGCCCATCCAGCAGCAGCAGCGGCTCTCTGGCCTTGAGCAGCGCCGCTATTCGTGGCCAGGCCGAGGTCTCCAGGGACTCTGCCCAGCTCCTGAGAGGTTCCCGGAAGCCGGCCACAGGTGAGTGAGTGGCTTGGCACTCGTTTTTCTGCCTGTAAATTTATCTGCAGGCCTAATGAGAAGATGCTGTCTTCTATTTCTGTATCTTACTGTTTACCTCTTGGGTAGCCCTCTTAGTTTTTGTTTGTATGACCTTGTATTTTGCTTAATTTTTATTTCTAAATATTCTCTGATAGGTTGGGAGAGGTCCTTGCTCTGACCCTGTAAAGGCCTAGCTTGGTGTCTGACCTGGTACTGCTAAGTTTCCTTTGGTGGCATCCTGCCATGTTACGGTATAATTTCTACCAGAATTTCCCTTTTTTTTTTTCAACCATTCAGTAAGCCTAATGGAAGCATATGTTGAATATTGGGGATACAAGCAAATTCAATAATGCTACAGGGTCCCCACCCCTGACCTCCCACAGGAATTATTCCATATCAAGTATGCAGTTTGCTGTCTCAGATTTAGTTCTTAGAGGTCGTGCTTTTTTAAAATAAGGTGGGCCACAATAAATCATTAAGACTTTACATCTAAAAATTCAAACTATTTTGTTGCTCAAATGGAAACTAGATATGCTGTCTTGCTCTTTTTCCAAATCGGCAGCAGTGCTTAATGTGATAGGTCTCTAATTTTAATGTGATAGGTCTCTAGTCTTAGTGATTTTTCAAGTAAAAGTAACTCCTCCTTAGGCTTCTAACATATTGACATTTGGGTTGGCTTTGAACAATGCTGCATGTAGATCATACCTCTCCAGTCCCTTCGCAGAAGGTTTCTGCAGATTTTCCTGTAGTAACAAGGTTTTCCTACACTAACAAAATTTGCTTTTAGACAGCTTCTAACATTTCTCCAAATGGGCTTTGCGTAACCTTTTCTCCAGTTGAGAAACCGAGAACCTGCTCCCAACCAACTCAGTCTTTCTTGGGAATAGTGCCCCCTTTTGGCTGGTTTGTCTGTCTGAAAGGGCAAATCCAGCTGTGTCCTCGGTTTACTGATAATCTCAGTAAACTGGAAAGAACAGTTGTAAAATGCAAATTAGGGTGAATTGAAGACCGAGTAGATTGTAGAAAAGCCTGGGTGACTTGGTGCTGTCACCTGCCTTTTTATCTCAGTTGGCACTTGCTTTTTCCCTTTAAGAAGATGAAAACTTGTATCTTACTTCTTATTGCTCCAAAAATCACAGGTCAGATGAAGCGCAACAGAGGGGAGGAGATAGATTTTGAGACGCCCGGGTCCATTCTTGTCAACACCAACCTGCGCGCCCTCATCAACTCTCGGACCTTCCACGCCCTCCCGTCTCACTTCCAGCAGCAGCTGCTCTTCCTCCTGCCTGAAGTGGACAGACAGGTGGGCTGTGCAGCCACCTCATTGTCTTTTGGTGGGTAGGTTTCTGTTCTCTAGGTTTTGTAATTTCTTTTCCCTTGATCTTCTAGGTGGGGACAGATGGTCTATTACGTCTCAGTAGCAGTGCACTGAATAATGAGTTTTTCACCCATGCGGCTCAGAGCTGGCGGGAACGCCTGGCTGACGGTAGGTAGACTTCATCATCTCTTAACGGCTCAAGATGCGCCTGCCATGTGTGGTGTTACGTGCCTCCTGCTATTTCAGACCCAAGCACTCATTTTTCATTAACCTCTTTCTTTTCTCTCAAGGGATATTTGGTATAAAGCAGGCTCTTCTCACATGTCTGATGAATGTGGTAGGTGTTAACATGCCACACAGCTCTAAAGACAGTACAGGGGGTTTGATCAGTCACTATTCCTTTAATGGTGGGCTTTCTGTGCTTGTTAACTTTGACTATACTCTGTGTTTATAGCTAGCCTGTGTCTCCTCTCCATGCGAGCACACTAGAACCTCTAATTCTTTCTAGTAGTTTTGTCTGCGTAGGTGAATGATAGTGCACTGTGGCAGTGACCTGGTTGAGTTTTTTCTCCTAAGCATTTGTATGTGTTGTGATTATTGTGTTGTTGGGTGTCATCAAGTAGATTCCTGCTCATAGTAACCCTGTGTAGTATAGACTGAAATGAATTACTGCCTGCTCTTGGGCCATCCTCAGTCACTGCTGAGCTGGAGCCCATTTTTGAAGCCAGCTTTGTCAGGCCATCTTAAGGGTTTTTTTTTTTAAAAAAATTTATTTTAATGAAAGTTTACAAAGACTTTAATTTCCATTCATTCATAATTGCATACTTTCCTCCCTGTCCACCCCTCCCCACAGTTTGCTTTTCTCTTTGAAAAGGAAAAAAAAAATAATTTATTGTTATACAGTCCCCCCTGCCCCAGTTCACTCCACTGTGCAGTTTTCATTCTGAACTCTTGTCATGACAGTAATACCTAATCATATATTCCTCCTAAATAGTCTTTCCCTCATTTGTTTCACTGTAGTATACATTATTTATCCCCTTAGTTTCCCCCCAGCTCTGATGTCATTCCCACTTTACAACATTGACACTATGTATGTAATATTTGTCCTTTTGTGACTGGGATACTTAACTCAGCATAATGTCCTCCAGGGTCACCATTTTGTATAATATTTCATGAGTTCCTTGTTTTTCAGTGCAGCATAGTATTCCATTGCATGACTATACCACAGTTTCAAACACAAGGTCTTTTTCCAAGGACTGGGCCCCCCTAATAAAGACAACTATCCAAAGTGGGCATGCCATCCTTACTTCTGAGGGACATTCTGGCTGTACTTCATTCAAGATACATTTGTTTGTCCTTTTGGCATTCCAGGGTATTTTGATTATTACAATTATAATAGTACAATACTACAATAGTGTAACATCAGTTTTCCCATTTTTCTTCCATTTTCCTTATTCTTTGCTGTTATTGTTGCTATTGTGTGCCATCAAGTTGGAGCTGACCCAGACCTGACCTTCCAGCAGGTTTTTAAAGGGAGTATATGGCAAAGGGTTAAACTGCGCGGCTCCTTGGAGGCGAGGATTCTGAGGCTCCATCTAGCATACTTTGGACATGTTGTAAGGAGAGACCAGTCCTTGGAGAGGGACATCCTGTTTGGGAGGGTGGAGGGACAGCGCAGGAGGGGAAGGCCCTCTATGAGGTGGATTGATTCAGTGACTGGGGTAATAGGGATTAGTGTGTCAGAGACAGTGCGATTGGCACAGGACAGAGCAGAGTTTAGGGCTATTGTACATAGAGTCGCTATGAGTCGCAAGCGACTCAACAGCACATAACAACAACAATATTGCATAGGAGGGCTTTACCCATCTTTTTCCTGAGAAGCTGCTGGTGGATTCAAACTGCATGGCTTTGAGTTGGCAGCGCAACTTCTTAGCACTAAGCACCAGAGCATGCATATGCTCTCTCACACTCGCACGCTCGCTGTCTCATATATAAATAAAGATGTATAAGGTGAGATATTTATGTATCTGTCTCTACACACGCACACACACACACGCGACGTGATTGAATTCCCTGCATCGGATCAGGCACATCTGTGTCCTCAGTGTGATAACTGTTGCTCTCTAGAACTTTTAACAGGTCCTTAGCCAGTTTCCGTTATCTGCATTTATCATCATACTACTTATTGGTCCAGTTATAAAGATTTTTGCTTCTTTATGTTGAGGTGCAACCCATATTGAAGACTGTAGTCTGTGATCTTCATCAGTATATCGTCAGGTCGTCTTTACCTTGAGCAAGCAATGTTCTTTCATCTACATGTTGCAGGTTGTTTATTAATGAGTCTTTCTCTTATTCACAATGCTTAGTTCTTTCTATAAATTAGTTTCTTCGATTATTGGTTCAGCATAAGATTGAGTAACGATGATGAGAGGATACAACCCTAACATACTCCTAGGAGTTCCTGATTTTAATCCATGCATTATTCCTTTTGTCTGTTAGAATTATTGCTTCTTGGTCTGTGTACAGATTCTCTGTCAGTAGTTAAGAATTCCATTCTTCTCTGTTTTAACCATAACTTGCTTTAACCCACACAAAATTGAATGCCTTTGCATAGTCAATAAAATGCTTGTAAGCGTCTTTCAGGTATGCTTTGCTTTGAGCTGAGGTCGGTCTGGTGTCACCAGTGGTAACCTCCGTTAGTGTGATCTTTACTTGAATTTCTTTGCTGAGCAAACATGGGCTGTGTTTCTGGAAGGTGTCCAAAGGTCCCCATGATCCCCTCCATGTTTGATGATTTGCTTGGAGAAATCACGTGGCTCAGCATATATTTGTACTCACTGCTATGACTTCTTACCACGAACGAATACTAACAAACTCTGTAAAGGGAAAAGCCCGTGGAGCAAAGTCTGGCAGGGGAGGAGCAACAAACACTAGTGGAGTCTTACAGGGCATGTTTACTGCCCCCTCAGCAATGAGTTGTGACAGTACATGTGAAATGTTATTTTTCTGGGAAGATTGTTAAGGTTTTTCTTAGGGACTGATCATATAGGCAACCTGCCTGGCATGTACTCAAAATCCAGACTCTTAAAAGGAAAGCAGATGTTCAGTGTAAACCATATTGTTTGCAAAAGCAGTTTAGGCACAGTGAGCCGCTTTTATCAGTCTGGGTGACAGGGAAGTCCTGAAATCCAAGTTCTCAGATGACAGCCAAGGTTAGCAGGCTTTCTTTCTGATAAGCAGTTGGTCTATTATATACATTCTTTTCTGCACAGGGAGTAAGGATGTAGTTTTTCTTTTTGGAAAACGTGTTGTTTTCTGTTGAATGGCCGATTGATTGATACAGGGATGAGTAATTTCTGCTCTGTCCTGAGTATGAGCATGTTCTCAGAGGGTGAAGATGGGCGTGCACACAAAGGAGATAGAGTTCCCACCCACAGTGGTTCCCAAGTCACATGTACTCTAAAAATTCCTGACACAGAAGAATTGGCGGTCCGCAGACGGATCTTAATACCCTGAGTACGCTCACCACAAAAGATTTCTTTCTCTTTAGGTGAATTCACACATGAGATGCAAGTCAGGATACGACAGGAAATGGAGAAAGAAAAGAAGGTGGAGCAATGGAAAGAAAAATTTTTTGAAGACTACTATGGACAGAAGTAAGGCCTTTAATGCTATGTGTCTTAGTCTGGGCTTTTGGGGAAGTTTGAGGCAGATGATCTTCCAGTTCTTGTGCTTGTGTGCATTTCACTCAGGTCATTTTAGTTAATGCTATTCATAGTGAAGCTAAGCTTTGGTTTTTTGTGCTAAGTATTAGCATCATGCAGACTTCTGTTGTGTTTATTGTGTTCTGAATTACCTGTATACCTGAGTACCGTTATTCTTATAGCTGATGGTATGGGTTTGGTTTCAGGTTGGGTCTGACCAAAGAAGAGTCGTTGCAGCAGAGCTTGGGCCAGGAGGAGGCTGAAATCAAGAGTGAGTTACATGTCTCAGGAGAATCGACTAGGCCGCAGCGTGGTCTAGCTACTCGGCAGCGTGATGGGCATTTCAAGAAACGTTCTCGGCCAGATCTCCGAACCAGAGCCAGAAGGAATCTATACAAAAAGCAGGAGCCAGAATCGGCAGGGGTTGTGAAGGACGTGAAATCTGTGGCACCAGACATCCCCCTCTACAAGGATCGAGAGGCTAAGGCCGACCCGGCGGGGGTGAGCAATCCCCACCAGCCAGGCGTCTCCTCTCCAGCACCCAGCCCAGAGCGTCCTGAGTGCCCAGCTGAACCGGCAGCTTCTCAGACCCAGACCGAGCCGGATGCCTTGGCATGTGCCTCTGCAGCTCCAGACAGAATGCCCAGCTTGCCTCAGGAGACTGCGGATCAGGAGCCTAAGGACCAGAAGAGGAAATCCTTTGAGCAGGCGGCCTCTGCATCCTTTCCCGAAAAGAAACCCCGGCTTGAAGACCGTCAGTCCTTTCGTAACACAATTGAAAGTGTTCACACCGAAAAGCCACAGCCCACTAAAGAAGAGCCCAAAGTCCCGCCCATCCGGGTAGGTAGCTGCGCTTCCTGGCTACCCTGCAGCCCCTCTGCAGGCCCTTGGAATAATTGCTTGGGGGCTGATAGCTTTCTCCAAGAGAGAACTTTCCTTGAATTTCTCTTCAGAGGTCGGAATCTTTTTGCCTTTTAAATCTTGCATTACGTAATGTTGGAGTCTTT
The DNA here is from genome assembly GCF_000299155.1 of Elephantulus edwardii. Taxonomy (NCBI): domain Eukaryota; kingdom Metazoa; phylum Chordata; class Mammalia; order Macroscelidea; family Macroscelididae; genus Elephantulus; species Elephantulus edwardii. The sequence continues at coordinate 5,078,183 of NW_006399765.1, forward strand.
GCTGCATTGATTTGCACAGCCACCCAGAGAGGTGGTGATGTCCATTTTCTAGGAAAAGGACAAGATTCTCTAGGCCAGGACACTAGTTTACAATTCTGTGCTAGGTTGTATCATCCAGTCAATTAAAACCATTTTCCTTTTTTTTTTTTTTAAACTTTCTTTGCAGATTCAACTTTCACGCATCAAACCACCCTGGGTGGTTAAAGGTCAGCCCACTTACCAGATATGCCCCCGGATCGTCCCCAACACGGAACCCTCCAGCCGGGGCCGGACTGGCGCCAGGACCCTTGCAGACATTAAAGCCCGTGCTCTGCAGGCCCGAGCCCAGCGAGAGGCGGCCACCACTGCCATCGGAGGGGGGGGTGGCCCGGGTGGAGGTGGCGGCGGGGCCACCGATGAGGGAGGTGGCAGAAGCGACGACAGTGGTGATGGTGGTGAGGCCTGTGGCCACCTTGAGTCCAGGGGAGCCCCGAGTGCCCCTGGAGAGTGTACGTCAGATCTACAGCGAACACAACTACTGCCGCCTTGTCCTCTAAATGGGGAGCACACCCAGACTGGGACTGCCGGAGCTGAGACGGAAGTCCTGGCTTCTCTCAGGAGGGAGGAGAGCTGTACCCCACAGCGGCTTCCAGGGGCCCTCACCAGTGAGCTGGAAGATGCTCCCCAACTCCCTGTTGTTCCCACTGGGGACCAGCCATGCCAGGCCTTGCCCCCCTTGTCCTCAAAAACTCCAGTACCTGAGAGATTGGTTGAGCACTCTGAGGGACATCTGGATGTTAGAACTGAATGTGGGTCTGGTACCCCTTCCTGGGAAGAGGATGCTGAGGACCGAGGACCCAGTCTTCCCCCAGAGGATGCTCCTGTTCCATCTGTAATGGAAGATACTGTAGTGCAAGAAGGCACTCACCAGGTTCCGGATGGTAATCCCACCATGCAGGATCCTGTAAATGTGACCTCCATTTCCACCCCTGGAACATTACTAGCTGATTGCCGACAGGACAGACCATCCAGTGGCAAATTAGGACTTGGTAGCTCCTGCTCACATTTGAGGGAAATTGATGCTAGACAAGAAAACTTGCAGCCTGAGGCACTCATTTCCGACAGGGAAGCTCCTTGGCTCAACCTTTCAAATGACAAGGGAGCAAAACAGTCTGACCCCAACTCTACGGAAAATGTACCGTCTGTTGAGCTCCAGGCTGGAGAAGCATGGGAGGCAGCTGCTCCCCACATACCAGCATTCCTAGGGAGGTTGACAGCCAAGGAGGATCGTGATCCTTCTGACAGCCTTCCTGGGCTCTGGGCAGCCCCATCTCAAGACACAAGCAGCACTGACAGCATCTGCAAGCAGGTCCACATTGAAAAATTTAATGTGAATGGTGACACTGAGGCACCCAGCCCTCACAGCGAAACCACAGACACAGCCTCTGACTTTGAAGGCATTCTCACTGAGGATAGCAGTGAGGCAGATTCAGGAGACATCACAGTGAAGGAATCTTCAGTTGTGGACAAGGATGAGAAACACAGTTGGGTCCAGTCCAACTCACTCACCAAAATGAGTGATGATCCAGGTCTTGTTACAAGGACAGATGGGATGGTTGCTCCCCAGAGCTGGGTGTCTCGTGTATGTGCAGGCCCTCAAAAGATCCCAGACTCCCTGCTGCTGGCCAGTACTGAGTTCCAGCCAAGGCCCGTGTGCCTGGACAGGCCCGGGTCCTCAGTGGAGGCCCCCAGCCCACTCATAATGCAGTTGCTACAGCGTAAATTGCCCCTGGAAAAGGTTCTTCCTTCAGTCCATGGTGGCAGCAGACCCGAATCCCTTCAAATGTCACTTAAGAGAGAGATGAGCCAGGGTAGCTCTGCGGGGAGGGGACCTCTCTCTGATCCTGGGGAAGACAGTCACACAGTTGGCAGAAGCAGCCCCAGTTCTTTGAGAGCTTTGAAGGAGCCTGTTGTGTGTGAAAGCCAGGAAGTGCACACTGATTTGACAGTCCTAGCCCCAGGAGCACCCCAGAGAGTTTCCACAACAGTCCCAAGTGTAGATTCCCTGCATCCTGTGACCGGGATGAGTCCAGTAGCTCCCTCTGGGAAACTGGAAGAACCGAATTCCAAAGAGCCATTCTCTCCCTTCAATTTTGAAGATCCGAAGGAGACCCGGGACCTGTCCCAGGGCAGGAATGCCAGTACCGCTGCAGGCCGAAGTCCAGGGACACTCGCTACCTCGAGAGCCCCAAGCTTCTCTCCAAACACTGTCTCCTTTGGTCCTGACCAAGCCAGTTGGTCTCTGGGGGATCAGAATAGTGTGGGAGGCCAAGGGAAGAAGCTCTTTGGCTCTAGGAATGTGACAGCAGCCCCTCAGTGCCCCAGGCCTGTGGGCCCCGCTCCACCACCTGGTGTTTCCACCAGGAAGTTGGGGCCAACCAAAAGTTGTGTGTCCAGTGAGGTGCAGGCTACAAGGGAAGACTGGGTGCCAAAGCCGTCACCTACTCCTGCAGGTAGCATCAAGAGTGAGAAGACGTTTGTGGGGACTCCACTCAAGGTGAATGGGGAGGACAGAAAAGCTACTGGGCAGAGTCCTCTGGAGCTGATGGATCATTTGCAGGGAATGCCCTTTGTCATGGACCTGCCTTTCTGGAAGTTACCCAGAGAATCTGGGAAAGGTCTCGGCCAGCCTTCTTCCATTCCCTCCCAACTCAACATCAAGCAGGCGTTGTATGGGAAGCTTTCTAAACTCCAACTGAGTTCCACCAGCTTTAACTACTCCTCTAGCTCCCCCACCTTTCCCAAAGGCCTTGCTGGAAGCGTGGTGCAGCTGAGCCACCAGGCCCGCTTCGGTGCGAGCCCCAGCGCCTCGCTGTCCTTGCAGATGTTCACCGACAGCAGCACCGTGCAGAGCATCTCGCTCCAGTGCGCCTGCAGCCTCAAAGCCATGATCATGTGCCAGGGCTGTGGCGCCTTCTGTCACGATGACTGTATTGGACCCTCCAAGCTCTGTGTATTGTGCCTTGTGGTGAGATAATAAATTATGGCCATGGGAAAAGTTGTCTGTTCAGTGTGTGTATTTTGATAATGATTGATCTTAAAGCTGTAAACAGAATATCATTGGTATAATGGTCGCTGTCTCACTAGGCAAGAGCACCCTTGCCACCCCCTAAAATTTACAGTGCTAAAGCCCCTCTGTCACCTACCACTGCTTTGGGGTGACCCACCGGGCTGCCTAAGCTGATGCCTGAGCCTCGTGTGGCTTGGGGATCCTGGCTGACGCCCAGAGGGACTTGATATATAATGAGAAGGTTGTGCCCTCCCAGAGGCCAACCTGCCTGAACTGAGTAGCAATGTCAGTCTTCCACTGCCCACTCCCTCCATCTCATGGGAAGCTGGCCAGCTAAGGTTAGAGTAACTCCAGCATTCCCCACCAGGGGGCTGGAGCAGCTGCTGGCCTTCAGGTCACAGATGGTCACATGTCCAGTGTCGGGGCCTGTTTGAGCTTCAACTCCACTCACTGAGGCATGTTTGGAGCCCAGTACGATCCACTGGCCCACACGATGTTTTGGAGCCTTGACCAGAGCTGCCTGGACAATGAGGCCAGGGAAATGGGGCTCTTTTCCTGTGGCATTGCCATCCATAGAGCTTGAAGTCGGGTGTCCAGAGGTTTGGCAAGGGAGCCCTTCCTTTGACACCCTCACTCTGTAGCCTTGGACTCAGCGGGAGTGGGCATCTCCACACACCTGTGTACGTGAAAGTCATTTTACATTTCAAAGCAGTGTGTGTTTATTTTTATATTTTTAACTCTTCTGGATGTATAAAGTGAACTTTTTGGCTTCTGTAAGTATGCTCTATGCACCTCTAATGTTTTATCATGTATTTATATGTTGTACACAGTACTGGCCGGTTCTGTAAATGGATGTATTGTACAGAGAACACGAACTTCTCGTCCTTATTTTACGTCTGCAGCATCATTGCATTAAAGTGGTGTCATTTACTTATCTACACTTGTTGTCAGAGCCGCTGAGTGCCGTGCTGCCCGACGGGAGTGTGGAGTGAGTGACCTGTGACCGGCCAGGCTGGTGGCTCCATGGCCCCGGTCACTGGGCGAGCTCATTCCAGCCTGCAGAGTCGAGGGCAGCTGCTCACACTGCAAAGTGAATGCATTTCACTCCTCACATCTTTCCTCCTCCCTGAACCATTAATGACTTCCTGCTGCCATATGTGACATGTCATTTCCCCTACCACTGTTAAGTGCTTCTGCATTCAGGGGTAAGGTCCTGGGAGAGCCCCCTGTCAGCACTGCCTGGGAGCAGGCCCCCACGGGCCACAGGGCCACAGATCCTTCTGATTTTTCTCATGACAGCAGGCTTGGGAGGAAACAAGGCTATTCATGCCACCCCCTCCTTCCTGACAGCTCGTTGCCCCAGCATTCAAGTAGTAGTCTTCTCCCCACATCCTGCCTGCCTACTTGTTTCTTGACTGGTGGAGTTGACAGTTCTTGTTTAATTTTGGTTTCCCTGTGTGAGTGCTTCTGTAGGAAGTAGAACATTAGTGTGACTCCATAAGTCTCATGTCATCTGAAAGGTCTTTCCCCCTCCTTTCATTTCATCTGGTTATTCTAGTGTCTGAAGCATGTGTGAAAGCACATATGAGAAGCTGACAATGAGATGATAATATGAAAGGCCAATTCCAAGTTGTCACCAAAGAGCAGAGGCTTAACTTTCATGCCCTCTTGCCACCACTAAGATGAAATGGGATCTTGGCTATGGGGCTAGCCAGAGAAAGCACTGCCCTTGTATGGCTCTTGTATTAACAAAATAAGCCTGTCCAGCGTGCATTTATGCTCTGGCTGCTGCCACCCTGCTGGTGGGGTCGAGCTGGAGTAGAACCTGGATCAGGAGGAAATGACAGCTCCTTTCATGTCCCTGGAGCTCATTTCTCATCTGGGTGGCTCTTCTTCCGTGAGGCTAGTCCACCTCAAGAGAGCTCATTCACTTTGTGTACAAGGAGCTGCAACTTTTTCATAAAACCCAGAAGAGTTCCTTTCCCTTGTGAATCAAAGCTGACAGCTTTTTACAGCTGCTCATCCCAATTGCCTCACGGAGATGCGGTTGCTGAATGAGTTCCTAATGGCTGATTACCTTCCGCAGGGGGGGTTCCGACCTTGAGAAGCTGTGAACCCCAGCTCACTCCTCTAGCATCAGGCGGAAGGTGGGGTGTTGTTAGCTGAGTCAGCCGTAAGGTGTGGAGTAGAGTCTGGGCCAAAAGCAGAAATGAGTGTGCCGAGACAGACACACAGAGTAGTTAAAACGATTGCTTTTTGCCTCCTTGAAATTCTTTTTCTTGTTAGAACACCCTTTGGGCAGCACATGCTAATTCTGCAGTGCTACCTTTGGAGAATTTATGATTCCATGGCTTTGTGCTGCCTGGGTACTGATGTGTCATTTTTGCTTTCATGTGACAACCTACTTGCTCATTTCAGTGTCATGAGGAGGATCAGGACCTTACTTTGAAAATGGATCTTTACTTGTAATGCTTGTAGGGCCCGGTCATATCTTCGACAGAAGGGAGGGTGCAAGGGGTTAGTGTTCAGGGCTCTGCAGGGTGGCCCTCTGCTCCCGACCTCTCGACCCGGTTCACATCTGTGAGATGGTTACTGGACATCCTCCATGACTGCCAGGTTGGACCAGGTCAAGGCAGCTACTGCCGCTTGTCTCTTCGGTGCCCAGGGAGACCCATCAGGATGTGGCTGGTGTGACTGGACCAAGGGTACCCTACAAACTGCACATTGAGGCCTGGAACTTGGCCTCACTACAGCTCAGAACAGTCGTGGATTCAGAGAATTAATATTTAGCAGGAGAGACTAATTTATTTGTAGTCTGGAGGATGGAAACCTGATACTTCAGACTATGGTGGGTGCATTTTAACTGGCCTGATGAGCTAATTTGTCTTCTCACTGGCTTTTGAGAATGCAAGATCCCGAGAGAATGTGTGTGTACACATATGTACATACATGTGTATTTGCACATGCCCTTGAGAGACCTCAGAGACCCACTTAACCTGCTGGCCTTGGCTGCCATTTGAAGCAATGGAGAGTGGGCTCTGGCTTTAGGGAGACCACAATCTGACAGTACCCTCTGCCTCTGCACCTCAGTCTGACACACTGGAATATGCGGCTCTAACTACCAAAAGATGGAGGCGGAGGCGTAGAAAAGCTGAGAGATAGAAAGGCCATGGTCACAGTGCTCCTTCACCAGCCTCAGTGGCTCCTGACCTTCCTGGGATCCTGAATTCCTCTGACAACCTTGCTAAAGCTGTGGACCCTCTTGATCCAAGAATTACTGTTCACTGCCCTCAAGCCATTCCTCTTGGTGACCCTGTGCACAACAAAAGGTGGCACTCTGTGGCTCCACACCATTCTTGGGAGCATTGCTGTTTGAGCTGTCATCACACCCACTGTGTTGTTGGCTTATTGGGGGAGGGTGTGTCTTCCTTTTTCTGTGGCCCCTCTACCCAGCATGGTGTCCTTCTCTAGGGATTAGACCCTCCTGACACCACATCTAAAGTGGTGTCATCCCATGTATCCACGTTGTTGTGTCCCATAGAGGCAGAAGTGACCCATAGCTGACCCTCTGGTGGGTTTTCAGAGACAGTTACTCACACAGGAAGGAATTGCCCATCCTTCTCCAGCAGAGCAGCTGGTGGCCTCAAACCACTTGCCTTCGGGATGACAGTGCAGCTTCTTGTCACCAGAGCTGGCTGGGCAATGGTGGATCCGCTGGTGGACTTTAAGGGTAAAATTTTATTTGAAAGGAAGGGAACTAGCTAGCAGGGTTCTGCTGGTAGGACACAGTGGAAATAAGACATCAGTTTTGTTATTCAGTGTTTATTAAGTAGATTCAGTCTTATATATGATATACAGATTCAAAAGAAAAAGGATTCCACATACTTATGAAATCAGTGCATTTAGCAAGTAATACCATGGAGAGAACAGCTCGATTAACAGCTCATTGGTCTTTGTTAAGTGATGGGAAGAGGGAGTTGGCCTGTGCTAGTCATTCCACAAACAAAACAGAATTTAGTTGCATCACATAGAGAAGACACATTCTAAGAATTAAAATATTAAGCCACGTTTACTGGAAAAACTCACTATATAGAACACAAATCATTTTTATAGAGAGCATTGAGGAGGAAGCCCTCACCTGCTTAGAAGAGCCACTTTAAGTTGCATAGGTGCATATCTGTAAAAATAGAATTTAGAGGTGAAGCCATTGATTAAGTAATAAAGGGTCACCTTTAAAAGTTGGTGCCATCCACGGTTGCTTTAAGTGCCATATGCTTACGCGTGAAGCCCCGGCCCCTTCCCAGAAGAAACGCTTCGACCACGTGCCCTGAAAGGCTTCAGTTGTCCTCTCAGGTGTGGAACTCGTGCTTTCCCAAAAAATGCCTAAATTATGCCAGAGGCCCGAAGACCTCTTGTCCCTAAATCCCCTTGACCCTAAAGGCCACGTCAGTCAGTCATCCCATCTTTCCCAGGCTGCCAGAGAAGAGCTGTATTTGCTCCCCTCCCCCCAGTCCTGCAGCAAAGTCCCACCTGCGTTCATCACCTGTTCACGCGGTTTCCCACCACCTTCTGTGGACCACATGACCAAGGCATATGGGCCATCAGACATGCTGAAGGAATTTTCTGAGTTTAGAAGAGTGTTCAACAAATCCAAGTTCTGTATGCCATAGGTTGATCTGTTTGTTTTAGGTGGAAACATAGGTAAGAAATGAGAGGCTTTGTGGCTTTGCTAAGCAGGTGAGCTTAGTGAGGTGCATCTTCCTCCAGGAGAGCAAGTCTTGCAGAACACACAGGGGTGGGGCATCTGTACATGTAAACAGTACACTTTCACTGAGTCCAAAATTAGGAGCAAAATACAAAGGTTCACATTGGTCTTAGGTAGATACAGGCGAAAAAGGATCGAGCTGTTTAGCTCAGAAACAACAAAAACAAAGTTTCTAAAGCACCACTAAATTATATAAAAAATCAGACCATGGACGGATTGAAACTGGTATTCTGGTGAGATATTTTACTATATTGTAAAAAGTTTTACAAAAAATTACAAATTAAAAGTATCAACCCTCTGAGTTCAAAGCAGCATTTTGAAAATGAACTTGGTAGTTAATCCTATAACCACCCCTGGTCATAAGTGGCCCTTTGGGGAATAAGGATGGGGTTCTGCCTGTCTGGAATCCTCGACCATCTTCCAACCCCTGCCCATTCCCTTCCCCTGACACTGTCTGCTTGTGCAGGTGATGATGGTGAAATGGGATTTCGGATGGGTTACACGTGCTGTCTGGTTTACTAGATGATCCAAGACCAAATTCCCACTTCTCTCACTTCCCTCTCCTCCTGGGACCTGCTCTTGCACATCCCCATCTCAATTCCGATCTCAATGGTGGACTGGCACCCTGAAGCCATCCACAGATGCTGCTGACGGGCAGGCCTGGGACACTCCCCCAGTGGGAGAAGGCAGGCCCTGGAGTGGGGTGGGACCAGCTCGGTGCTAAGCCAGGAGGAGAGGGAAGGGGGCCACACTGTTACCACAGAAGCATAACAGAACAAGTTCCCTGACTGAACCCGTGAGTGGAATCCTATTTCCATGGAACATGCTCCTGAAGCTGCCATCGCCAGGGCCCCAGGTGCAGCACCCCTGACAGGGAGCCCACAGGAGAGGTGGGGCTGATGGCAGATCCAGTGTCCTGGAGTGGCCGCTGGGTGCCCTGAAGGGCTTTCCCTACTGGCAACCTTTCTCTAAAACAGGGGACCTATGCTCTCCTGCTCTTAGTACTGAGGCAGCTGGAGGTGGTGACAACAGCTTGAACTCAGAAAACTTTGACTTCAAACTGTACAATAGCTTATGTGGCAGATCTAGGAGTGAAATCCCTTGTGTGGGGCAGGGCGCCCCTCCCCAATCTTTCTCACTCCTGTCTGCCTAGAAATGCAAACCACTGGTGTCTCACATGGGTACTGCCTCTGGGAGGAAAAATGACACGTGAAGCAATTGAGAACAAGAATTCTAAGGCGGCGATTGTCTCTGCCATTTTTTTTTTAACATGAAGATTTTCACAAATTGCCTGGGGTAACATTTTGCAAAAGATCTACTGATAACTTCATAGTATTGTTCACACACAAAAATAAATATTTACACAAATTCAAATGTCCGGGAATAAGTCGGAGTGGCATGGGGCTGGGCAGGTGGGTGGCGGGGCTTCAAGAGGGGCTGCGGGCACTGGAGTTTGTGCTGTGCTAAGGGTGCGTCTCGGGGATCCTGGCCCTGACCGGAGTGGAGGCCTGGAAACTGGTCAGATGGTAGGAAGGCAGAAGGTGTGTGGCTAGGTGGGGTGTTGGAGGCCACTTGAGAGAGAAAAGACCACCCCACCCTTTAGAGGGCTGGAAGCAAGCTTGGGGTGGGGGCACCCTAACTTTCTAACACCCACAGCTCAGTCCCAGATCCAAGGCAGGTTGGGGCATCCACACTGTCCCCCTCCCTCTGAGGGATGTCTGCCACGTGCCGGAGTCGTGGCCTCAGCAACCACAGGCTGCAGGAGAGCTGGCTTGGAATGGGGGGGGGGGCTGCCTGCCCTAGGACCCAGTGGCTCTCTGTGGCTACTGTCTTGAGGGCTGCGGTCCCCACTCCCCAGGGATCTCTGCTTGGAGGGGGGAAGGCAACAGAGGGGCTCTGCCACCTGGGCAGGGACGGGCAGGGTGGCGCCTGTGCGCACCGCGGGCCCGCGGGTCATGGCTACAGAATGTGGTGCGTGGAGAGGCCCCGGGCCTTCTGCGGCCCGGGGAGTCCCTGGTTTTAGCAGCACTGGTAGGTATTGCACTGAGCAAGAGGAAGTGCCTATCAGGGAGGAAGGAAACCAGGCCAGCCTTGCGTGTTGCCCTTTTTCACACTCCAGGGATTATGGGTTTGTTCCAGGACTGGGGCCTCCAGAAGGGCCGGTCCCAGTGCACCCAAGTGGCTTCTCCACTTTGGTTGACAGTCCCTTTATCCAACACAGGGCAAGGAGCCAGCACCGCAGTGTCCCAGAGCGCAGCAGTGCCTGTCCTCCCCCTGAATAAATGGGCCCTTCTCAGCAGGGGGTCCCAGGACCCTCAACTGTGGGAGCAAGATTAGGGCAAAAGGCCCTGCTGTCTGGCTTGTCCCCTAGAGCAGCTGAGAGGACAGGGCCAGGGGCTGCAGGTGGCAGTTCCCCCGGCAGGCCCCCACCTCAGCTCCTGGACCTGCAGTCTTCTGGACTTACCTCCCAGGCAGGCAGACACTGTGCAGGGGAGAAGGGGACAGCCACTCGGAACAGGCTCAGCGCACGTCCTGGAAAAAGCCCACGCTGGAGTGTGAGGTAGAATACGGGTGACTGTGGGGCTGGGGCTTCCAGAGCATGGGGTGGGGGCGCCTTGTTTGTTTTTGCTTTGCAATGAGAGGCCCTCCTGCGCGAACAGCAGCCCCTTCAAGGGGTCGCTGTGCGTTCTGAGGGCCACCTGGCCCCGCAGGCCTGGCCCACGTCAGTGTAGTGCTATGGAATGTTAGGTCACAGGGACACACCTTTCTGATCAGACAGACACAGACTGGCAATCTGTACAAACACAAAAGAATCCGTTTTCAGAAAAATAAATTACTAAGGGTAGAGGAAGAGAGGGTCCACTTTGCTTTTCTCAATAAATATGCAATTCTGCTCACCTAAGACTTGCAAGGTAAATTATCTGGGGCAGGATTCTAACATCAGGGTCCACAAAAGTTATCCTAGACAGAGCTGCGGCCCAGCGCCGAGTCAGGCGCCCAGCCTGTCCAAAGCTGCCCGTGGCCTCTTCCAAGCAGGGCAGAGCACCCGTGTGGCGAGATTCCCAAAAACCAAACAACAAAAAAAGTGTCCTTGTGCCCAAAGTCTCAGGTGCTTGGAGTGTGGCTAGAAACAGCTTTTTGGGATCCCACCTCTCAAGAACAAAGTGTACCAACTGGCGAGGCAGGATGCCGGGTCCAGGCGGCCTCCTCTGCGGGCCTGTGCACTCCGGGTGCGGTCAGTTCTGCTGTAAAATGAGGTTCTCTAGTTCGTCGGCGGAGCGCAGGAGGAAGGCGGCGGACTCCCGGTAGCCAGCGATGAGCTGCCGCACTGCACTGATCTCCGTGGGGCTGAGCTGGGCGGTGGGCATGGTCCTGCTGGTGCTGTTGCTGGAGGGCGTGGGGGTGGGCGTGGTGGAGGTGGTGGAGGCCCCGCCTTTCATGCTGAGGTCTGTGGGCCCTGCGGAGGGAGAGGGGTTGAGGCGGCTGGAAGGGCGACGTGTCTTGGTGCCAGCTAAGGGACAGGCCCTGGACTCACTGTGGTTGTCACCCTCGTGCCTGGACGGGGTGGGGGGGGCAGCAGGTGCAGGGCTTGGAGGGTCTCATTAAATCCTTCTCATTGTCACAGCCTACTGTTTGCCACCAAGTGGGAATCAATGCATAGCTGGCTCCAGCAGGTTTTCAGACAGTAAATCGCACAGGAGATGCTTGCCTAGCTTCCTGCAGAGCAGCAGGTGGATTCGAACTGCATGCCTTGGGAACTGCAGTGCAGCTTCTTACCACCAGGCCACCAGAGCTCTCCCAGCCTAGGGGGTAAGGAACTGAGCAGCCAGCCCAAAGGCAGGTGATTTGAATCCATCCTTCTCAGGAGAAAGATAGGAAATCTCCTTCTTTGCAACTTACAGCCTCTGAAAACCTGCTGTAGGGTCATCTATTAGTGGGTTCCAACTTGACAGCATGTAACAACACTGCCACGCAGTGACAGGTCTGGGAGGGTGACTGAGGTCTGCCCAAGATCACAAAGAATGTGTGCATGGCAGCTCTGCATTTGGAGCATGCGGTCCGGGACAAGGGACGCAGTGCCCTGGCACCAAGCACACCCCTTTCTCTGAGACCGGTTAGATAGATGATGCTCCCCTCCTGCTCCCAGCACCAGCGGCACTGGCAGCCTGGGCAAAGGGACTGCCCTCTCCTCCTGGCCTGGCTGCAGCCCTGACTCTCGACATGCCTCCCCCAAAGACAGCAGGCTGGGGGAGTGGGGCCAATCCCTCAGGCAGGCTCTGTGTGCGGAAAACCCGGAGTCCTCCAGGGTGGAGCCACCAGGGGCCAAGGGCAGCAGCAGCAGCCACCTACACACCACCTCGCAAGGGCCCTGCTGAGCTGCAGGGCAGGGAAATGGGCCACCTTCCTGGCAAACTGGGGGGAAGGGGCACCCTTGCAAAGGAGAAACCAACAGTGCCTGTGAGGAAGAGTGGGGTGAGTCAAACCCCCCTTCTGAGGAGCCTCGGGATCTGGAGTCCTCTTACTGTGAATATTCTTTGGGCCAGAAGATAGCGGCCCCAGTGAGAGGGGAGGATGGGAGCGCTGGGCCAGGTCACAGAGGTCTGTCTGAACTCAGCGCCTCTTTACTCTTCAATGGTGGCAGCAGAAGGAATGTGAGGTTACTGGTGCATGCTGGGGGTGGTGGGGTCACCAGGCCCTGTCTGCTCAGCCTTTGGGAGGTTCGCTGGCAGTGGGATCAGATGAGCTTGGATTCAGTGACAGGCACTGCCTTTGTCACATGCAGCCACAGAACAAGGAGGCTGTCACAAGGGCCTGCGGAGAGGAGCCTGAGCCTCGGTCCTCACCAGTTTCAGGAGACCCGGCTCCGTATGCCAGCCCCTTAGGAAAGGGCTCCCAAACGGGGTTTGGAATTTCCTGACTGGCATTTGAAAAGTGTTCCTACAAGATGCCCAGCAAGCAGCCAGCCGAGAAGGGAAGATCGCGGCGTAGGTGGGTGCTGGGGCTTTTCGGGGGCAGCCTCCCTGGGTCTCATCCTCCCCACTGGGCCCTCACCCTGCTTTCTCATGTGAGTGTGCGAGGCTGTGCCTGGCCGCCCTCCCACAGCTGTGGGCTCTGCTGGCAGCCAGCGTGGCAGCTCTGCTGTGCCATCGAGATGCTCGTGCTCCTGCCCGGGAAGTCGTGGAGACCAGCGGTCATGGCTGAGAAAAACCAAGGAAACTCGACTCCCACCACAGCCAGGCTGGCGCGTCCCGGGGAAGAAAGCTGGAGCGTAAGATGGGACGGCGCCTCGCAGGGGTGTATTTCCTCCAGAGACTGGACGTCAAGGAGGATGCCCTAGGGCTGGCTCCCTCAGGAATGTCCTTGGTACTGACAGCAAGGAAGTAGCTACGTCTCTTAAAAATCAAGTGCAGAAGCTAGGAGTGGTGCTGGGGTTTGGGGTACAGCAAGCAGTGGATTCCAGTGTTAGGGAACCTGGGAGTAGGGCTGGCCTGTGGCTCTGGGAGGGTGAGGGAAGGGTCTCGCTGGTTCCCTGTGGGGTGGCTTTGTGCGGCGAGGTCCCATGATCCCTGGCTTCCCCTTTCCTGCTTCTCCTTCGGGCTGTGGTGAAGCCCAGCAAGGAGATGGTATCCTGGCCGCCAGTCTGATCTGGAGGAATCTTCACAGCCCTGCTCTAGCGACAGCTAGACTCGGGTTTGAGTGACTTGGGAATCACCGGGTGGGCAGGGGAGTCCCGAGTGGCCCAGCACCCCAGGCAAGACCAGCAGGGTCCAAGTCCATCTAGAGAGATCACGTCTCCAGCTGACACTAATGAGCAAAGCGGGGTGCTCTGAGCCAGCCAGAATCGGCTGTGAGAACGAGGTGCCAGCTGAGATCCAGAGGGCTGGGCACTGTGGGCTGCTCTAGCTCCACCCCTGGATGAAAATCCAGATTTAAAAAATGTTCTTTGGGTCAAGACATACTTGGGTTCACAGGGCACAAGCTGACCCAGGGACCTGACTTGGAAGGAACCAGGGGAGCCCACAGATGGGAAATGAAGGCCCTGGATCACGTAGAAGTGGACCTTCCAGCAGATGTAAAGAGGCCCCATCCCGGGGGGAGGCCAGGGGACCCCAGATCTCTTGACCTTTCCACAGGCTCTGCTCGTCAGGACTGTCCAGGGCAAAGCTTTCCCTTGGAGGAGAACTGTTCCCTGGGACAGGGGTGCCCCTGGCTGCAGGCGGCCCGATGGCCTTAGCTTCAGGGATTAGGGCCAGGCAGCCTCTTCTTTCAGGTTAAGAGGCATTAGGGAGGGATGAGAAGTTAAGCCTGGGTAGGATGCTCCAGGGAGCTGGCCCTCCTTCCAGGGCCCTCAGGCCTGAGAGCTGGGGCGGGGAAGGGGACCAGGCCCCTTTTGCCCCACCTGGAATAAGAATAGTTAAGGGATCCTGAGGTCCTGCAGCCAATAAGGGCTTGAGGGGGCCTCTTAGGCTTGTTCATTGTGACTTAATTCCTGGGGTGGGGGGAAGGGGCGTGTGGTGGTGGTGTAGGGCCTCCCTCCAATCTCAAGCGGCCCCTTGGTATCACCCTCATGTTTCTCTTCATGCCCTCTCTGACCCCAGGGCTCTGACCCTTGCCCCCTCCCCATAGTGAAATCTAATCAGTGCAGGTGGAAGTGTGGCCCTCCCTTTGCTTCAAACCCACCAGCCTCCACTGTACGCAGAACAAAACCCAAATGCTGAGCCCAAGAGGTCACAGGTCCCCTCTTCACTCCCTTCCCCAGTCCTGCTCCAGAGCCATCTGCATGCAGTCCACCAGCCCCCCAACTGAGCCCCACTCTGACTCCTGCTACGCCGGGGCCCCCAGCACAGCAACAACATCTCTGTCTTGGGTCAGTATCTCTCCAGGAACAGCTCCATCTATGTCGGTTACCTGTGCTATTATGGGCACAGAGTTCAGGGAATGGATTTTGACCATCAGTCACTCCTGAGGACTTGGAAGTAAGTGGGTGCCGAGGTGAGGGCGTGGACCGAGGCCCCGCACAAAAGGGGGCCTAGGGAGGGGTGTCACCTGCCCAGAGTGCTCTGGACCAGGCCTGGATCAAGTCCTCGTTCTGCCACCATCTCAGTGTGACTCAAGCCAGTGGCTCAGTCACAGAGTGGAAATGGGGGGGTCCCCAGTCCCATCTTTGGCGAGGTTAGAGGGGACCAGCACAGGTGAGCTCTCTGTCCGCAGTGACCTAGCTGTGGCACAAAGTCCCTCAGGGAGCGGGACCCGGGAGACGCTGCCGCAGTGCCATGCAAGAGGCAGTGGAGCCAGGGTCCCTGGGGGTGACAGATTCCCCTTGGTCTGTTTCAAACTTACCACATCTCTGATGGTCAAGGTCTCCAGAGGGGCATTCTAGGGTCCCTTTCCTCCCTTGCCTCTGATCTTTCCACCAATGAAGAGCACCTCTCCTGCCTACCCTGCCCGCTGGCCCGGAGCTGGTCATGGCATCCACTCACCATTACTGTGATTTCCTGTTTGGAGGGACGCAGAGGGCTGCAGGTTGCTGCCCAAGGCCCCGTAACTGCGGTAACTGTAGTTGAGGCCGCCGTTGACGTACACGGGGTCCTGGGAGTAGGAGGAGGGTGGCAGTGAGTACGTGGAGTGGGTGATGGCTGCGGAGTCCCGGGAGTGCTGCTTGTCCAAGGCTATGGGCTCGTCCTGCAGAGGGGACAGGGTGGCGCTGGACGTGAGGCGGACGAAGGTCCCTGAGACCTGGGCTACGTGACTTGTGGAACCCTGTCTGCTCCATCTGCCTGGTTGTCAAGATCCCTGGGCTCCTTTCACTTCTCAGTGAGGCAGACCCGCCCAGTCACTGCCCAGCTGCAGAGGCTTCTGGGATGAAGACAGGAGCCCGCTTCTCTGCCTTCAAGGCTCATGGTAATTTGGCTCCTCCCACCTCCTCCCACCCCTGGCACTGCTCTCCTGGACTTGGGTCATGTGGGGAGCCCTCCTGCTCCCAGCCCATCACAGCTCCCACTGCTCAAACCCATCTGCGCTTCGGCCTCCCCAGCCACTCCAGGCTGGCACAGAGAGGCGCTGGGCAGCCGTACCTGCGAGGACTGGTAGATCTCCAGGCGCATCCTTTTAGCTGCTTTCCTTGTCTCGCTCTCACAGGCAGCGGCCAGGATGTTCTCAGCCATGGCAGAGGTCAGGTGGGGAGGAGTGGGTCTGGTCTGGGGCAGAGGGGAAGGAGTCAGTGCGGGGCTCTTGCTGGCCCGAAGGCAGACAGGCTGGGCAGCCTCGGGTCAGGCTCAGCTCTGATCAGTAACAGTATGGTTACAGGGTCTGTCTGTGCCTTAGATCCCACCTTCTGGAAACAGGGATGGCCACACCTGCTTTCCTGGGAGAGTGGGGGGAGAAGTCTGGGGTGGGTGCCGGCTCACCATCTCCATGCCGTTCTTCTTCATGCGCCGGCAGGACTTGAGGTACGTGCGGATGCGCTTGCGGGCTCGCTCCTGGAACTCGGGAAACTGCCGGCTGCACGACTCGATGATGGCCTGGATCTTCTCCTTGGGCTGCTTGGAGATGGGCACCATGCGGTCCAGGTTCTCGTCCACAAAGAGACGCACGAACATCTGCAGGGGTGTGTGTGTGAATCCAGGCCTGGCCGTGGTCCCCCACCCCGGTCACCCGCCCGCTTCCACCGGCTGCCACGCTCACGTTGAAGGCCTTGAGGCGCTCGGGGTCCATGCCCTCCGAGTCGTTTATCTTGTCATTGTCCTCGTGGTCATCATGGTCATCGTCGTCCTCATCCGCGGTGGGCACCCTGCCCACGGTCAGGTCCTCAGGGCAGCCGCTGACCTCCGTCTTGATGGAATCGTAGCTTCCAGAGCTGTAGGGGGGTGACTGGAAGAGGGCAGAGGGGGCGTCAAGCCAATGCCACGGGGGCTCCAATGGGATCTGCAGGTGACACGCCTGGGGACTGATGGCTGTGAGCCTCCACACAAATCTCATTCCATCACTGGTGACGAGGACACAATGGAGGCCCCCCAGGTGTGTGCAGAGGCCCGGGTTCTCAGGAGGGGCCTGGCGGAGGGGGTGAGCGTGGACTCAGTTGGAGGGACCTGTTGCTCTGCTCAAGAGAAAGGCCACTATGTCAATGATTCCCACCAGCCAGCCTCTCTGCCTCCTACCAAGAGCTGTCTGGCTTTGGGGTTTTCCTCCCTGATCCCTAAGGGGCTGTCACCCCGAGTTGACAACTGAGCTGTCACCGCAGCACCAAGTGTGCTGTCTACTAGAGAAGAGGAACAGATGGGCAGGAGGGGACAGCCAAGAAGGCAGGACAATTATACAAAGTATGCTCCAGCTGCTCTCTGGCCAGGGGGCCCGTCTGTTCACCTCTGGTTCTGCCCATGAGCCCCAGTGCAGTGTACAGACCAGGGAGAGGGAGCCCCCAGGCCCCCAGACTATGGAGAAAAGGGCCAGGCCTTCCAGGTCCACTCACCAGCTCCTCCTGGCCAGCGCCCGCTCAGGCCTCTCTGTCCTGTCCCCCATAAACACATGTCCCCTCATCCTCTGCTTCCTTGCCCTCATAGCCCTGTCCCTACGCTCCTGCTCACTCTGGGGAGCACATTCATTTGTCTTCTAGGAAGCTCACACCTTTAGTATGTCTCAGCTTCACTCGTTTGACACTGACAAGCCAGTGTCCTGGAGACACTGTCCCTGTTCTCCAGGAGGTCAGCATCTGGCAACTAAATTGGCCTAGCAAGCCAACAGCTGTCCAGTCAGCCCTGGGATGTGGCAATGCCAGGGGCCCACAGTGCCTCTAGAGCAGCAAATCAACGACAGCTGACACCAGACCACCCACAGAAGCTCACGCCCCCTTCCCAAGATGCTCTGGCATCTTGCTCTCTAACTTTTCTCGTCACAGCCACAAGCCACACGTAAGGGTCAGCCACGCAGCTGTACTATCCTCAGGGTCCCCTCAACTTCTCTGGTCATGTGAGCGTTTCAGAGGGGTTCCATATGGCAAATTGGTGGCTCTGCGACCCTGGGCAAACTGTAGTGCCCAGCAAGCAAGTCCTCAGTCAAATGCTCTTCCAGGTCAGAGGAGTTAAAAGTGGAACTCCTGTTCTGTTACTCCATGGCCCCCAAAGTCCTGGGTGGCAGTGGCCAGAGGGTCCCACTGGGCCAGCTCCTTTCTAGCCCTTTGCTCACTGAGGACAGCAGCTAAGCCTGCCCCTGGTAGGGTCAAAGGTGAGGGACAGTGCCTCTCTCAGCTTGGCTCCCATGGCCAAGAGGGCACAGACCAAATGCTAGTGAGCCTGTGGTGTCTGAGGCCAGGCAAGCACCCCCTCTGCAGGAGACATGGGGCCCAGGGAGGGGAAGGCCCTGTCTGGGGGTACAGGATGTGGGTGTGTCCTCCTCCTGGTGGGAGACAATGCCCCTGGACCTCAGGGGCCCCCAGCCCCTGGAAGGCCGAGAGGTGGAGGCAGGCTCACAGGGAATCCCAGGAAGCAGGTGGGGCTCTGGCTGCCCTGCCCACCCCTTCCTCATCCACCTTACCTAGCTGGGTGGGAGTCTTGTCCACCCAGAGCCTGAGCCCACCCACAAAGGCCCCATCCTCCTCTGCGTCATCTGTAGAATGGGAGCACAATGCACTGGCCTGACATCTGTTCTGCTCTCTGTGTGCAGGTCACTGGGCAGGTGAGACTTTGTGTGGGTGGTTTTGTGCAAAACAAGGCCACTAGTGATTTGTGTCACACTTCTTCATCAGCCCAGCCACTACCACCTCCACCAAGGGGAGGTCCATCAAGCCCACTGCAGAAATGGGGAACCATCTCAGTGAAGTAGGGGGGCTGGCTCAAGGTGAGGAAAACAATACCACAACAGCCCAGGCCACCACCCTGACCTGGTGTCACACACAGTGGCCATGCACACCATCATGCTTGCCTCACGACACCCTACAGTCCATGGAAGGAAATGGTGCCCCCGCGCTGGGGGACACTGCCCACCCTCCCGCCCACCCACTGCCCCACACACCTCGGGAGTGGTCTTCACCCCGTACTTGACACGACTCCGCAGCCCATCAGCGCTGCAGCTGTCAGAGGGGTAGGAGGGTGTGCCGAGGGCTGTGCTCGGGGGCAGCTTGTCACACAGGTTGATGGGCTGGTCCTCGGCGGTGGCAGTGAAGTCCATGGGGGCCACGGCTCCGTTGCCATTCATTTCGGGGAAGGCGGGGTCACCCTGCGTGCTGCTCGATGTGGACGGGTTCAGGGTGGATGAGCCATTGCCGCTGCCACTTTCAGAAGAGGAGTCATCTGGAAAGAGAGGCCTGGGCGTGAGGGCTCACCAGGCCCCTCTGTCCCCTCATGGACTCCTGCCTCCCCAAACACCCCTGGGTAGGTGAGCTGTTTGAAGCTCTGAGAGGCACAGCCTCACCAAGACGTGCTAGCTTCCTCTGCCAGAACAGCAGGCGAGAATGTGTAGGCATCAGGGTTCCCCTTCTGCACCTGAACCTCAAAACAGCACATCTGGCCTCAGGGGCTGACTGGATAGTTTACCAGGCTTTACCTGCCAGAGGTCTCTGAACGCTGCTGCACCCATTCCAGCTTCCCACAAGGGCCCTCTTCTTCCATTTCTCCACAGCCTTGCTTCTTTGCACCCTAACTCTCTTGAACTCTTAAATTTCTCTTGCTTGGAGGGAGGTATGGATCGGCTGCTGAAGACTCTGCCGTGCCACCTCCCATGTGGCCCACGCACAAGCACAGTGCGCCCTCGACCTGCCTGCTGCGTGTGGCCATGTGACCCTGGGGACCTCGGCCAGGGCTGCAAAGCCTCTGCACCTCAATGGGCTGCCCCTGCTGCCTTGAGCGCTGACAACTTTGACAAGGCGCTGCGGAGCGCGCCCCCTGCTGGCAGATCCCGGCACTGCGGAGAGGACCTGGAGGAACAAACTTTAGGGCGATTTATCAGATTCTGATGAAGCCCAGGCCCTCTCCTCGCCGTCCCAGCCCGCAGGTCTGTAAGGCTGCAGGATCAGCAGAGGAAGCAGCAGCAGATGCTAAACTCGGGCCCCAGGGTGGATGTCAGGAGAGTGTACCCCATGGTCTGGGGCACCTGGTTCCTGGGCAACTCTGCACGTGCACCCACTGTTGGTGAGGGTGGAGAGCGCGACCGTGAGCTCTGACCACCCCTCTGCCCAGAGTAGGGTCGCGTGGGACTCCACCCCCACCCACCCACTCAGCCAGAAGATTATGAAGATTTAGTCCCCGTGCTGGGCACTGGGCACGCGCGCCTCCTGAGCGTCCCCATGGCGACTGAGAGGCTCCAGCGCCTCAGCCAATCCCTTGCCTCCCTGCTGCCGGGAGGGCGGGGTCGAGTTGCCCATCAAGCAGCCAGGCCCCGGGCAGAGGGGGATGGGCAAGGCTGCAGCACAGGGCACCCCTCCCCCTCAGCTGCAGCAGGTCCTCTGGGCCAGGCAAGCCTCCTCCTTCTCCTTTCCTTCCTCCTCCTCCCGGCAACCTGGCTCCGCTGCATCCTTCTGCAAAGCGGCTCAAGGCTCCGCTTACCCCACCCCTCCAATCAGCCCGCAGCAGAGAGCAGAGTCCCCCAGGTTAGGCTGGCCCCCGCTACCTCCTTGACCTCGCTGCATGTCCCTCCTCCCCCTCCTAACTCACAGATGGGGCTGGCTTTCTTCTAGCAAAATCTGCAGCACCGGAGCATTTGTAGATGGAACAAGCTACCAGCAGCATTAACTGAGCACCTACTGTGTGCTAGCTCTGCTCCAGATTGGGACATAGAGCCGTGATGCCAATCAAGGTGCAGGCCTACTGTGGGACTACAGAGGACCATCACAGAACCCTGTGGGGGGCTCAGGAAGTGAATCAGAGGAATGGGGCACCCACCACCTGCCCCACAGCTTCTCATATCACACCCCTCTGGAGTCCAGCCTCCAGGGTTGCCCTCTTGTCTTCAGCACTGGATTCCCATGATCATACTCCCTTTTACATTACAGGCCTGATGATCACTCTGGTGACCCCTGCACCCCCCCTGACCTGAGGCCTGCTTGATATGGCTACCACAGGGATGTGCCATCTGCTTGCTGTGGTGCTTCTAGCTCTGCCCATTGTAATTGGCCTTCAAGGCCTGGCTGATGTTGCCTCCTCAGGGCCGGCCTCCTTCGTCTCCTTTCCCAAGGACAGAGGATCTCCTAGCCCTGACTTCAGCCTTGGACCCTTCTGCCTGGGCTCCAGCATCCTAGATCCGTCCTTCATATCTCTTCATGCCTGGCAAAGAGTCAGCCCATGGAGCTGCCCACTCCCCATTAGGCCAAGGCCTGTCACCATAGCTGAGGCCCTGGGTTCTCAGCCAGGAAGGGCAAGGAGGGACATGCCAGCTGATAATTTAGGGTGAGTGTGAGCTTTAGGGGCTGATTTTTGGTCCAAGACCCTCAACAAGACAGACTGACACAATGACTACAATTGGGTCAAGCATATCAGAGATGATGAGGACGGTACAGGATAGGCCAAGGTTCAGATCTGTTGTCCATGGGGTCGCCACGAGTCACGGTCAACTGCATCTAACAACATCATGATGGGAAGGTGGCCAAGGTGCACACCCAGGCAGTTCTGCCCCCTTAGAAACTGCACTTCTGGGAGGTGTAACTTCCCACCTGCCATCACCATGCACAGGGCACTGGCTAGGCTACGCTAACCTCATGTTCCTCTTCTGAAAGAGGTGAACGGCTAGGAAGCCCAATGAGTACTGTGCTCACTACAGGCAACCATCACTGTGCCCACCACTGCTGGTACCATGCCCAAGGCACCAGGTGCAATGCCACACCATGTCCAGGGCCCTAGGCAGCTTCCTACCCCCTGCCCTGAGACCAGCCTTTCCCTGGAAGGACCCCTGTCTTGTGGCTCCCACAGTAAGCAGCACAGCACAAAAGGGTTAAGTGTTGCTGATGATGCAAAGGGCACTCCAGGGCCCGGGCTTCCCAGCTGCCACACTCTCCCCTCACCAACGCCATGCCCACAGGATACCTGGTTGGGAACAATAGGCACTGAGCTAAGGTGGACACTTTCTTTGTCTTGGCTGCCACCCTCATCTGGTAAGGGATGAAGCAGATGGGGGAAACCTTGAGCCCTAGATACAAGGCTCTGAATTCCAGGCTTGGGAGAGCTCATCTCCAGCCTCACATGGCTGGGTATTCTAAGATTTCAGGGGGGAAAGTCAAAAGAAAGAAATTTATAGAGAACTAAAGAAAATATATAGAAAATATAAAGAAATAAATATTTAGGGAGCTCTGGTGTAAGACGCCACACTGTCAACCCTAAGGCACACGATTCAAATCCACCAGCTGCTCAATGGGAGAAAGACTGGACATCTATCTGAGAGTCAGCTATGAGTCGGTTCTGACTTGCCAGCACATAACAATGAGAACATACAAAGATTCAGATTGCAAAATGGTGTTGTTATGTATCACTGAGTTGGAAATCACTCATAGCTGGCTCCCCATCAGGTCTTCAGAGGCGGTAAGTCGCAGGATTGTCCGAATACTGGTGACTAATCTCCACTGTATGGAACGAGCCTGCCAACAGGCCCCTTTACAGGCTCCATTCGCTGCTGCCCCTTGGACCTGCCAGGCCTCTCACCCTCATGCCACTTCCCAGGGTGACAGGTAAGGCTAGCCATGCACCAGGGCTCACATCAGAAGGAATAAGGAGTCTTACGGGCCAGAGTGCCTCCTGCACCTCAAGGTCCTCCCTTGAGGCTGTACTTGGGCAGCCCGCAGCCTGACTTTCCTCAGCCTGACCCAAGCCATCCAGAACCACAGGGCGCTAAACAGAGAGGCTTAGGAACAGAAGACACCCTGGCCTCCGTAAGCCTCAGTTCTTTACTAAATGTACCGTACCAGGTGGAGAAAAGTGGAGATCAAAAAAAAAAGAAAAGAGAAAGAAAGGTGGGGGGGGGGGAAAAAGGTGCAATCCCTAGAGTCCACACTTCACAAATTCTCTATTGTGTACCCAAACATGCTTCCTGGAATGGAATGCAAGCTTCTCGGGGCTTCTGAGCATCGTACAGTGCCAAGGCTGAGGCATGGACCCACCCTTGGAGGTTCTGGAGGAGACCTGCTCAGAACACCCTGTTCAGGGAAGCCCCCTCCACACCACACCTCTGTAAAGATACCAGGCAGGTTGGATGAGGTCTGGCCTGTGCAGCTGGAGGTGGGAGAAGAAGCCACAACAGGAAAAAGCTGGGTGGGCCTTGGATCTTTCGAAGCCACAGGACCCCAGCTGGCGCAGGTGGTTCCCAGTTGGGGCAGCTGAGACCCTGGCTTTGATTTCATGGACTGAGGTCCAAGCAGGGGCGTAGCTGCTGAAAACAACGCCTGAGGCTATAGTTTTAAATTTGCTGAGTGATTTCATACGGGTGGCCATGGAACCTGCCATGGCCAAAAGAAACTGCTCACGGGTGGTGCCCCTTACTTAACATGCCCCATTAGTTACCCTTCTGGTCAAACTTCCACGTGGGAGCCAAACTCTCTCCCTCGGGGCCCCAGCCCTCCTAGCAACCCCACACTTGTGTGCACCGGGCCATTGCACACACCACACCCCCTTTTTTTTTTGGTTCTCATTGCTTGTCGCCTTTCCACACAATGTTGCAACGTTATCTGCACAATAAGACCAGCCCCCTGCACCCTCAGACTTTTTAACTTATTTCTTTAGAGTGACTAGTGTATTGTCACAGTACCATTAGTTTTTAGGGTCTGCGCTTGGACCCCATGTGAGTTGCCCCAGTCCTGAAGACCCAAGGACTTCACAGCAAGGCAGTGGTGGGGGTGGGGTGTGGCTGGCCACTCCTGCCTCCCAGAAACCCCATCCTTTCCTCTGGTTAGGGAACCCTGACTCTTTCGGGGTTGGCGGGTGAATATGAACCACAGACTGGCCAATCAGCATAGTCCCTCCCTGTTGGCTGGTGGCCACATGATCCACACTGACCAATGAGAACTATTTCTCACAGGGACTGGGGCTGAAGCCCTCTCTAGCCCGGGGCAGCTGGACAGGAGGCCCATACTCAGAGAAGCAGCGCTGTGACCCTGGTCCAGACAAAGCCCCAGTGGCCTTGTTAGGGCTCCTAGAACTGAGGGCAGAGAAGGCGCTAGATTATCGGGTTGTGGGCGCCAGTCATTTATTTCCTCATTGCTGAAGCTGGTAGGAGGCAGGCCTACATCACATGGTTCTGGCTCAGTCTTTGAGTAATCCCCGGAGCCTGAAGCAGGGCCCTGTGCTCACTGTGCCCCCAGCCCCCAGGCCTAGTGCCCATGGGAAGGGCTACCACAGGGCTCAGGGGTGGAGAGTTCGCCTATCACTGTTTGGAGAAAGACGGAGCAGAGCACGATTTTAGACGGGGACAAGCCAGGTTCTGATTTGATCGAAATGCTTCCTTTTCTCCCTTGTCCTCCAAAAATTGTGATTTGAATGACATACACCCAAGCCCATGCCCTCAGGGAACATGGCTGGTGACCCAGGCCCAGGCTGTCTGCATGACCTTGTGCATGGCTACCTCCTAGCTGTTCTTATCTACCACTGGGGAGTTGCCTCTGATGCCCTTTAGGGTTCCGAGACTCTCTGACTGCGACAACTCCCTGCTGGCACCCTGAACTTGGCATCAGCAGGGGGGTGAGGTAGGAGCTGGCCGTCCTGGTGTGCAGAACCGAGTGTAGGCTCTGCTGGACCTCCCCAGATCTGGAGCTGGCATGGATTCTGAGGGTGTCCAGGCCTGGTGGCCCTCATGTCCCTGCCTGGCCCTCATCTGCACTGCTGTAACAGGAGACCAGCCTGCCAGACACAGGCAGTGCACACAGGGTGTGACTGCCCATCACAGGGCTGGAGAGACCCTGGCCTCTGGTGCTGAGGGAGGGAGGTGGGGGGTACTGAGGAGACACAGGAAGTATCCAGGAGATCTCCCTCCCGGAGTCCTTCTAATAAGCTGGACCTTCCAGCTCTACAGAGGGCAACTCCCGCGCCAGGCAGGACTGGTGCCCACCACCTGTGCCGGAATGCCCACAGGCAGGAAAAGACTGCCATGCCGGCGATTTTAACGTGGGGCAACGTGCTGCTATTCAAATGTGGGAATTAGTGATGAATGGGGGAAATTGTTCCTCCCTCTGTCCCGTCTCCAGAAGGAGACAAAAACCCCTTTTACCTCAGCAAACAATGCCCTTATGTGGGCGCCAGCGTGCCCCACAGCCCTCACAAGCCCAGCTCTGTGCAAGCCACCAATCGCCACACCGGACTCTGGGGCCACGGACAGCGCTGCCCTCTCACGGTGGTGGCCGCCCAGCTCCGGGTGGCCCAGAGTGCGGGCTGAGGGCCTTCCCTGCCTGCCTCGACCTCAGGCTCCCATCACACCAGCCAGGGGAGAGAGAGGGTGGGGCCTCAGTAAGTCACACAGCAGGAGCAGAGCAGTGGTGGGAGGCTGGGACAGGGTTTGGAGTCACGTCGCATCCAGGTTCGGTTCCGGGGACTTTAGGCCCTAGGACAGCCCACAGAATTGGTGGCCTCTGGAGCTGCAGCGAGGGGACTGCCCTGTCCTGAGCTGGGTGTCTGCACCTCCCCAGGCTGGCCTGCCTGCTGGCAGTGCTGACGAAGGCCAGCGTAGCCTGTTTACACGATGCATAGTTCCAGGGAGCGCCAGGCTCCTACCAGGAACCAGGAGGGGTCGGGTCCAGAGGGGGGACACTGAGATGGTGAGGCAGCACTGCTGAATTTGAGTCCTGCACGATGCACCCCTCCAAGCCTTCTGCCCAGCTGTTCACCTGCATGCCCTCTCCCTCCCCCGGGTTCCCAGGGACCACCCAGGCCCTGCTTCTGACTCCTCTCTCCAGCCTGGCACCTCTCCTCCAGAGCACCTGTCTCCTCAGACCTGGTGACTCAGTGCCCTGGTGGCGGGCATTCCTGTCCCAATCTCTCCTTTTGTGAGTCACGTCTTAAGCAGGTGCCAACACTAAGGGCCCTCAGAGCCTAGGGCAGCTCTGTCCAATAGCAAGAGGGGAAGGCGAGCCATGGGTGGGATTTTTAACCTCCTGGTAGCCACGTTAGACAAAGGGAAGAGAAACGGTTGAAATTCATTTTTTAATGACATATTTTATTTCACTGGGTTTATGCAAAAATGTTATTTTGACACGAAAATTGGTCCCAGGTAAAGGATTATCGTGGCATTTCACATCCTTTATTTCACGCCATGTCTCTAAAAGGTGGTGTAGAGCTTGTCTGTACAGCACACCCGCAACAGTACGGACCCATCTCAAGAGCTGTCTCCACATGTGGCTGCTGGCGGCTACTGTACTAGCACAGACCTAGACTGTCTTTAGTTTCCTGCCAGAACTGAAATAGGGAACTCCGATAGTCTAGTGGGTAAGGAGTTGTGCTGCTAACCCAAAGGCAGCCAGTTCACATCCACTGGCTGCTCTGTGGGAGAAAGATGGGCAATCTCTTCCTGTGTGATTTACAGCCTCTGAAAACCTGCTGGAGGGTCAGCTATGAACTGGTTCCTATTTGACACCTATGAATTTTGAGGTTTTTTTAGTTGAAAATTGAAATAATTTCTTTCAGTGCAGGACTCTGGTGTACTGATCACGCAGCTAACGAGAGCTCTGGGCTCGGGGTGGATGGCGAGGGGGGTAGTGGCTGCCCTGCAAGGTGCTGCCTTGTGGCAGGTGACAGGAGCTTCGAGCAGGACTAAGGGCAGGCATGGGGGACAGGCATCACCTTTGGTGGATGCCAATTATGTGTCAGGAGCGGTGTGCCAAGCACTGGGCACACCTCACCATGCCTGATTTTCACAGCCTCCCTTGGAAGCAGGCATCACCGGGGGCGTGCAGGCTCCCGGAGGGGCCCCTTCTGCACTGGTCACACAGTAGTTAGAGGCACCATCCATCCCCTGGTGCCCCTAAGCCTCCTAGAAAAGTTGTCTCTGAGGCCACCTTCCTCTAGGTCTTGGTTTGCCCATCTGTACTATGGGGCCATGTGGCACCCCCAACTCCATCGTGCTTCCTAGAGCCCCTCCCCAACTCATCCTGGCTAACTCTTCCCAGGGGAGCCACCACTCCCTGTAGCAATGGTGGGGCTGTGTCTTCCCACCCTCACCTCCCTGTGCACAGCTCCTGGTGGTGCTCACAGCCCCACCCCCAAGCGAGCAAAGAGGGAGCCTTTGGTCACTGTGTGTGGGTGATTCACGGGGCAGGGCCTCCAAGGGGCCCCTGGCCTGCCCTCTGCCAGGCCTCCCGGAAGCCAGTCGGGGTTCGGTGCATCTCAGTCATTAGGTCAGGGTGATGATGCCAACGTGGCCGCAGTCACTTCCTGGTTCCTAGGCAAGCTGCCCTTGGACAGGCTCAAGGCGGCAGTGCCCTCTCCTAAATGCACCCCTCCTCTGCCTCACTCTTCTCCAGGCCAGCAGGGTCTACTCATAAAGGGTCAGCAGTGGCTGGGGACTGCATGTGCTCTGGGGTTGAGTGGATGAAGGCACAGAGGGCCCAGGAAACAAGATCCACTGCACCCTGGCTAATCTTTCAGGGTGTGTGGGTGAGGGGCGCTCCCCTCTGCCTTTGCCAGCAGGTAAACCTCAGGCCCCAAAGCATGTCCTCACCAAGTGTTCTCACCAGGCATCTGGGGCCCAGGGAGCCGACCTTGCAGCTGAGACAAGGGCGGTGTGTGAGGCCCTGCTCTCAAGATAAAGGGATCCCTCAGTACTGTCTCCCAGCCTCTCGTTCTGTGGCATCGGGGCCAACACAGCCCAGCATTGTCTGTGCCGCCTGCAGCCCAGCTGGTGATGGGCATTTTTCTGCAACCTGGGACTGTAAGGGCTTGGGGCCCAGCTCTTGGCTCCAGGAGGAAGTGAGACTGAAAGAGCCTGTTCCTCTCCATCTGGTATATATGATTGCAGCCTTAACCAGGAGCCACTAGTTCTAGAAGGAGCCAGTTCCAGCCTC
The DNA here is from genome assembly GCF_000299155.1 of Elephantulus edwardii. NCBI lineage: Eukaryota > Metazoa > Chordata > Mammalia > Macroscelidea > Macroscelididae > Elephantulus > Elephantulus edwardii. The sequence goes on from NW_006399765.1 coordinate 5,105,957, forward strand.
ACCTCAGCAAAGTCAGTTCAGGGGGATGAACAGGGTCAGGATCCGCAGGGCACGAGGTGGGAGAAGGCTAGTTTTCAAGAGGCCTGCGAGCATGTGAGCAGATGTGTGACATCATTAGCCAGAAGAGAATTGCAAATGGAAACCACAAGGAGATACAGCTTCACACTCAACAGGGCAATCGAAATTATTTTGAAAAGAAAATAATAAGTTTGGCAGGGATATGGAGGAACAAGAACCCTCATGCATTGCTGGTGGGAGGATAAAATGGTGCAGCCACTGTGGGAAGCAGCTTGGTGGCTACTCACAGTTACTACACTTGGCTGGTCGCCCAGTCTGTAGCGAGTTGTATGGCTAATCCAAAGATGGGGCCTCTTTAGAGGTTCAAATCCACCAGCAGCCACCTGAGAAAAAGTCAGGCAATCTCCTCACGTGCAATTTACAGCCTCTCAAAACCCACTAGAGGGACAGCTATGACTCGGTTCCAACTCCATGGCAATGAATGGGGCTTATCGCCCCCACATTCATAAAGTTAAAGAATTGCATCTGACCTAGCAACTCCCCTCTAAGGAGTACACCTCAGTGACCTGAAAATAGGTGCTCTGTGTTCACAGCAGCAATATTTACAACAGCCAGAAGGTGGAAACAGCCCACATGTCCTTCAACCAATCAATGGCTTAAACACACACACCAAGGACCATTATTCCACCATGAAAGGGGATAAGTTGGGATACATGATCCCGAAAGGGGTGAGCCTTGAAAACATTATTTTAAGTGAAAGAAGCCAGACACCAAAGATCCCACTTACACAGACTACCTGAGGAGACACCCACAAAGTCAGAAAGCAGATGAGAGGCTGCCAGGGGCAGTGCTGGTGGTGGGGGTATGTAAGGAGTGACTGCTTGTAGGCAGAGGTTCTATCTGGGGTGACGGAGAACATATGGGAACAGATAGTGGTGACAGCTGCCCAATACTGTGAATGTAATTGATGTTGGTGAACTACAAACGTAAAACAGTTCAATTGCTAGTATTATGTTATGTCTGTTCTACTTAAGAGGCCATCCCAGGAAGGCCATGGTAAAGAGGCCACAGTTCTCCTCCGACATGTCGGTGACTCTCACCTCTGGTGGTGGGAAAGTTGCTACAAACCATCCCAGGACAGGTCACAGTGGGGAGGCCCCTCAGGAGAAGACTGTTGTTGTTGTTAGGTGCTGTCAAATCGAGTACAACGCATAGTGACCCTTTGGCAGATCTGAACCCTGACTTATCCTGTGTCATCCTCACACTTCCAGACACACTAGAACCCATTGCAGCAGTCACCATGTCAATCCACCTAGTAGAGGGTTTTCTTCTCTTTTGTCAATAATTCACCCTTCTGAGCATCATGTCCCCCTCCAAGAAATAGCCCCTCCTAGTAAAATGCCCAAAGTATGTAAGGTGAAGCCTCATCATCCTGGCCTCCAAAAAGCACTCCAGCTGTACCATCTCCAAGTCGTATTTGTTTGGAAGGAGCCAAAGCCTAGACAAGTGATAGAGTGACAGGTCTGAGCCTGCATGGCCTGCCCCCAACTCCTGCTTGCCCTTCATCCCTGCCAGCCAGCAGCCCGCTCCTCGATGCCCTGCACCCAGGAGGTACACTGAACAAATTTACAGCGGCTGCTTAGCTGGGTCCCAGTTAGCCAGCTCCAGGGACAAGGTCTGCAAAGACTTGGGGTCCCTCTGCAGGTCCCTGAAGTCTATGGGTGGGGAGTGGGACAATCCCCCATCCCCGTCCAGAGGAGCAGAACTCCAGAGGGAACACAGCAGGGACATCATGTGGCAATGAGGGAAGCATGTGGAGAATGCTGTGGTCAGGACTGTATGGAGCTCCTGGAGAGAGAACTTCTGGGAGAACTGGAGAGACCAGGACACAAGATAGGTGACTGAGGGAAGGGTTCTGAAGAGCTGAGCAGGTGAAAAAGAGGACTTTTTGCCCTTTCCAGGAAAGCTCTTGCAGTACCCAGCCCCTGAGCCTGTGGGTGCCACCTGCCCGTGACCCCTGAGGCGTGGCCTCAGCACAGCCTTGCACTAGTGTGGTCACATAAATATCCTGACAGCTCCAATGACCAAGCAGCCACTGTGCATGCCCTGACTCTCCAGAAGGCCAGTGGGGAGGGTGCACTGTTCTCGTCTGACCACTCAGACCCAGGGTAAGCCTCACAGCAAGGAGAGAGTGGACATAGGACCTGGCCTGGGTTGCTCTAAAGACCTACCGAGGAGATGGGAAGGTGAACAAGCAGAGGAGTGTTCCCTAGGTGGCTGCCTCGTTTGCATTTCCGAAAGATGCTACCGGAGGGTAGCAAGATTCAAGGGGCAGGGCACACCAGGGCAAAGGCTCATAGCCACCTACAGGCAGAGGCTGGGGCTCAGAGACAGCGAACAACTGAGGACCACACAGCAGCTGGGCAGGGGAGGGCAAGGCAGGGCTACTCAGGATGGTCCAGAGCAATCCCACCCAGTTGCCCTCATTTCTCCCCATGCTCCAGACCCTCGTCACATGGCCTGGCTGTGGCCACCCTGTCTTGTCTCTCTTGAGGTCATAGGGAGGCTCTGGACAAATTACCAGAGAAGCCCCAGCCCAGGCTCCCTTCTCTGTCCCCGGTCGCTAGCAGCCATTAGCTGCTCGAGTACCTTTTCCATGGAGGGGTCCGGGCACAGCATACCCTTGTCCTTGGACATGGGGTACTCTCTGCAGCCCCGCTTTATACTCCTAACAAACTGGAATCTAAATGTCCTCCATGAGGTGGACAAGGGAGATGCTGGCCCCGAGCTGGGCAAATGATGTCCCCTCCGAGACATCTCCTTCTCCTCGGGGACAAGGACAGTCACAGTGCTCAGTCCGTACGTTGTCACCCAGCGTTATCAGCTTGGGGCTGGGTTTTCAGAGGGGTCAGGAATGGAGGACCTGTGATCACCATCATCAGCGTAGGACAGAAAGATGGTTGGCAGAGGACAATGGTCCCATTATGTTATTTTCATTTGTTTTTAAAAAACATGACACTTTGGTTGTATGCACAGAACAGTTTATATAAAATATGCCCCTATATAATTGGTATTGTATCCGTTTTCTTCCATCTCTTTTTTTTTTTATTCTACGTTTTCTATAATAGACACACCACTTGTGACGGGGTCGGGAGGTGGGGGAGGAACATGATCCATTTCTACAGACTCGCCTCTGCCCTCCCAAAGCCTGTGGCTGGGCAGGGATCTGTTTTCCACACGCCTGTCCCTCTCCACCCAACCGCTGCCTCCTCAAGGCAGGGACTGGCTTATCTTGCTCGCCTCCCTCCAGGCCCTCAGGCCTGAACAGGGAACCCTGCCTGTCAGAGGTCTCAGGATGACCAAGCCCAATGAAGCTTGGGGATAGGGAAGGCCCAAGTCAGGGGAAGGCCTCACTGCTTCTGTCCCTCCCGGCATGGGGTGATGGGCCCTGGAGGTGGAAGCAAGGCCCACAGTCACCAAACCTTCTGGCTGCAGGAAAGAAGTGCCAGCACCATGTCCCCTGGAGGAAGGGGAGCTCTGGGGCCAGTGGGGCAGGAAAAGCCTCTTCATTTAAGAGGTCTTGCTCTCTCAGCTCTGTCTGGCCCGCTCCACGGACAGGCCAAGGGCTGGAGCAGCACCCTCTGCTCTCTCCTGGTGCTGGCTTCCTGTCTGGCCTCCTGTCTGCCTGGGAAGTGAGTAACGTCCGCTCCCCGCCCCCAGCATCCCTTCTGGAGGCCAGGCCTCACACTTTCCGCT
>NW_006399765.1:5109846-5122835 GCF_000299155.1 Elephantulus edwardii
TGGAACGAGTGGGTCTTCATCCTCTCCACCTGTGGCCATTTCTGCAGTCAGGGGCCTGGCCCAGCCTTGGATCTGTCACTTGCCTGTGAGCACACACAATTACCTTGTTCATTCATTCACACACTTGTGAATCCACACCCACTGCATGTGCCTGGATGCTGGGCTCTGGGCTCCCAGTGAGCTTTCGATGATATGGGGCAGCCATGGGCACTCAACAGCTCGTCTCGTAGATGAGGGGATAGTTAGTGACGGCTGTCAGTCCTCAGTCAAACCCTGACCACGGTGTCCCCAGAGATCAACAGCTGGCTTCTCTCTCGCCATGCTAAAAGGCAGCCTGCGGGTATCAAAGGCTTTTTCCAGACATGGACAATATGTACAGAGCTCTCCCTGTCTGCCCACAAATGCAGCCTAAAGCCTTGGCCTGGGCTCAGGTAGGGTTGGGAGGGGCCTGGCAGGCAGAACCTGGGACAGTGTTGTCCACACCACTCTGGGGCTCTGAGAAGTGGCTCTGGTTCCCTGGCTCCCCACCATCTCCTGGGGACCTCAGACATGCCCAGTGGCAGCCAAAGATGAAAGAGTGCAGCCTCAGTGCCCTGCTGCCTCTGATGGGATCGCCCAGACTCCCTGATCCCCAGCTTCCCCCTCCGAGCTGGAGCAAGAGCAAAGTCCTGTGGCACGTGGTGACTACAATCTGAATGAGGGGACAGACTGTGCTTGGCTGTGGCTTAGGAGCCCAGGAACAAGACCAGAGCAGTGGACACAGCAAGGTGTCTCTCGTAAAGGAGACCTCTAACAGACAGGTGCAGTTCCGTTCAGGGCTAGCACAGATCCACTCGCACCAACAACTCAAGAGTGTCCAGGAGGGATTACTGGGTGCTAGCAACTGACTTGGGCTCAGCTGATCCAGCCAGGTGACTCGCTCAGCCAAGGTCTCGCCTTGATCTGCCTTTGTTAAAATTTGCAAAGAAAGGAGAAGCCCCAACAAATGCACCGATAGACAGCAATCTGCACACGCTGCCTGGATTCATTGAATGCACCTGGGCTGCGTGAGTGGGACACACCATCCGCACCATCTCGGGGTGGGGGTGGAGGTGCCCAGATTTTCTGGCTAAGGAGAGGGTTCCCAGGGCTAGAACTGAAGCAGAATGCTCAGGTACAGACAGCTCAACCTGTCACCAACAAGGAGACATTCAATATAAGACTTTGCAGCCCCTCTGGGTGGTGAGCATGGAGGTGGGTCTGAATAATGTTCACTTGGGCATTCAGGCACGGGTCCCTGGGTGCTGTTAATGGTTTGTGCTCAGCTGATAACCAAAAGTTTAGTAGCATGAATCTAGTAAACCCAGCGGCTCTGTAAAAAAGCCCACGGGGGGGGGAAAAACCCCAGCCAAACGTCTGTAAGATCAGTCACAGAAAACTCCATGGAGCGTACGCAGCTCTGCTCTGAAACACGAGCGGTGGCCACAGTTCAAACGAATGGTAACAGGTTGGGGTGTTCGCCCAGACCACAACTCTCGACAGGTACTGTATAGTGCCGGGCACCCAGCTAGTGCCTCTGGAGACAGGGAGTAGATCAAGACTCTTTCGGAGCTCTGAGAATGGTGACAGCGTGGGACACTCGTGTCCCTGGATGGGGGCTGACCAGGCCAGCTGGGGGTGGATATGGGGAAGATGGCTGCAAGAAAGGTCCTGAGCAGAGAGCTGAGACGCTACAGCAGGATGTGGGTGAGCCCAAGGCTTCCACATTAATGAGAGGTGGGGAAGGGATGTATCCCCGAAGCTCTTGAGCTTCCCCCCAGCAGCTCACCACGGGAGGAGGGTCTCAGGGCGGGCAACTGTGCACCTTCAGAACGGGTGAGCCGTCTACGTGGTGCCACAACTCTAGGCTGGGTCTGCGCTCTGGGTAGACACAGCAGTGGTCAACAGGCCAGAGGGACCAGAGGATGACCAGAGAGCAGGGCAGCTGGCTAGGCCTTCTAAGGCCTGTGACTTCTCTGTGCTGGACCCAAGTTGGCCGCTGAGAGAACAGCATCCCACAGCCTTTGAACACAGCCACTGATTAAATAATTGATGGTATCATGGCCAACACCGTCCTCCCTATCTCCAGCTCTGGCTGCCTGCCCTGCCTAGACTCTAGCACCCATAGCCTGGTTGCCTCCCCAGATCTACCCCAAGACTCCTGTAGACAAAGCTGCAGGACACGCTGACCCCAACAGTCTCTCTGCTTCTCCCAGACCAATCCTTCATGACCATATCCTCCTAGCCGGCCTCTAGGCAACTAGGCAACTGGCTCTGAGGAAACACCACCTTCAGCCTGATCCTGAAGGTCCTCCAAACCTCCAGCCCCAATCCTCTCCCAAGAAATCTCTCTGACAGACAGCAGACACCCAAAGGGGAGCACGAACGAGGAGCATGAACATAACAAAACTATTTTGGGAGTGCAAACCCTGACAATGGCTCCCCAAAGGAACCCTGTCTTCGAGGTGGTTAATGCTCTCAGCTGTAATGTGGTTTGCATCCACCAGCTGCTCTGCAGCTCCCAAAAGCCTGCTCCCCCAAAGATCGACCATCTTGGAGACCCTATGGGGGAGTTCTGTCCTGTCCTACAGGCAGCTATTGGTCAGGAGTGACTCCTCGGCCACAGGTTCAACCCTGCCACGCTCTGGATCTTGTTTACTTTTCTGGATCCTTCTTGAGAAGGTAAAACCCATAGCCCTGGCTGAGCTTTGCTGGCTCTTAGTGTAGCCTTTGGGTGTGGCCCTCAATCAGCTCAAATGAGGCAGGAGGTCAGCTGCTGGGTACTTCCCAGCCCCAGAGCCCTTGCAGGAGCATGTGGCTGACCCAGCCCAAGTCTCCAGGCCCAGGTCCCCACCTCCTGGGAACGCTGGGTGGGGTCACAGGCACGAGGGGGTCGCATTGGCCTCACGAGGCATCAAGGCACAAAAAAGCCTTTTCTTCCTGCAGCCTCACACAGCTCTCCTCAGAGAGCCACTCCCTGGCCTCTGCAGCCCAGCCGGCCACCTCCAGCTGCCTCGGGCTGGATCTCCTTCCAGACAAAGCCAGATTCAGGCCCAAGAGGGCAAAAGGAAGGCTGGAGCTTTGCTTCTGTCATGGAGACGAACTTTGACCCACACAGTGAGGCTCCTACCCCTTATTTACTCTTTAAGGCCCCCCCCCTTCAAGGAGTTAACATTACACCCCTTTTTAACCCTAGACCTCTCTTCTGCATTCCAGGCCCCAACCTCTGACCTCTCCTAATTGCTGGCTTTACACCCCAGTTCTTCCCAGGCCTGGCTCTGGTCTGTCCCCGCCTCCTCCCCGGAAATGGCCATGCTGCTAGGAACACTGTAACCACAGGTGCCACCCCAAGCTGCCCACAACCACATCAAACTGAGGGGGAGCTGACCCCCAAGTGATCTGGTGGGAGCTCTGGAACAGACTCCTGAGAGCCCCAGATCTGACTTCCGATCTCAGAGGCTCTCTCACCCTCAAGAAGGAAGCTCTGTTCCGAGAGGCTACAGGCGGCTGTCTGGCCAGCAGACACCCCACCCTGAATTCCAGGGCCCTGGAGGGTAGAATCCTGCACCACCCATATCTCCCCGCCAGGGGGTGGAGGCACACATGTGGGCAACACTATCTGCCTGTCATTTGGCAGAGGGACAGGGGGGACCCTTACCCTATTGCCTCTCATCTGAGCTTCAGAAACAGCTCTTGTTCTCAGTCCTGGGAAGCCCAGACCCTTCTGGGTCAGACAGATCTGAATCATGCTTACAGCAGAAATCCCTATTCCCCAAGCACCCGAACACGGGCAAACAAATGGGTGTGGCGATCCTGTCCCAGTGAGTTCCATGGCCCTGGGAGGGAAGCTGGGGCGAGAACACGCAGCCCACCCACCTGAGCCCTCTCGGGACTCCCAGGAGTCTGGGCATGCCCTGGAGGCTGGGCATGGCTGCCCTCCCCCCCACAGTGTTCCCAAGGGCCACTCACCATCCTCTTGGCTGTGGAGGTTCTGTGGGCTCCGCATCCTCGTGTCCTGACTGGGACTCAGGCTGGAGGCCAGGTGTGGGTCAGCTGACATCCATGTGGAATCGTTCATATCAAAATCTTCACTGCTCACTGAAGTCTCATCCTGAGCAGGGACAAAGAAGGTGTGCATCAGCAGGGGCAGGTTCCGCAGGGGCCTTTTGGGTGAACTCGAGTCACCCCCTTCCTGCTGAGGGGTGATTGGTGCTTCCCCTGCCCCCCATGGAAGTGGCTCAGGCCTGGTTCCTGTCAGAAGCCTGCAGGGCCGCACTGTCTGTAATTGAAGACAATTAAGAGGTCTCGCATCCTGTCAAGGCGGAGAGCAGGGCCTGGCTCTCACCCTGGTGAGCCAAGGTTGAAGGAGTGCTGTAAACAAGGGCCCAGCTCCTCGTTCACCGCCAGGGACAGGACTGGCTCTGAGGGGGATGGCTGGCAAGAACTGGGTGGCAGGACGTGCTGGGCACCCTCGAGGCCACGCCAACTGCCCCCACAGGGCCTGGGCCCCCACTCCTGTAGAGCATACATAGCATTCCTTTCTCCCACTCCCCTGGCTCAGAGGACATGTCTGTCTTCCTCCTTCCTAACCTTTGCTGTGCTTCAAAGATAGGCTCTTGGGCGGTTTCCAGAGTCAGAAAGTCCAGCCCCAGGAGTGTAGAGGAGGAAGGGGGTGGGGCGGGCGTGGGTTCAGATTAAACCACAAAGGGGGTTCAGCAGAGGGGGCTGGGGGGCCGCCAGGGCCTTCCAAACAGCCGGACAGCCTTCAGGAGAGGACCACGCCTGCCTCCCTTGGCCAGTCATCCGGGAACCCCCGGGGCGGGGCCCCTTGGATTCAGCCCTCCCGGAGGACCCCACCTCCTCCCCGCTGGCCTCTTTCAGGAGCAGGCAGTGTTTGGGAGCTGGCTGTAAAGCACCAGAAAGATGACCTGGGGCTCCCACATCCCAGAGCCTTGGTCTAGCCGCTCCCCTCCCCCTTCCGCAAGATACAATCACTCCAGTGGGCCCCCAACCCCACCTCGGCTCTGGCCCAGGGCTCCCTCATTTATAGTGAGCAAACACACTTCGGTTTGAACTTTCTTCTGTAGCTGTCCCTGAGGCAGACACATCTGCTCTCCAAGTGCGGTGGAGGAACCAGCCGTGGATTAGCCTCCTCCTCCCTCGTCCCTCCCCCACTGCTGGGCTGGTAGGGAGTTTCCTGGAATTTACAGCTTCTGTGCAGGCACCAGAGTGCACCCTCTGCGCCTGATTCCCCAGGGCTGGAGGACAGGAGCTGGGCCTCAGCCCTCAGCGGCAGCCCTGGCCAGCCCAAGGTTCTTGGGTACCAGCCCTGTCCTTTTCCCTCCCACATGCCCACACGCACTCACATGCACCAAAGATTATGTTCTCACATCCTGAGAGACATACTCAAGACAAGGGTCTCTGTACAGACTCCACAGAGCTGCAGGGAAGGGAGGAGGCTGGCAGGTGATGGGGGAGGTTCTCTGGAGGAGCTGGGCAAGGCGGTACACAGCAAGCTACTCTCCTGCGGCTGGCCCTGCCCATCCAGGCTCTGTCCACACTGGGGCCCTTGGGTGCTCGGGCATGACTCGAAATCATGCCTCACGTCAGAGGCCCTTCCTGGCTAAGGGTGTTGATTAAACTCTCACAACTCAGCAGCTACTCCAAGCATTTCATACACCTATTTAAAAGATATTTCTTGAACACCTAATATGTGTAGCAAGGACGGCAGAGCTTAGCACATATTTTAGACATGCTTCTAGGAGACGCTATTCCTTGGATAAGAACATCATGCTTGGAAAGATGGAGGGTCAGAGAAAGAGAGGAAGACCCTCAACCAGGTGGACTGACGCAGTGACCGCTACAATGGCCTTGAGTGTGACAGAGATTGTGAGGTGAGCACAGATAGGCCAGGGTTCAGATCTGTTGTTCACAGGGTTGCTACAAGTCATGCTCGACTTGATGGCACCAGCAACAATACACGCCAAGCGGCCTTTGTGCAGCAGGGGGATTCAGCTGTAAAAAGGACGGAGGAGTCCTGGTCCTGGAGCAGCGGACTGGGTTGGGGGAGAGGAACCATCAGCAGAAAAGCATCATGGCCAGTGGCAATGAGAACCACAAAACCAATGAGCAGATGGTCAAGGGAAAGGAGGAAGGGATGGTATGGTGTCTCTGAAGTCTTTCTAGGCACACCCTGGCTGGTGGTCTGCAGGGGCAGCTAGGAAACTACCATAGCTGGAGGTGAGGACCCAAAGCGCATGTAACCTGGGCATGGCTGCCCCAGTCACCTCTGGCTCAGAGAAAGGCTGTGAGGTCTTCCCGAAAACACACACAAGCGCACCAGGGAGTAAGCAGAAAACAGAACCACTGGGCGTGGTGCTGCGGGCTCCCACACTCAGGCCACCCTCAGCCAGGTTCGAAAACGGTAACAGCAGAGGCCAAAGTTTCCCAGGTATTGAGAACTCCACTAGGATTAACTCCTCTCACCCTCCCCCAGAGGCCCATGAGACAGGTGAGGAAATGGAAGGGGAACCCTGAAGGCCCAAACTCACTCTTCCCACCGCTGCCTCCCCACCTGAAATGCCCGCACACTGGCACACTCCACACAGCCCAGATTCCAAACACAAATGCCTCTTTCTCCACCCATCCCATTCATTCTTTGTATTTCCTCTTAAACACCCGGTCTGCCTGTACCATGAACCCTGGCAGTTCCTCACTAAGCTGCAGCATGTCACACTATTGTGGGTCTAGGCCCCGTCTTTCTCCAGAAGACCTGATTAGGTTCTTTCAAGAATGGGGACCAGGCGGGGTGTTCTCTGAAACCCCTACAAGGCCAGTGAGACTTGTGGAGTCCACAGAGTTGCCTGGCATGCTGCTGGTGTTTAATGAGGTTGAAGCATTAATTTGCCAATTAAGGGCTCGGGTCCCATTGCACACAGTTCTTGAATGGATGTGGACCTCTGGCTGTGGGTGGGCAGCCGGGTGGGTGGGCGCCAGTGAGCTGCCTCCTGTGCCCTCTTCCTGCAGCTGTGAGCCACCCTGACAGGACTGCTGACTGTCCCCTCAAATACGCCCTCCTCCACCCCAGGTTCTGTTTCACACTGACATCACCTTTTGATAAAGAGTATCTAGTGCCCAAATACAGAAAGGGCTTCAGAGCTTATGAGATTCCCTTGCCCATTTTTCAGGCACCCACGTTGGACCTGAAATCTGCCCTAGTGCCAGCTGCCATGGGCACATGGGAATTGGTGGGACCAGGATTGGAACCCAGGAAGTCTGTGCCCAGAACTCTCATCACAGGCCACCTCACCACAATGGAAAGAGCTGGATTCCTTAATGGCAAAGTGTGTCAGGATATACCCAAAGGGAAATCATGGGTGATGAAGCTGGACCCACACAAACACAAGCTTATGCAGACCCAGTCTCTCTTGTCAATAATCTGACACATTTATTAAAATAGCTACTCCCGGCGAGCTCTGGTGGCCTAGTGGCAAGAAGCTGCACCTCAATCTCAGAGGTACATGGTTCGAATCCACCAGATGCTCTGCTGGAGAAGGAGGGACAATCTCCTCCTGTACCAGTCAGATCCGATTTGACGGTACACACACACACACACACACACACACACATACACACACATACACACACACACAATAATGAGATAAAGTAAAAAAAATCTACTCCGACTGTCTCACATACTTCAGGCATGTCATCAGGAGAGGACAAGCCTTGGAGAAAGACATCATGCTTGGAAAGGTGGAGGGTCAGCGTAAGAGGAAGATTTTTGACAGGATGGGTCACATAGTGACTGCTTCAACAGGAGTAAATGAGTTGGGGATGGTGAGGCTGGCTCAGGATAGGGCAAGGCTCTGGGCCATGGTTCATACAGGGTTGCTATGAGTCATCCTCAACTTGATGGCACATAACAACATATTACTTTGGGCATATATTCAATGAACCAGTTCTTGAAGAGAGACTCATGTTCGCAAAGGCAGAGAGAGGGTCAAGGAAAGAAATGAAGACTGTTAAGGAGATGCACTGACACAGTGACCGCGCAATGGGCTTCAACAGGACAGATCACTGAGGCTGGCACAGGATGGGGCAAGATGGTTTGAAGATCTGTTGTTCACAGGGTTACTATCTACTTGATGACACCTAACAACAACAACATGTGCTGGGACCTGCTAGGGACAGATGATTAAGGCAGAGATCTTTCCCTCTAGGATCTCATTTATCGAGGGGAGGGAAGCAGCTAAAAATCCAGATCCTTTTGGTAACAGTTGAGAAAGTAGCTCCCCGCTCTGTGAGTTTCCTGACTGTCCCCATGTTTCGCCACACATATCACAGTTTTGTGAGACACTGATATTTATAAGATTTTTACATCTTGACTGATGCAACATTTAACTAGTGAGAAGTCTATTAAACTCAACTTGTTGTGTACCGTAGAGTCAGAACCGACTCAGAGCTGATCCTCCAGTGGGTTTTCACAGCCAGTTAATCACACGGGAGGAGACTGCCTATTTTTCTCTGGTGGAGCAGCTGGTGGACTTGAACTGAGTGCCTTTGGCATTTCAGCACAGCTTCTTACCACTAGGCCATCAGCGCTCCCAACTTACACAACAATAAAAACCAGCAAGCTTCAACCAACCTCATACAGACAACTTTCAGTACCTGTCAGAGTTGTCTTGCCCAAGAAGCCTTCCTAAGATCCACTTCTGCACAGCCCACATGTGCAGGAAAATCTCCTAACTCTTCAGGGGAGCAAAGCATCCCCAACTGCAGAATAAGTCCTTTCTCCCCACACCCTAAGCCAAGTCCTTCAGTAGGCTAATTACACAGGCAATTATTAGCACACAGTTCAGACCCATCAGTGAGTGCAGAGGGGAACATACACCCCCAGCCCTGAGGGACCTGTAAGAGGTCTCCGTGCAGCCAGGAGAATTCCTGGGCCTTGAGCCTGGGCAGTGACCCAAAACCCCCCTTCACCTGAATGGGGCATATCTCACTTTCCCCTTCTGGAAATCTCACGGGGATTTGGCCCACTAATTTCCCTCCTTTCTGTAAACAAACTCAAACAAAATTTTCATTAGGAAATAGAAGCATGTGTGTAACCTATTGCTTCTTGGTCCCCTCTCCTGAGAAGATGCCAGGTGGGCCACCTGCCCCTGGACCCTTTTACCTCTGACCTCAGATACCCGGAAGCCTATGGCTCGGCCACCTGGTGATAAAGGTTCAACATTTCTTCAACACTGAAGCACCTGAGCCACCATGGGTCACAGGGCAGTAGGGCTGAGTCGCCCTTCTGGAAAGGGAATGAATGCAGAGCTGGGTGAGCAGGTGGGCAGCACAGAGGCCACACCCCAACCTGGGAGAGGAGCCACCACACCCCTCCCTGGTCTTATCTTCAGTCCAAAATTCACCTGCAGGTTCAGTTTCTCTCCACCCAGGTTCTGAGGCCCTTCCTCCTCTGCAGGCAAAGTAGCACTAAGGACTGCCTGGCCCTGGGAGGAGGAGGAGGATGGTGGAGACCAGGGGGGAAATGGTGGAAACACGCCTGGACGCCTGTATCCATGGCTTGTAACTACAGGCAGGTGCTATCAGTAACCTGATTATTTTACAACTGGGGTCAATTTCTCTGGAACTGGGTTCCTGGTGCCTCTGAAGTCCAGCCATTTGCATCTCCTAGAATGAGGGATCCTGGGGCGTGCCTCCCACAGTATTTTCCAAGGCCCTTCCTGGGAGCTGTAACTCTATCTCTATCACTTGCCTTGAGAAAGGAGAGGAGGAGGATTTGCTGAGAATTTAGTGCAATTGTAAGCCGTAAGCTCTGAGCTGGAGCCCTGGGTGTGTGTTTCAGAGAAGGGCGGAGGCAGGAATGCACAGGAAGTGTGTCTGGTCCCAGCAGGAAACAGACCCCTTTCCAGAGAGCCCCTACTCCCCCAGGTCTGTTTCCCAAGAAAGTCCTTTTGGAAAGAGGGCCAGGCTGGGCAGCTGCCCCAGCATCTGCTCTCTCTGAAGGAAGGAGGCAACAAGCAACAAGAAAGTGGAGTGGCTTCTCGCCCCTCTGGCCAGCCAGCACCTCTTTCTGGTGCACCTGCCGGCCTCTTCCACGGCCTAGAAATTCTTCAGCACCAGCCGATTCTTCCCCTGGTCTCCATGTCAGCGAGCATTACACACATGGCCTTCTAAGCATGCCAAGGAGGTACTGAACCGCATTTGACCCCAACTTAACCACTCCGGTTCATCAGATGGCTTATTAGATGGCTTATTAACAGAAGACGAAAAGCCCCCAGGATCTACAGCAATGAGAGTGTGAATCCCTATTGGGAAAAGGTTGTAGGGAAGCCAGCTCCCAGGGGCTGAGGGATTCCCAAGACTGCAGCTCCATGTGAAAGCCCAGCCACCTGGCTACCAGGGGAGGAAGCCAGCCTTTGAGGGAGACACTCTCCACACTGCCCCACTCCTTCCTGCTAACAGACCTCTTCTGCTTACTAGTCATACAGACACAAGCTCTTCTGGGAAATAGGAAGCAGGGAGGGCTGAGGCACAGCCAATCATCAACCACAGTTTTGGTATATTCTCTCTCTCTCTCTCTCCCCTACACACATACAAACACACAGTGTCTATCAGAAACATATTCACATAACATGTAGATGCTCTACTGTCCCTGTGGTAATAGATGCTTGGATGCTGGGAGTGAGCATTTTCAACACCTTCCCACTGGAGTATTGAGTGTAAATCGCGCTTTTGTTTTCAATGCATAGGCAACTGGCTGTTTTCCCAGCATTGGGAGGGCCTCACTGGTACACCCCCACCCCAGACACCCAGCCCTTGCCCTCAACGGAGGAGGGTCTCTTTACAAGGGAAGCTGTGGAGATGAGGCTGAGCAGATAGGGCAATCCCAGCCAAAGGGAGGGCGGGGAGAACCATTCTGAGTTAGGCCCTGGCAAGACTTTTCCTTCTAAGAAAAAGGCCCAGATGAGGCAAAAAACTTCTTGAGCAACTCCCTGGGCAGCCCAGCTGCATGCTGCCCCAGAGCAGCCTCTGAGGTTCACCAGATGTCAGCATCTACAGGTGGAACTCTTTCCCCTGAGTGCTGGCTATTGGGCACGAAGGTGCCGAATGGGGCTGGGGCAGTGGGAGCAGTGGGTGTGGGAGGAGGTGCGGTCTTAAAACTGTTCTCAAACAAGCCCAGCCTGAGCTGGGATTAGACGGGGCTTGATATTATTCAAGGACACATTTGTGCACTAATGGCTTTCCAATGAGGGGGTAATTTACTACCTGGGGATTGAAAACCCACTGGGGCTCAGGCCTTAAATAGGCCATTGCCCCTGACCAACCCACAGGCTAGAGTGGCTGTGTTATTGGGTTTTTTTGTTTGTTTGTTTTTTTTAGTGATGAGGCTCCTACCCTAACCCTTCCCATCCCAGAGTACTCACTCATCCAGAGATGTAGCAGGTGAGTGAGGGTGCCTAACACCTTTCTCCTACACCCCACCTGGCAGGCCAGAGCCTGGGGGCAAGGGTCTCCTGCTGATTCTGGGAGAAGTAGGGTTTTACTTCAAGAGAGAAGCTATTTCAAGCCACAGTCCTCCTCAGAAAGAGGAGGAAATCACAGAGTCCAAACACCATTTCAGGTGAAATCAGGAGGTTATTAATCTCCCCTCAGAGCAGACAGAAAGAAAAATCAATGTTTTGGAGGGGGGGGCAGGTTCCATTTGAATTAATGGGTTTGTGGCTTCTCCATTGATCTGCGCCTCTTCACACTTTCTTTTTGTGCTTTTGTGCTCTTGGGGAGGGGGGAAGGGAGAGGGTAGTGGGGAGGAGGGGGTGGGCCTCCAGATAAGGAAGGAAAGGACAGTCTAACCTTAACCTTTCTCCAGGAATAATGCTAATTAGCGAGGCTTAATGAGAACTTCCCCTAGGAAGCGCAGCCCAGTAGGGACGACCGGACTCGGGCAAATGCAGTTGCGGGTGGGGGTGAGGGGGTCCGCTCCTGAACCCGAGCAGCTGGAATAAGAATAAAGATTACAAACCCCTTTCCAAGTGCTGGGCCCTGGAGGACGTGGTGGAGGACAGGGAGTAGCCAGCGGAGGTATAAATCCAACTTAACCCCCGCGCGCGCTCTCACTCCGGTGAGCTCCCCCCACGTCCCCTCCATTAAGGAATGCGCCCTCCCTAGGGGCCATGGATGAACGCGGCTGGCGCGTCCGCGCGGACAGTCCACCTGAGTGGGGCACTGGGTCCCTTCAGGAAGGGACAAGGGCCTGCCCAAGTGGGCTTAACTCTGCAAACCGCGTCTCAACTCCCCGCGCCGCGGCAGCCCCTCCCGGCCGCTCAGTGCTTCCCGTCCTCACATCCCCAAACACAGTCCACTTCCCTTCCCCGGGCAGCGGCCACCCAGGGCCCGGCCGCCTCCCTGCCGCCGGCCAGCGTCCTCCTGTGTCCGCGGAGCCCAGCGGCTGCGAACGGTGTGGCCGCCGCACAATACCGCGGCGCGGCGCACACAATCACCGCCCCCCACGACAGGCGGCGCGCACGGCCCGGAGTGGGGTGCGCCTGCTGGCCCCCCGCGCTCAGACCCCGGCACACCTCTCAGGCACCCCACCACACCCGGGATGCAGCCTCCCTTCCACTCTCTCGCACTCGCTCACATTCCCTCGCCCCCCGCCCGGCGCCCCTGCCCACTCCTAGGGCGCAGCCGCACCCCCGCGTCCTCCTCTCCGGCCCGGGTGCAGAAAGCTCTCCCCATGTCCCCCTCCCCGAACCTCTCCAGTCCCCCGCCCCCCTAACCGCAGCTCAACGGCCGGCGGAGGGGGGCGGTGGCCGGGGGCCCGGAAACGGCCAGATCGTGGGGATCCGGGCCGGACTCCGTACCTGGGCGGGTGGCGAGGCGCAGACCGGCGGTCAGGCTCGGCAAGTGTGCGGGGCGGGCGGCGGTGACAGCCCCACAGCTCCAGCTGCTGCTGCTGC
>NW_006399765.1:5123086-5234779 GCF_000299155.1 Elephantulus edwardii
GGGGGGAGGCGGTGGAGGGGCGGGCGAGAGGGAGGAGTGGGTAAAGGAGGAGGGGGAGAGGGAGAGGAGGCACAGGGGAGAGGAGAAAGGCGGGAGTGGGGGAAGAGGAGGAGGAGGGAGGGGGTGCAGGGCCAGGTAGGGGGAGGCGAGGGCGCGCAGGACGCTGTGCCGTGCGGTCCCGGGTTGGGGGGAGAGCTCTTAAGGGCGAAGCGCTTAGAGTCCCAGCCGTGGGGAGGGGCTGTGGTGGCCAGGAGGGGAGGCCGTGGGGTCGGTGCCCAGCCCTCGTTTGTATAAGCCACAATCTTCATGCCCCGGGGCAAAAGGGGGCACCTGGTGGTTCCTCTGCACACAGGTCAGGAGAGGCAGACTTGGCCCAAAGTAAGTGACTCAGGCAACATCAGGAACTCTGCGCCCTTGGGCATCGGGGCAGGTCTGGTCCCCCCTTACTCTTCTCTTGGTTCCCTCAGGGTGCGGGTCATCACTAGGTTAGGAGGCTGGGGCAGGCGGCTTGGGATCCCCGGGGCGGTCTGGCGAGACCCTGGGCTAGAAAAGCCAGGCACGTGGCGGGCTCTGCGCCGGCTCCCCCCGCACCTCAGGGCCGCCCCCCCTCCTTTCTTGATCAAGTTCAAGCTCGGGCTGCTCCTCGGCGCGCTGCCCCCTCCCTTCCCCCTCGCTCCATTCCGCACTGTCTCGCCTCTTCACTCTTCCTTTGTCTCTTTACCACCACTTAGTTTACACCCTTCCCGGCTCCCTAGCTCCCCCACGGCGGGGCGCCGGAGCGCGGGGCTGTGCGCGCTCACCTGTTCGACCCAAACACAACGGCGACCGCAAGTGCCGTCCTCAGTTGTACCCCAGTCGCTCCCCACCTCCGCCCCCTGCCCCCGCCCGGTGGCCGGTCATTGTGCTCCTCCAGACCACACCGTGCGCCGTGCGCCCGCTCTTACGGCGCGCAGGCTGCAGTTGCACGGTAATGGGATCATATCGGAGAAGATGCTTCATCCCAGACCCGGCGCGCACGGTCCGCGGGGACAGTGTTGGAGGAGGGGAGGAGCTCTTCAGACAAACAGTTCCCTGTAGTCTGCCTGGGCTGCAGCAAAAGGTGGGATGGGGCGTTGCACGATGGGGGACCCTGGACCTCGGCGTGAAGCGGAACGCGCTCGTCCCCTAAACCCCAAATTAGACTACTACAAAGAAGATGGATCTGGGAGAGAAGCGAGTGGATGCTCCCGCCCCATCCCACACCCTCTGCTACAAAATATCAGCCTGAGAAAAAGCCGCTGCTCCAACCCGGGCGGGAGAGCTCCTCTCACAGAATCCAGTGGGGAAATGGCCAAGATAAAAACAATAACGATTCCCACCTTCGTGTTCCTCGGGCCCTATGAGAAGAGGCGAGTGATTTCTGCTGACTTCTCTACGCTACAACTCATTCATAGTGCAACCAGCAGGGAGGAGAAAAACAAGACAGCCACTGCGATTGTTTGCAATTTTGAAACAGAATGTCTTTAACCCTCCAACTTTTTTTTTTTCCTCCGTCTCCCCGTTAAAAAGCCTTTTTCTTTCTTCCCTTGAAAGCTGGGCTTTGTGGACAATCCGAGGTAAACCAGGCTCCCTCTAGAGGTACGGGCTAGAAATACACAGGCTGGGCGCTCCGCACTCATCCATTAGAAAAATAAGAATGAGAAACCCATCAAAGTCATCACACAGACTTTCTTCCGCACCCGTTAAAGATTTTACTACAAATATTAAACGCACACTGTTTTTATAAAAGGTCTAAACACATGACTCATTAGCGCCTTTTATTTCTGAAATCAAATGTATTTTCAAACCATTGTGTGTCTCCCCAGCTTTCTCTGTAAGAGCTTTACATAACATCAGTGGTACTGGACAGCCTTGAAGCTTCCTGACCTAGAGGTCCACCCAAGCTGTTGCTCAGTTAGGAGTTTTCAAAGAAAGTGGCTGTTCCCAACATGAGGGACTGGCCTGAAAATGAGATTATTCAAACCCAGGATGTCCCATTACTTCCCACCTCATTTCTAGAGATCTCTGGCTCCTTCTGCCCTGACTTAGTATTTCACAGTCGTGGTGGACCTTTGGGTTGGAAATAAAAGGCCAAATCTAGCTGAAGTTCAAAGGTGGTACTGAACCCAGCTAACTTAGCTGCTCTCTCATAAAAGACATCTAGAACTGCCCAGAAGGGCTGAACAGTGGTTTTGCTGTAGGCATGAGATGTGAACTCATTTACCATTCCTAAGATAAAACAGCCACAGCTCCATACAACCCACAGCAGGCAGCTTCGAGAGCCCTGGAGAAATCTGGCTGCTCCCAGCATTGCTGGAGCCTCCAGGAATCTTCCAGATCTTTTCCTTGCAGGAGCTGCCACTTCCTCCATAAAACCTTGGGCAGGTTGCTTTTGGCATCCTTGTGCCTCTGAAGCAGCTCCTGGTCCTTAAATCAGCCACGGCACTGCTCCCAACAAGCAGTCTGGTGACCTACTTTCTGGGCTACTGAGTCTCCTCCTACTGGTGTGCTCTTGGTATTATATACCCTGGGGTCAGAACCAACTCATAGCTCACCCTCCAGGGAGTCTTCAGGGGCTGTAAGTTATATATGGGAGGAACCGGCCCATCTCTCTCCCACAGTGTCTGATGGATTTGAACCACTTGCCTTTGGGTTGGCAGCACAACTCCTTACCACTGAGCCGTCAGAGGGCTCCCTCCCACTGATGCACCTATCACCTACCCCCTTTTCTGGACCCCAGCTGAACAAGCTGCCCTGTCTGCCATCTGGGACCACCCACTGCCACTGAGTTGACTGGCTCGAGGTGACCCTCCACTGGGCTTCTGAGACTGCAAATCTTTTCAGGAGAAGACTGTTCCTCTTTCACCCAGGAAGCACCTGTTGATTAGAACGGCTGACTGTCACTTCATGCACTACACCACCAGGGTGCCTTGCCACTGGGACAGCACTGCCTAACCTCCAGGCTCTGTAAACAGTGGTGCTTTTGTAAACAGAAGGCTGGCCAGGAACACGTTCTATGTGTTTGAGGCAGCAGAGCCTTTCAGGCAGCTTCCTGTTACAAGAGCAAGCTCCACAAGTGGGGTCTCAGCCACAGGACTCAGGAGGTGACTTATAATTAGGAATTGCAGGATCTTAGTGCAGCCAGAGCAAATGTCATGCAAATGTCGCAAAGCATTTAAAAACCCCATTTATCCGCACAAATTATTTATTCATGATCGGAGGTCATGTGTAACCTGGACACCAAGTCCAACCTGGCAGTCAGATCCAGCAGCCCCCTAAGTGGTGTCACCTTCATCTGATGTGCCCACCTCCTGCAGGATGGCAGCAAGAGGTAAAGCACTGTCACCTGTGTTGTGTCACCCCACCATGTCATGCCCTCCCCAAAAATGCTTACCTTGAATCTGATAACAACAACAACAAAAAAAAAATCAGACAAGACATCGAGACTGAGAGACTTCCCATGATACAAGCGTCCTGGACTCTAAAAAAAAACCCCTCAGCCATACATTTGACTGCTTTAAATTAGGAGGCTAAAGAGAAATAACAACCAAATGCAATTAGAAGTCATGATTGGCTCCTAGTGACAAAGAACAAGGTGGACACAGGCATCAAGGGTAGAGACCGGGGCTGGAGGAGAAGACATGAGCTGAGGGGTGAAGACAGAAGTGGGCTCTGAGCTGAGAAAGCCAACAAGCCATGTCCTGACCCCCGATGGTGGAAGCTGACAGGTAACCAGGGGTCTCAATCTTCCAGGCAGAAGGAACAGCTGGTGCAAAGGTCCTGAGGAACTGAGAGGAGACTAGTATTTCTAAGCAAGGTGGGCCAGGGATAGGGATTGAGAGGATGAGAGGGCCAATATTCTGAGCCTGTTGTATGGATTTTCCTGTTTTCCCATCGTTTGGGGCAGGTGAAATTATGAGAGCAAGAATGGCAGTGATGAGTTAGAATAAAAAAGAGTGCAGAAGGGGAGCTCTGGTGGCCTAGTGGGAAGAAGCTGCAACTACAATCCCAGAGGTGCACAGTTCGAATCCACCAGATGCTCTGCCGGGAAAAGGAGGGACAATTTCCTCCTGTACCAGTCAGATCTGATTTGACGGTACACTCACACACACACACACACACACACACTTAAAAAAATAAAAAAAAAAGAATCTGTAAAAAAAAAAAGAGTGCAGAGATCTTAATCGAAAGGCATGCCAATGAATCGACTAGCTGCTTCATGGGAGAAAGATGGGCAATCTTTTCCTGTGTGATTTATGATTTACTGCCTCTGAAGACCTGCTGGGGAGGTCAGTTATTAGTTGATCCCAACTTGAAGGTACACAGCAACAACAACAACATAGTTCAAATTTAAGCACTGACACTAATGAACCCAACCATAATAATTAAGCCTCTCTAAGCCTCAGTTTCCTTCGTTCTATGACAACTCAAAACTCACTGCCCATCAAGTCAGAACCGACTCACAGCTGACCTGCTGAAAACACATGTTTCCAGAAGCTGTAAATTACATGGGAGGAGAATGGGTTTTTCCTGTGGATTTGAACCCCCATCTTCGAGTTGACAGTGCAACTCCTTACCCACCAAAGCTCCATTTGCTAAGTGAGAGGTGTTTAATATTGTCATTGGCAACAAATTTCCCCCTTTGAGGTTACACATTGTGGTAGTTAACCTCCAAGATGGTGCTAGACCAGCCTTGCCTCCTGCTATCACATTCTAGTCTTGTCTCGTCATAATAAATTGGGTTGTGTAACCAATAGCACATTGTAAGCCACGAGGATAATTGTATAACCTAATATTATGGAAATGAAGGGGCATAACTTCTGAGACTAGACCATAAAAAACAACTTGATCTTTTGCCCTGGAAGTAGCACTTAGTAAGGGTAGCTTTTCTCAATACCATCACCCAAGGCCCTAAATTTTCAACATTCCCTTCTCTACAAATGTCCTCTACTACCAACTTACTCTGCCACCAGCAATATCTTGTATTTCACAGCATACTTGTAAGAGCTTAGTATTAGCACTCTTTTAAAAAAAATCTTTATGTGAGAGGTAAAAAAATGTGTCTGTCTGCACCTGAAAATGTAAGCATATTTAATTTGTACTTCTGCATCTTTTTTTTCTTTTATGAGAACAACATTTTCCTATCTTTTATCTGTTTTTCTACTTGGATTGTGTGTATGGTTTTTGTTTGTAGGAAGGCTTTGGAAATTAATCCTTTGTCATATATTTCGCAGAATGGTTTCCTTTGATGGTTTTAAAATTTTGTTTATGATGGGTTTTTTTTTACCATATGGAACTTACATATTTTTATATAATCTAATTAATTTTTTTTCCCTTTAGGGCTTTAGGGTTTCAGGTCAAAATGAAGGGTAGTATTTTTTTTCTACTCTAAGATTATAAAAGGAATTCACCCATCTTCTAGACCATTTATAGCTTCATTTATTTAAATATTTATTCCATCTGTAATTTGTCTCCATATAAGAAAGGACGTAGGAATCCAGATTTCTTTTTCTTTTTTCTCCAAAATGGCTACACAAGTTGTCTCAATACCATCTTTTCAAGAATGCGTCTTTGACCACTGATTGGAAATGCCATTTTGTAACATATATGTTTCAGAACTATCTATTCTGTTCTATGGATCTATTCCTGTCCCAGTAATATCACCTACTCCTGAAGACACTCTGGTGGAGGAGTGTGTAACATGTTAAACTCTTATCTGAAGGTCAGTGGTTTGAATCCACCAGCTGCTCCACAGGAAACGATGGACTGTCTCCTCTTACGAAGGTTTATTTATAGCTCCAGAAGCCTGGTGCCGGCTCACTGCGAGTCAGGACTGAGCTGATGGCAGTGGATAAGGGACATTACCGTCTTTATCCCCATGATCTCTGTCCTCACCATAATAAATAGAATTAAACCACTTCAACAGCAAAAGTGTGCTCTGAGTGGGAACAATTACGGAGGACAGAGCCACATTTCCACCCAGGAAGGTAGGAGAGGGCTTCCTGGAAGAAGTGACGCCTACTCTGAAGCAAAGATGAGGACAGTGGGGAGGGCACCTTAGCAGAAGGAGCAGCGTGTATTGAAACATCATGCCCCCATTTCATCCTTTGCATTAGCTGATCCCCCCCCCCACCGCCCCCAGCACTGGCTGGCTGCAAAAATCACAGTCAGTTTTTATACTTTTGCTAAAATCTAAGAGAATCTATGGTTTCCTCTTTTAAGATAGATTTTTGGCGAGCTCTGGTGGCCTAGTGGCAAGAAGCTGCACTGCAATCTCAGAGGTACATGGTTTGAATCCACCAGATCCTCTGCTGGAGAAGGAGGAACAATCTCCTCCTGTATCAGTCAGATCTGATTTGACGGTACACATAAAAAATAATGAAATAAAATAAAATTATAAAAAAAGATAGATTTCTGTTTAGACAAATTTCTGAGTATAAATATAAGGAAAAGAACCTGACTTGTTTCTAACAACCACAAAAAGTGAAAACCACACTTTTATCACTGTCATTTTCAAAAATGTCTTGCTTTAAAGTCTCATCAGTTAACCTCCAGTCATGTTACTCAGGACCTTCAGTGGTTCTCAGGTGCTGGCTCAATCAAGCTCCCTGGTCCGACATTCAAGGCCTTGCACACCCTTGCTGTTCTCTTGCTTCTCCTTCCTGTGAACTCTGCTCTAGAAACAGCACCTTCTAGCCCTCAACCCCTGTTATGTATGTCACCCCCTCTGGCCTAGCGGTAAGAAGCTACACTGCAATACCGAAGGCATGTGGTTCAAGGCCACCAGCTGCTCTACAGAAGAAGGATGGGCAGTCTCCTCCCATGCTATTAACTGCCTCTGAAAACCCATGGAAGGGTCAGCTATGGGTCAGTTTCAACTCTCCGTTACTCAACAACAACAACAACTATGCCACATGTCTTCTATCACATGCCTTACAGCACAGGTATAAATATATGTGTTCATCTACAAATACGTGTAAAGTTCCTGCCCCATGCTGTATATCACGGACAGGGTGAGTGAAAACCACAGATAAAGGGAGCCTGTGCAGAATTCAGGGAGCTCCGGTGCCCTGGTGGGTCAAGGAATTGTGCTGCCAACCCAAAGGCAGGTGGTTCCAATCCACCAGCTGCTCCACGGAAGAAAGGCGGGCAGTCTCCTCCCATGTGATTTATGGTCTCTGAAAATCCACTGGAGGGTCAGCTGTGGTTCCAACTTGATGCAGTGAGGGAATGTGTGTTTTTTGTTTTGTTTTGTTTGTTTGTTTGTTTTTTTAATGTAGAATCTACAGGCCAGCAAAGGAGAGCAAGATCAAACACATGGCCAAGTGGATCCCCACTTGACAGGTGGATCCTTGTAGGAAGGAAATGTCTAGAAGGTGAGACGTTCAGAGCAGGTCCAAGGGGACTCTACTGAGGAGGTGACATTTAAGTTGAGCACTGTAGAGGGACATGCTGCTTGGAAAGGCGGAGGGGCAGCGAAAGAGAGGAAGACCCTCAATCAGGTGACATGGTGACTGCAGCAGTGGGCCTGAGTGTGTCAGAGACTGTGAAGATGGCACAGGATAGGACAGGGTTCAGATAGGTTGTTCATAGGGTCACTAGGGGTCGTACTGGATGATGCCTAACAACAACAGTAATTGAAGGCTGCATGGGAAGTAGAAAGCTGCCTTGGGCTATCAATGAAAACATTACCCACTTCCCCAAATGTAGGTCCCTCTCAACTCAGAACATCAAGATCACAGACCATCCAGCTGGTCCCTAACTGATACCAATATCTGGGGGCACGTCAGCCAGGTTTTGGTCATTTAATGCTCTTTTAATAGGCTTGCGCTCAACTACTAATTTACAAGTTGAGAGCTCCAGAGGAGGAGGAGGAGGACACCCCCTCCCCAGAGCAAGCGCAGTCCAGGTACTGCTGAAGGTTTCCCTCGGTCTGTGACATGGGAATGGGCGTGGCTGCTGGGAAGGGTCCAATCCGTGTTTGGTTGAACCCCAGGGTGTCTCCAGAGGGAAGTAGGGCTGCAGAAAGTTTTTAGGGTAGCACTCTGGGCAAATGACTGGGGGAGAGGGAGAGCGAGGCCAGAGAGAGGGCCTCATGTCTGGCTGCAGGACACTAACTTATCCCTGAGGGTAGATTAGCAAGAGAAAGGAGCAGCCAGCCTTTCTCTTTTCAGCCCTAAATCCCTTCACCATAGAGCTGGGCCATGGAGGAGAATGGCTGAAGGTTCTGGAGCTGCTAGAAGACTTTTTAGGAGGCTGGACTCATGTGTTTGAAGGTCATCTTCCAAGGGCAGAGCAGAGAGAGGGACACAACTTTCCCAAGCCTTCATTTTCAAATCTCTAAAATGGTTTTGTTTTTGAAGGCTGCCATAAGGTTTAGATGAAGAGGGCTCGACTTCCGCTCAGCAGAAAGCAACGGCACAAGCCTTGTTGTTGTTGTGTACCACCAAGTCCGAACTGACCCACAGCTGACCCTCCGGAGGGTTTTCAGAGGCAGTAAAACGCCTGGGAGGAGACTGTCCATCTTTCTCCTGCTGAGCTGGATTTAAACCACATGCCTTCAGGATTAGAGCGCAGCTCCTCGCCACTAACTAGGCTTTATGTTCCGGTTAATGATGACGTTTTTGTTAAGCGCCATGGAGTGGACTACAACTCATAACAACTTTATGACTAGCAGATCTGAACCTCGCTTTTTCCTGTGCCATCCTCAAGACCACTGTAATAGTCACTGCGCCAATTCGTCTTGTTGAAGGTCCTCTTCTCTTTCTCTGCAGCATGAGGTATTTTTCCAAGGCCTATCCCCTCCTGACAACATGCCCAAAGTAAGTGAGATGAAGTGTCACCACCCTTGCCTCTAAGGGGCACCCTGGTTAATGACAGTGACAGCAAAATTAGGAAGTAACTGATAATACAGTTGACTGAATCTCAACTATGTGTCAGGGTCTATCATGGTAAAAACAGACCAGGACTGTCCTTGGGAAGCTGCTGGCTGCTGGCGACACTGACCTCACTCTATTTTGACTGTCACTTTCTTTGTCCTTCCTCTTCCCCTGGGAAATAACAGTGTTGACATTGGAGTGTTTGGGACTCTCCTTTTTAAGAGCATACTTTGGGCAGATATTTCAGGGCTTTGAGCCTCAGTTTCCCCAAGTGAGGAACTCAATTCTGTGTCTGTGAGGTATCTGGCACACAGAAGCCTTCGTTAAATGCTAATTTCTGCTCTCTTCCTTTCTCCTTCTTTCTTCTTCCAACTAAATGTCCTTCTTTTTCCTTTTTGTGCATTCATTTCCTCCTGCCCAAGTCTCTGGCATAGGAATACCCACAGACACTGCCAACCTCAGTTGATGGCACCCAGACTGGGGCAAGTAATGTGAACCATCGTACCTGGTTCCCAAGGTCAACATTCTCCCACACCCTTCTGAACTACAGAGGATGAGAAAACAAAGTTGTCTCTTTCTTAACTTCCTTTGCAGCTGGGAGTGCCATGTGGCCCTTGTCCTGGCCAATGAGATGGCGTCAAAAGCCAGTTGGCAGCTTTCTGGGAAAACTTTTAGTTTGCTAGAGGAGGCTAGTGACATCCAACCTCACTGTCGTCTTGCTTTGGATGTATTTAAGAGGGGTGGAGCAAGAGCAGCCAACTTACAGTCATGAAGAAAATTTCAAGAACATCAGAAACACACCAGGTATCAATCAGCACCAGGCACCACAGGCATTTGCAGTAATAGTGGCTCCTATGCTTTTGTTATTCCTTATGTTTTGCAAATTACTTAGGGTGTAAGGGTGCGGGGAATGTTGTGCTTGTGGTCAAGAGCATTCCTGGCTGATTCACAGGGCTCTTGCTGGTGGATGGGCAGATCTGACAACGAGGAACACACACTCATGTGGCCTCTTCTCTAGGGGACTGAGTCCTCTGAGGTGTGGGTTGGGGGCTGTGTCCAGGCACCTGCCATGCATAGTGCGGTGGTAGAAACAGGTAGGTGAGCATTCACTTCCTGGCCTATAAATTCTTCAGGAGGGAATCGTGTCAAGGCCGTGCACAGGTATACCTGGACACTTGCACAGCTACAGAAGTGCCCTAGTTAAAGAATTCCTTCTGTTGCGATCCTATTATTTTACCCCCTGAGGATCTTGGAGCCGTTCCAAACATCTCATTCAACCTTAAAACAACCAGAGTGATTGGTAACGTATGGAATCTGCTGCTCATTTTTGTCAAGGAGGAAACTGCAGGAGAGAGGAAGGAGGCCAGGCTGCCTATGGTCACACAATGCTAAGCCCCACCCCTGCCCACCTTCAGCATCCCAGCTGGGAAGCGTAGCAGGGGTTTCTCTGGGGGTGGTGGGGAGGGCAGGCAAGGAGAGAGCTCGAGCCTCTCCCTGGCTTTGCCAGCAACACGCCCATGTGCTGCTGAACCTTGACACACTAGACTTCCTCCTGAGGAGTTTCCCTTGCAGGAAAGGGCTCCTCAGTCGAAAACTCAACTTTGAAAACCGCTCAAGTTTGGCTCAAACCTGCAGCTCTAATAACAGAGAAGCGGTAGCATGGAGAAGTGAAAGTCTGACGGCTGGTTGAGGGCAGGGTTGCTCCCACAGCTAATGTCTAATGTTGCTGGACTCCCTCTGCAGCCTCTCTACTCCTCTCTACTGCCCGTGCTCCAGCTCTGTGACCGTTCACTGTGGGGGGAAGGTGAGCCATGAGACTCCATCCTGCATGAGACAAACCCCTGTTCTCTGCAGGCCCCCCGAGCTTCTCCCCAGCCTCGCTGCTGGTGCCTGGCCCCTCTGCAGCGGCTTCCACCACAGGGCCTTTGCACTGCTCTCTCTCCCAGCATCCCTCTCCTGCCCCCTGCAGTCATCCCTCATCACAGACACAGGAGGGCCTGTCCCCTTCTTATTCAGGTTTCAGCTCAGGTGACACCTTTACAGAGAGGCCTTATTGTCCGGAGGCTGTCTGTTCTGGTCCCCTCTGCTAA
This sequence comes from Elephantulus edwardii, assembly GCF_000299155.1. Lineage (NCBI taxonomy): Eukaryota > Metazoa > Chordata > Mammalia > Macroscelidea > Macroscelididae > Elephantulus > Elephantulus edwardii. Next base: position 5,134,074 of record NW_006399765.1, read on the forward strand.
TTCTCGGTCCCAGTGATCCTCCTTTTGAATATTTATTTCTGACCAACTTGTTTATCATCTCCCCTGCTGGTCTGTGATAACCTGAGGGCGGACACCATGCGTGTTTTATTTTCTGTGTACCCTCAGGGCTCAGATGAGTACCCAGCACATAGTAGGAAATTTAATAAATGATTCTGAAAGAACAAATGAGGGCATTTCCTAAAACAAACATAGGGTTTCAGGGAGGGCAATTCTCCACCAGGCAGTGAGCAAGAGCTGTGGGCTTCTGTATCTTTTTTCTGTCTGTGGGGGTGGGGTGGTGTTGGCCTGTTGAGGGCCCATGCCTGGCCACCCTGAGCAAAACAAAGCCAGCAGCACAAATTCACAGAGCAGTACTATGCCCTCCCATCCACAGGGGGGAAAAAAAAGAAGAGCCAGTTAATGAGGTAAACACAAGGAGAAAGCTTGGCCATGCTTCTTCGTGTCCACCCAAAGCCATTATTCCTAATTGATCTCCAGACATCAGCTGCTGGAGCATCTGAACCCCTCCTGCATCCCTCAGGTCTGGTTACAAAGCCCAACCCTCTCGCCCTGAGTGGAGTCAGGTCTCCTGAGCCTTTTCCTGCTGGGGTGGGGGCTCTGGACTGCCCCTTACAAAGCCTGTGGCTACAAGGACCTGGGCAAGACTGGCAGAATGAGGAAGCCCCCAGCTGAGGCCTCTACACCAAAATGGACCCCCCCAGGCTGGCAACAGGCTGCGTGGGTCAAAAACCCACTTAGAAGTCCACAGACTACCTGCCCAGCGCCAGCCTGGTGGTCAAGATTCCAGGGTTCTATAAAGCAACAGGAATCTTGTCCCTCTCCTTGCCCCCCGAAAAAAGAAATCAATAGCATAAAGGGCCCTGCTCAAAATATTCCACTTTCTCTCATGGAAAAAACTGGAGTTGGGAGTTCAGCTGGGAGAAAAGAAGAACAAAAAAGGGAAAAAATCCCAAGACGAAGCCACAGGACAAGACTCCATTGGGCCAGTCACACTGGGCCTGCAGTCAGGGTCACGAGGTCGGCTGTCAGTTCAGGGAACATCTGGGTGTTTGGGGCCCCACTTCTTCCTGGCCCTGCCCGGGAAAGCCACCTCCTTTCCTGTCGGATTTCTCTTGTCCTCAGAGGCAGAGTTGGGAGGGTGGCTACCCAGGGTGCTTTGCAGGGGCCTTTTCCAGCACAGCTCTGGGGAGACAGAGCCACCGCCCTTGTCTACGGAGGCCCAGGTTGTGGGCTGCTGACCTGCTCCAGCTACACCCGTGACATAGATAAAGCACACCCAGGCCAGCCCCGCACACAAGGCTTCTCCTCACGGCACCAGGCAGCCTCCTGTCTGCACCAGTAAATTACGGGCACTGCCTGCATTTTTTCTTCGATAATGAAGTTGAAAAGCCACCTTCACTTGTGGGGGGTGGGCATCTGCCAGGGGACTGGGGCTTAGGCTTGAGGAGCTGCTGGGGACATGGAGCCACTTAGGCCCAGGTATCTTCTCACCCCCTCAGGCAAACTGCTCCCCAGACTGAAACAGGATGTGGCTTGTTTCCCCTGCTTCTCACAGACACAGCTTCAGGGAAGAGACGGAAGGGGAGGGAGGGAAGGTGAGGGCAGACCTCTCTGAACCAGGCTGCCCTGCAGAAGAGGGCACAAGCTCCTTCCCTTTGAGTCTCTGAAAACGTCATGTGTTTCTAGAAAGCACCCAAGGATGCCTGGGAATCTATACTGATCACCAAAATAGTACTCTTTAACAAAGGTTTGACAAGAGCTCTTCGGTTCCTCCATTGTCCTCTCAAAAAAGAGCATTCCAAGAGCACCTTCTCTCTCAGTTAGAAATGTCCTAGTTTGTAGACACTGTCTTTAGGGGGTTGGGAAAGCTGGCCTATCAATGCCCTGTAAGTCCCCGGATTCCAACCCCAGGGTCATGGAGCTTCTGGCTCACCATCCACCCCATTTATCTGGTGAACAGAAAGGCCTGAAGTCAGATGTCCAAGCTCTATATTTACACGGTCAGATCAAGGGCGCCTCTGCGGTATCTTTCCCCTCAGTCTCAACTCATTGCCATAGAGCCAGCACCGACTCATTGCTGACCCTCCACTGGCCTTTGAGGCTGTAAAATGACACAGGAGGCAGCTAGCTGCCCAGCTGTTTCCTGAGGAGCAGTTGGTGGATTTGAACCGCCAGAAGGGTGGATTAGCAGTGCAACTCCCTACAGCCTGAGCCACCAGGGCTCCCATTTCCCCTAAGCAGGGGATGAAAAAAAAGCATCAAAGAAACTGGGTTTTTTTTGTGGGTTTATTTTACCACCCACTCCAAAGTAACTATTTGCTTCTAACCAGAAAAACGTGCTGAAAAGGAAAAAAAAAATCATGACTAAAATAACACATAACACGAAACTTGCCATTTTATGTGTAAAATTCAGCAGATTAAAACATTCACAACGTGGCACAATAATCACCACTATTTCCAAAACTTTTTCATCACCCCAAACAGAAACTTTGTACCCATGAAGCAATTATTCCCCATCCTCTGCTCCTGGTAACTTCCTTCTGATTTATCGTATGCCTTTAAGAATCCACCTATTCAAGATATTGCATAAAGATGGAATTTAAAATATTTGTCCTTTCATATCTTATTCCACTTTGCATAACATTTTCAGGGTTCACCTTTATTGTTGCAAGTATCAGAACTTCATTTCTTTTAATGGAGTAAGAATATTTTAACGTGTATCAAACACAATGTGCACGTACGAAATACAACACATATGAATGATAAAAATATTAATTTTAAAAAAGAATATTCCACTGCATGTATATGGAAGACAAATCTCAAATAGTGTATGTGGACATAACCATGTCTCAAGGAGAGAGACATAGTTCCCTAGTCCTTAGATGTGAACTGCACAGTAATTTCCCTCCAAAGAGTACAGTATAGGTAAATGAGGGGACAAAGAACCTTTACAATAGAGAAACTAAAAAAAAAACCCCAACATTTCCTCAACCAGGTGATCAAGGCCAATGTCAAATGTCACAAATCACGTATATACTATGTGCCCTTGACAGAGAGGTAGAATTTAAGCTCTGTGGCTTCCTCCTAATAACTTGTATCCCCAGTCTTACTGGGAGAGTCATCAGAAAAACTCCAACAGAGAGACATTCTAGAAAATATTTGTGGATGCTCCTCCCAAGTAGGAGTCTAGGTCACTGAAAAACATGGAAAGTCTGAGAAATTGTTACAAGAGAAGCTAAAGGAGAGATATGACGGCTAAATGCTATGGGTATCCTGGATGGGGTACTGGAACAGAAAAAAGACATTAGTTGACAACAATCTGGAACAAGGGGTACAAATCAAAGTGGCCTGGGGAAGGGTAAAGAGATGGGTAGGGAGGGGAGGAAAATGTGCAATAATGAATGAGTGAAAACCCAACCTTCCTGTAAACCTTCATTAGAATCACAATTAAAAAAATTTACAAATAAAAAAAAGAAAAGAAAAAGGACATTAGCTGAATACTAAGGAAATTGAAACTATAAAACACTAGGCCGATAGGCAGTATCATAACAGACAGTGAAGAGATTGAGATTGTTAACAGCTTCAGTTTGCTTGACTCCACAGTCAACACTCTTAGTACCAGCAGCCAGGAAATCAAAAGACAAATTGCAGTGGAAAAGTCTGCTGTCAGAGACCTCTCCAAAGAACTGGAGAGCAATGATGTCAGTCTGGAGATTAAGGTGTGCTTAGTCCAGGCCATAGTTTTTGCAATTACTTGCTATGTGTCAGAAAGCTGGACAATATTTAGGGATAATAGAAGAAGAATTGATGCCTTTGAGCTGTGGTGCTGGAGAAGAGTATTGAATATACCAAGGATGGCTAGGAGAACAAGCAGGTTTATCCTAGATAGGTGAAACCAGAACATTCCTTGGAAGCAAGGATTCTGAGGCTTGGTCTGACATACTTTGGGCATGTTGCAAGGAGGCTCCAGTCCTTGGAGAGGGACATCATGCTTGGGAGAGTAGAGGGACAGCACAAGAGAGGAAGACCCTTCATGAGACAGATTGATTCAGTAAGTGGGGTAATGGGTGTGTCAGAGACAATAGGGTTGGCACAGAATAGAGCAGGTTTCAGGGTTGTTGTACACAGGGTCACTATGAGTTACAAGAGACTTAACATCACATAACAACAACAACAACAACAATGATAGTTAACAGTGTGTCAATACTGACTCATATATTTGTAACAAATGTATTATACCAATATTAATATATTGAACACAGAGTAGCTAAAGTGAATGCAAGAAAAGCTGAAAAGCTGAAGGAAAAATTCAAAGAGTAGCTTGAAAAGACAAAGTAAAGTGTTGTAATGAAATGTTCAAAGAAAATGAAAACAGAAGAATCCTTTTTCTATTTCTCAAGCTGGAAAAAATTCAAGCCTCAAGTTCCAATATTGAAGGATCCTATGGGCAATTATTACAGGATGCAGAAAGCATTAAGGGAAGACAGAAGGGATATAAAGTTATTTCTTTAAAAAATGGTTTATGTTTAACAATTTCAGGGGATAGGATATGATGAAGAATTGATAGTATTAAAGGAATAAATCCAAGTTGCACTTGGATTCAACCTTGGAAGAGCCAACTCATTTATGCCAAGATATTCAGAAGATACATACTTGGCCAGGCGACTGAAAGATAGAGATATATATATATATCCCAAAGAAAGGTAATCCAATGGGATGCAGATATCATTATCAAACAGTATCATTAACATCACATCTGAGTAATATATTGCTGAAGGTAAGTATCAAACAGTTGTACCAACACACCAGCAGGGAACTACCAGAAACTCAAGCTGGATTCAGAAGAGACCATGAATGAATATGGAATGACCTACCTGATGTCATATTCATCTTAGCTGAAAACAGAGAATCCCAGAAAGAGTTTTACTGTCTATGCAAGGGAATTTGTGTGGATAACAACAAATTACACATAGCATTTCGTAAGAATAAGAATTCCACAGCACTTCACTGTGCTCTCACAGAACATGTACAAGCAGAGAGGCATTCATTCACATGGAACAAAGGGATACTGTATGGTTTATAATCAGCAAAGGTGTGTATCCTAATTATATCTTTTCACCACACTTAATTCCATCTGCATGCTGAACAAATAGTCCAAAAAAAATCTAGATTTATGAAAAAGAAAGGCCACATCAAGAGTCAAGGCTCATTAACAATTTGTGAAATGCAAATGGCACATCTTATGCTTTGAAAGTAAAGACAACTTGAGGCACTCACTGATGAGGATCAAAGGCTACAGACTTCAGTGTGGATTACACTTCAATATAAAGAAAACAAAAATCTTACAAGGGACCAATAAACAACATCATGACAAATGGAGAAAGGATTGAAGTTGTCAAAGACTTAATTTTACTGGGATTCTTAAACAAAGCCCATGAAAGTAGTAAGTCAAGAAGTTAAGTAATTTAACGTACTGGGGAAATTTGACACAAAAGACCTCTTTAAAATATTTTAAAAGAAAAACAGGCACAAATATAACCTTTAGTACTAAGGTACATGTTACCTAAGACATGGAATTTTAATTATCTCATATACATGCAAAAACTGGACAATGAGGAAGGAACACCAAAGAAGAATGAATACTTTTGTTGGTGAGGAATACTGAATATACCACAGACTGCCAGAAGAACAAACAAACCAGTCTTGAGGAAGTACAGCCAGACACTTTTATTGCAGCATTATGCACAAAAGCAAAGAGATGGAAACAACCCAAATTCCATCAACAAACAAATGAGTAAAGAAACTATAGTACATTCACACAACGGAGTACTATGCAACTATGCAAATGATGAAGAATGTGTAAAACACTATACAACACGGAAGCATTTAGAGGACGTTATACTAAGTGAAAAAGCTAGACACCAAAGGACACACACTGTATACTGTATTAGGCCACTGGGAAAACAGGCTTGAGAAAGGTTACATGCAGAGAGAATCAGTCTAGTATGGTTAATAGGGAGGGGTAGGGAGGAGGGAAGTAGAAAATGAATAGATAGAAAACAGACACTTAACTGGTATGGGTGAAGGTAAGGACAGTGTGGAATAAACGGACAATCGGTTACTGTGTGGAATGTAACTGGTGCTGTGGAACAGAATGCACATGGATGACTGATGGGGTAAGTAAAGCAACAAAACAAACCTAACACCAAACAATAGGCCTTGTAAATGTTTACTCCAATTGCTGCTGTTATGTGCCTTCAAGTGGCCTGCAACTCATAGTGACCCTATGTACAACAACCCTGAAACCTGCTCTATCCTGTGCCAACCTTACTGTCTCATTACCCCAGTCACTGAATCTATCCATTTCATTGAGGTTCTTCCTCTCCTGCACTGTCCTTCCACTATTCCAAGCATGATGTCCCTCTCCAAGAACTGGTCCCTCCTTGCAACATGCCCAAAGTATGTCAGATGAAGTCTCAGAATCTTTGCCTCCAAGAAGCAGTCTGGTTTTTCACCCTCTCCAAGGCAAATCTATCTATTCTCCTGGCAGTCTATGGTATATTCAATACTCTTCTCCAGCACCACAACTCAAAGGTATCATAAATTCTCCTTCTATCATCCCTAGTCATTGTTCAGCTTTCTGAAGCATAGCAAGCAACTGCGAAGACTATGGCCTAGATCAGGCGCACCTTAGCCTCCAGACTGACATCATTGCTCTTCAGTACTCTGGAGAGGTCCCACACAGCAGACTTTCCCAATGCGATTAAAAAGACGTAGAAGGGAGTTCTGGTGGCCTAGTGGCAATAAGCTGTACTGCAATCCTGAAGGTACATGGTTTGAATCCACAAGATGCTCTGCTGGAGAAGAAGGGGCAATCACCTCTGCCAGTCGCACACACAACAAGAAAGAAAGGGGAGGGGGGAAGATGTAGAGCCAGAACGCTCCTTGGAAGTAAGGATGGTGAGGCCTCATCTTATCAACTGCAGGCATGTTATCAGGAGGGACAAGTCCTGAGAGAAAGACATCATACTCAGTAAAGTAGAGTGTCAATGAAATAGAGGAAGTCTCTCAAGGAGATGGCTGGACACAATCAGCATCTAATAACAACAATATAAAATGTAAGCCAATTGGCAGCATCCTGAAAAATGGAGAAGAGACTGAGATTGTTAACAATTTCAGTTTGCTTCGGTCCACGAGCAACATGCTTGGCTCCAGCAGTCAGGAAATCAAAAGATCAATTGCATTAGGAAAATCTACTGTCAGGGACCTCTAGAGACTAAGGTGCACCTGGCCCAGGCCTGGCCCAGGCCATGGTCTCTGCAATTGCTTGCTATGCGTCAGAAAGCTGGACAATGACTAAAGATGACAGAAGAAGAATTGATGCCTTTGAGTTGTAGTGCTAGGAGAAGAGTACTGAACATACCACAGACCGCCAAGAAAACAAACGGGTTTGTTCTGGAGAGAACGAAGGCCAAGTTGCCCCTTGGAAGTAACGATTTTGACTTTCTGTCTCACATACGTTGGATACTTCACATTCTTCCAAGCATAATGTCCTTGAAAAAGGACATTATGCTCAGAGGGTGGGAAGACAGTGCAGGAGAGGAAGACCCAGGATGAGATGGATTGACATAGTAACTGGGGTAATGGTGGTAGACGTGTCAGAGACAGTGAGATTGGTTCAGGATAAGACAGGCTTCAAAGCTATTGTGCATAGGGTCACTATGAGTTGTTGACTCAATGGCATGTAACAACAACGACAGGGGCCAAGTGTGTATGAGCTCTGTACCATCATCTCAATTTTTCTGTAAATCGAAAAGTATTTAAGAGTAAAAGCATTCATAGGCAAGCATGGAAGTTGACTGGAGTTAGATTTTTGGCACTCAAAATACAGATGCCAAAACATTTCTGGACGTAAAACTAAAATATGGGAAGACACAACCCTACCATAAACAGGATCAAAAGATAAGGGGCAAAGGATGGAAAAAAGAAGCAAGAGTTAACTTCTGGGTATCAAAAGAAAGGAAAAGTAATTGTAGTAGGCTTACTGGTTCAGCTACGAATACCAGGCACAGTTTCACAATAATGTGAGCAATGGATAATGATTTACCTAAACAGGGGGATACAGATGTGTTGAAGGATGGAGGAAGGAGAAACAAGTGTATTTATGAGACAGCATAAGACTGTAAATAATTATCTCCTACAGCAAGAAATTAAGGAGGGGAAGCCCAAGCTGAAAAATCAAGAACTGGCAGGACGAGCACATTATTTAGAAATATGAGGTAAACACCAGAAGAGATATATGGGAAGATAAGGAAGCTGTCTCCAGGGAACAGACACTGAATTAGAGGGGGCTGGGCCAGGGGTCTGCTGGTTTTCTAAATGATATCTTCAAATGTATTCTACTGGTAAAAAAAAAGAAAAGAAAGAAAAGAATTAACATAGGAAAAAATGGAGCAAAACAAAGATAAAGACCCAGCTGAGAAGCTGTTTCTGGGGAGGGTTGTCAGGCACAGGTCAGTTTGCACCTCAACTCCACATGGCCTCACGGCAGAGATGCTCCAAGCACCACTCTTTGCCTGGAGAAATCCAGACAGCAGTCTTGGTCAAGGTCAAAATTTCAGTTGCTTTTTGTTTTTCCTGCCACCGTGCAGAGCTTCCACAGTGCCAGGGATTTACTGAGACGAGCAAGGGTTGAGCTATGGATTGTGGATCTTGGAAACGGATGTGTCAAGCTTTACTTGTTCTTTCCTCTTAGCTCAGCTCTGAAACAAGCAATAGGCGGGTTGATTCCAGGGGCCTGTTGAGGGTGTGTGAGAAGAGAGAGAGGGAGAGTGAAAGGGGGAAGCCAGTAACCCACCAGCAAAGCCAGGAACCTCCCTGCTTTTCCTTAAGGAGTGACAAGAGGCATTTGAGAAGAAAGGAGGGAGGCTGTGAGTTGAGAAGGCGGCCCCAGCAGGCACACTTCAGTGGGTTAACCCCTGAGGGAGAGGCTGGGAGGTGCAGAAAATCCAAGAGGCCTATGGGGTATTGCGTTTCTACTGGACTTGATGAAAAACAATGGGAACTGGATAGCAGTGAGGACTGACATGGTGAACATAATCAGCATCACGGAACTTTGTATTTAAAAATGGTCAGCATCACAATGTTTTATCATACCTTTTTTTTTAACCATATGTAATTTTATAAAGTGAAAAACCCCAGGCATCTAAGGCAGCAGACACCATGTTCTCACCCTTTTCACAGGCTCTGCACACATTCCCACAGAGCAGACGCAGATGCTCAAAGTTTGAAAAGACTGGTTCTGTGGAAGTAGTTGCTAAAACTGTGAATAGTGAAGAGACAATAATGACAGAGGATGTGCTGAGGGCTACCTACCTGCTGTTACTACCAGTCCAGAAAGGTGCTGCCTTTTGTAGTGAAGCCAAGGATGTCACTCTAGAGGCCAAGGTGTGCCTATTCCAGGCCATGGTCTTTGCAATTACTTGCTGTGCATCAGAGAGCTGAACAATGAGTAGGGATGACAGAAGGTGAATTGATGCCTTTGAGTTGTGGTACCAGAGAAGAGTACTGAAAGTACCATGGACCACCAAGAAAACAAACAGGTCTGTCCTAAAGAGGGTGAAACCAAGCTGCTCATTGGAGGCAAGGATTTTCAGGTTCTGTCTCACATACTTTGGGCACGTGACCGGGAGAGACCAGTCCTTGGAGAAGGACATCATGCTTGGAAGGATGGAGGGACAGTGCAGGAGACACAGTATCTGGGGTAATGGGGGTAGGTGTGTCAGAGACAGTGAGATTGGCTCAGGATATTGCCAAACAGAATTGTAATCTGTTAACTTACCTAATAAACCCCGTAATTGTAAATATGGCTGTGAGGTCTATGCAGCTATTGCAATGGATTTTTTGGACCCAGTAGAGCAGTAGAATTGCTGCCGGAATTAGTAGAAACAGGTGGTGGAGTGTAGGGGGCATCTCTGACCTCATAGGAATTGGTTTGATGCTATGGATGCTATAGATGGGGACAGTTCTCTCACATGGAGTTTGTAGAGGTCAGACTTGGCTGTCCTCATGATACTCTCACTCTTTGTTACAAGATCATGTAGTATTCCTATTTTGAGCTTTCTGAAGGATGTCTATATTATTTTCCATATTGCTTGTGCCATTTTACGTCAACAAGTACAAGAGTCCTAATATCTCCACACACTTGCCAATCTCTGTTGTTTTCTGTTCATTTGTTGTTGTTGTTTTTATCATTATCTTTTTTCCAGAGGTAAGATGATTCTCATTGTTCCAAGATGCCCTGAAATGTGGTAATGGGAGAGAGTATTTACTAACCACTGAACTAAAGAACAAACATACATCTCCCGGAGGAAGTGCAACCCAGGCCTTCGTAGAGACAAGGATGGTGAAGCTTTTGTCTCAAGTACTTTAGACCTGCTGTTAAGAGGGACCAGACTTTGGGAAAAGACATCATGCTGGGAAAGGCAGAAGGTCATGGCTGAGGGGAAGACCCTGTATGAGCTGGCCTGACACAGTGACCATCACAATGGGCTTAAGCCTGACATCCACTGTGACTATGGAGAGGGCAAGGTTCAGATCCGCTGTTTACAGGGTAGGTATGAGTCATAGTTGACTCAACGGCACCTAACAGCAGCGATGGCTATTGATCACAAGCTTTTCTTCCTGTGTCTGTCTGCAGCCTGAATGGCTCTGGTGAAGTGTCTGCTCATAACCTTTGCCCAATTTTTTTATTGCTTGGTTGTCATTTTTTGTTGAGATGCTAAATTTCCTATATACTCGAGAGATTAGAATGCTGTTAGATATATCATTGTCCCAAATTTCCCTGCCTCATAGATTCTCTTTTTTAATTTTTTCCCCTATAGGTTCTCTTTTTGCTATTGATGAGCATATTTATTGCCACTAATTAGTACCTCTGGCTTTATTTTATGTTATCTTATGAACTTTATAGCTCTGAATTTCACAATGAGATCTTTGATCTACTTTATTTTATGGTGAAGGGTACGGATGAGTCTCATTTTCCTGTGAACAGAAGCCCAGTTTTGTCAGCACCGCTTGTTAAGGAGACTCTCTTTCCCATCGAATGGATTTTGACCATTGTTGAGATCAGCTCTGCACAGCTGGATGGATTTCCCTCTGGGTTCTCAATTCTGTTTGATCAGTCCCTATGTCCAGTATAGGCTGTTTTGACTACAGTGGCTTAAAACTGTAAGTTCTGAGACAAGGTAGTTAGTAATTTTAAGGGAATGTTCCAGGACCTGGATCGATAAGAACTCATCAATGGTCATACACACTGGATTATAGCAGGAGACATGGTGAAGTTTCCATTCTGCTAATTCTCCCATGAGCTCCCACCTACCCTGGACTATAGAGCAGCCTAAGAGAAAGGAGAACTTAGCACTGTTACCAAACTCTTCTAAACCTGGAAGTCAAAGTCAGTCCTCATGGGTTTTACACAGGCAGGAGCCCCCTGAGTGAGGCATGGTTTAAGTGTGGCTTTTCCTTGGATCCATGAAGTGTTCCTCCTTTGGGTCTGCCCATTTTCGTGGGGTCCTTCTGAGCAGGAGGCAGACTGGTACGGCAGTGAGTAGAGTCACCAGGGCTAGTGTCACTCAGTGCTATAAAGGGGGGAAAGGAAGCCCACAGACTAGAAGAAAAAAATTATTTGGCAGTGTCATTTCAAAGGACTCATAACTAAAGCTGATAAGACTATTACAGTGCCTCCACAAAGACTATCCTACTACAAATGGGCAAAAAGACAGGAAAAGATTCTTTATCAAGGAGGATATTTAGATGTTCAACAAACACATGAAGAAATGTTCAAAATCGCTAGCAAACAGAGAGATGCAAATCAAAACAAGGTGCTACCATGTCACCCCAGCAGCAATAGCAAAGTTCAACAGGACAGAAAAAGAAAAAGAAAGAAAGAAGAAAAGAAACATTAGCAAGGTTGTGGAGAGATTGGAACTCTCATGCACTTACTGGTGGGATTGTAAGATGGTACAACCACCATGGAAGGCAGAATGGTGTCTCCTCAAAGGGCGAATATAGAAATCTTATATGACCCAGCTATTCCATTACTAGGAATATACTACTAGGAAGTCGGAGCTGAGACACCAATGGAGATATGCACACCTATGTTCATGGGAGAATCATTCACAACAGCAAGAAGATGGAAACATTCCAGAGGTCCATCATCAAACAAATGGATAGAGAAATGGAGATAAAAACTGTGGGAAACACAGTGGAATATTACGAAGCAAAAAGAATAATGAACATTCTTAAAATACTACACAACATGGGAAAGTCCAGAGGGCATTATGCTCAGTGAAATAACTCAGTCACAAGAGGACAAATACTACATAAGACCTACTGTGAAAACAGGAGTATAACTGAGGAAAATATGTAGAAATGTTCAAAAGGTGAAGGGGAGAAGGTGAGCTGAAGAAGCGGGAAGGGAAATCATTAGCATAGCAGAGGTTAGAGGATGGATGGGGAGGTGAAGAAATAGGAAAGATGCAATGGAGGCTTGAAGAGATGGGATGATAAAAGGCATAGATCGATGCTGTTGTTGTTAGGTGCCATCGAGTCGAGTATGACCCATGGTGACCCTATGAACTACAGATCTGAACCCTGTCCTGTCCTGTCCTGTGCCATCCTCACATTAGAGCCCATTGCAGCAGTCATCGGGTCAATCCACCTGGTCAAGGGTTTTACTCTCCTTCGCCAGCCTGCTACCTGCCTGAGCATCATGTCCCTCTCCAAGGAACAGCGCCTCCTAGCAACATGCCGGAAGTATGTGAGGCAAAGTTTTGTCATCTCTGCCTCCAAAGAGCACTCTGGCTGCACCCTCTCCAACACACATTTGTTCGTTCTTTTGGCCGTCCATGGAGTTTTCAGTGCTCTTCTCCAACACTGCAGCTCAAAAGTATCAATTCCGAATGAATGGAAATCCAAAGTCTCTGTAAACTTTCGTTAAAATTAATAAAAAAAGTATCAATTCTTCTTCTGTCAACCTTATTCATGGTCCAGTTATCAGAGGCATAGCAAGCGATCAGAAAGACTATGCCCTGACTTAGACATACCTCAGTCCTCAAACTGACATCATTACTCCTTAATAATTTGAAGAAGTCCCTAACTGCAGATTTTGTCAGTGCAATACGTCTCCTGATTTCCAGGGGGAAAAACAAACAAGAAAACCTGAAATAGATGTTAGAAGATACTCTTAAAAATTGCACTAGACCATCGTGAAGCCAAAACAATGGGGAAACATGCCGAAGTAAAAGAGCTGAACTGAGGCTTTCAAAGTGCAGCTCGAGAAGACAAAGCAAAGTATTATAATGGAATGTGAAGAGAACTGGAATTGGAGAATAGGAAGGAGAGAACTCACCGCATTTCTCAAGCTGAGAGAATGGAAAAGCAAATTTAAGCCTTTAGTCACAAAATTAAAAGATGCTATGGTAATATATAGAATAACCCATAAAGTATCTAAAGAAGATGGAGGGTATACACAGAATCACTGTATCAGAAGAACGGACTGTACAAAAAAAAAACCCCAAACACAACAAAAACAAAAACAAAAAATCTTGGCACTGCAAAATTTCAGGAAGTATCATAAGAACAGGAGTCAATGATAATGAAGGAGGAAATGGAAGCTGCATTGAAGACATTGGCAAAAAACAAGGCTCCAGGAATTGATGGATACCAACAGACTCATGTTTTAATTAACAGATGCAGCCATGGACGCACTAACAAGTCTATGCCAGCAAATCTGCAGGACAGCTGTCTGGCTCACAGATTGGAAGAGGTCCATATTTGTTCACATTCCCAAGAAGGTTGATCCAACAGAGTATGGAAACTATTGAACAATATTATTAATATCACATGCAAGCAAAATACTGCTGAAGATCCTTCACAAACAGAGCTGTATATAGTAGGGAACTGCCAGAAGTTTAAGCAGGATTTAGAAGAGGCCGTGGCACCAGGGATTCATTGCTGATATCAGATGGATCCTGGATGAAAGTAAAGAATATCAGAAGAATGTCTATTTATGCTTTTTTTACTATGACTGTGTGGATCATAACCAGTTATGGCTCACACTGAGAAGAATGAGAATCCCAGAACACTTAACTGGGCTCATGTGAAACTTAAACCTGGACCAGGAGGCTGTTGTGTGAACAGAACAAGGGAACACTGTTGTTGTTGTTGTTATGTGCCATCGAGTCACTTGCGACTCATAGCGACCCTATGTACAAGAGCCCTAAACGCCGTTCTATCCTGTGCCAACCTCGCTGTCTCAAACACTCTAATTCTCAGCACTCCTCATAGAATGGATCCATCTCATCAAAAGTCTTCCTCTCCTGCGCCGTCCCTCCACTCTCCCAAACATGATGTCCCTCTCCAAGCGCCAATCCTGCCTTGCAACATGCCCATAGTGTGTCAGACGAAGCTTCAGAATCCTTGACTCCAAGAAACATTCTGGCTTCACCCTCTCCAGGACAAACCTGTTTGTTCTCCTAGCAGTCCATGGTATATTCAACACTCTTCTGCAGCACCACAGCTCAAAGGCTTCAACTTTCTTTCTATCATCCCTATTCACCATCTAACTCTCCTATGCATAGCATGTAATTGCAAAGACTATAACCTGGATCAGGCACACCTTAGTCTCCAGCCTGACGTTGTTGCTTTTCATTACTCTTGAGAGGTCCCTCACAGCTGATTTTCCCAGTGCAATTAATCTCTTGATTTCCTGGCTGCTGTTATCGACTGTGGAACCAAGTAAACAAAAACTGTTAACTATCTCAATCTCTTCACCATCCATACTGATGCTGCCAATTGGCCCAGTGGTGAGAATCTTTGTTTTCTTGATGTTGAGCTTCAATCTATATCGAAGACTGCAGTCCTTGACCTTCTGCAGCAAGCGCTTCAGGTCCTCCTCAGTTTCAGCAAGCAGGGTTGTGTCATCCGCATAACGCAGGTTGTTGATGATTCTTTCACCAATCCTGATGCCACATTCTTCCTCGTACAGCCCAGCGTCTCGGATGATCTGTTCTACATACAGATTGAAAAGGTATGGAGACAAAATACATCCTTGACGGACCCCTCTCTTGATTTTGAACGGTTTAAAAGGAAAAGGGAGTGCACCAGGATTGTATCCTCTCTCCATACCTATTCAATCTGTATACTGAACAAATTATTCAAGAAGGTAGACTCTATGAAGAGGAATGTGGCATCAGGATCAGAGGGAGACTCATCAATAACCTGCATTATGCAGATAACACAGCTTTGCTTGCTGAAAGTGAGGAGGACTTCAGGTACTTAGTTCAGAAGATCAAAGAGTATAGCCTTCAGTATGGACTATATCTCAATGTCAAGAAAACAAAGATTCTTATCACTGGACCGAAAGGCAATAAACATCATGATAAATGGTGAAAAGATTGAAACTGTCAACAAATTGATCTTACCTGGATCTACAACTGGTACCAGCAGCCAGGAAATCAAGAGACGTATTGCACTGGGAAAGTATAGATCAATAGTAATTAATTATATTAAAACATGATGCATATGAATGACTGATTTTATAAAACACAAGGTACATGTATGGAAAAGATAAATCCCAATACTGCTGGTGGAATCGAACTGCCAGAGAGGCATCACCCTGGTGGTTTGCAGCACAACTCCCCACAGACTAGGCCACCAGAGCTCCACCATGTAGGCAAGAGCCCATTTGTGTCCTGTCATCAAAAGGAATGACGTTCTGACGGGGCTACAACATAGATAGACCTTGAAAGCATTATGCAGAATTAAATAAGCCAATACTCAAGAGGTCAAACACTGCATGACCCCACTCATAGGAAATACCAAGAACAGGAACAGTCACAGAGACAGGAAAATAGACTGGAGGTTATCAGGCCTAAGGGAGGGGGAAACGAGGAGCTGGTACTTAACGGGCACACAGCGTCAGCTTGGGGTGATGAAAAAATTCTGGAAATAGTAGGAATAGTTTGGTAAAATCATCATGGATATGTTATCATTAATGCCACAAAACTGTACTAAAAAAATTGTTAAAATGGCAAATTTTGTCAAACATCTATTTTACAGTAAGTGCTAAGAAGGGAATATGGAGCATTTTTCAAGGGGGTGTGCTTTCTGCTCCACATAGGGAGGTGGAGGCTGAGAAGGTTTCACATTCAGATTGTACCCCTTCCTGCTTTAGCGCTTAGTCTGACCCCCAGTGTCCCCTGGGGAAAGGACCTCCCTCAGCCTCCCGCTCCCAGCCCTGGCACTGACCCCTGCCCCTCTGGCTTCCACCCTGAGCCTCTTCAACATTTCCCCAAACGGGCTCTGACCTTCCAGCCCCAGGTCCTGCTCCAGCTGTTCCCGCTGACAGACTTCCCTCACTCAAGCCTCCTTTGCAGGCCCAAGGTCCATTATTCAATGCGTGAGTTGTTTGGTTTGTGTTTGTTTGTTTCACAGAAAATAAAGCAAAGGTTCTACCCAACATTCCAAGGATCTTTCACAAACGCCTCCTCATGGGCCTTCCGACACCTTGACACCCACCACAATCCTTCACTGGCTGCCGAACCAACTAGCAGACTTCAGGCCCCTTCTTGTTTTGTTTTCCATCCTGATGAAGACTTCCTTGATAGCAGTTACACTGTCTGGCCCATTTTTAAGCTGCTGCTTTATTGTAGAAGATCCTTCAGTGTTTTGTTTTTTAAAGGGTGCAGGATGTATAACACATCCGTATAACACACATCAACTGGGGTCACTGAGATATCCTCAGTGCTGTCAATGTACCCAGCACCATGCTCAGCATTTCAGACCATTCATTCCCAGGATCACGCAGGGCTGCTGTTAGATGTTGTCCAGCTGATGCTGACTCAGAGAGAGTCCATGTGACAGAGGAGAAAGGCCCCATCCGGTCTCCTCGGCTGTAAACTTTATGGGACCAGGTCACCAGGTCTTTTACTTGCAGAGCTTAAGGGTGGATTCAAATGCTTACTTTTCTGTTAGCTTAAGCTTCGCATCATCAGGGCTCCCTAACTCTATGCTCTTAGGTGCTGTCGAGTTGACTAGGACTCACTGTGACCCTAAGAACGACAGATCTGAACCCTATCTTATCCTGCACCATCCTCATCACCTCACCTCTCACACGAGTCCATTTTATAGTCACTGCGTCATTCCGTCCTGTTGGGAGTCTTCCTCTCTCTCTCTGACCTTCCATCTTTCCTAGCACAGTGTCTCCTTCCAAGGACTGGCCCCTCCCATCAACATGCCCAAAGTAAGTGAGATGGAAGTTTTTGCAGCCTTTCTTCTTAGAGGCGCCCTGGCTGCATCTCCTCTAAGACAAAGGGTAAGTATATTTTTATTGCTCTCAAGTAATTGATGGGGGAAAAGAAGAACAGAGAGGTGAACTGGTGTGTTCAAAGTCACACAGCTTCTAGGTGGTGAAGCTGGTACTGTCAGCCTGATGTCAGTCTATTTTTAGCAGTTAAGGATAGAAGGGCTGGTTCACAGCAGGGTTGGTGGGTTGCCTGCTAAGAGGAGCAAGGAGGCCAGCAATTTAGAGACCTACAGGGGGGCCCAGCCAGGGGTTACCCAGCTCTGTGGGCCTCACATGTGTGCCCTCCTAGGAAAGGTCTGCCCTGCCTCCCCCAAGCCTCCAGGACCCTCCTGGAGCCAGGAGGGAAGAGCAGAGGCAAGCAAGGCAGAGGTTAATGGAAGCAAGTAAGAGCATCTCCTGGCCCAAACAATGGAGTGAGTGCAACACTTCACCGGCCGCTGTGAGAACCATTAAAACCATTAGTGGAGCATTAGTGCTGCTCCAAAGCCGGAGAGAGTGAAGACGCTGACAGCCTCCACCCAGCTCTGGACAGAGCAGGAGCTGAAGGGGACCGGGGACCGAAAAGGAGCCCAGTGGGGTGACCTTGGGCAAAGCAGATCCTCTCTGGATCTCAGCCGCCACCCGTGTAAGACAAAGGTGCATGCTAGGGGGAAGGAGTACCCATGATTTCCTCCTCCTGTTCTAGATCTGATTTCTACAGCACTGTCCCCCACCAAACATTGAGCTTTAAGTCCTATCAGGAGAATGTAGTCCAGTGTATATGCCAATTCCTGTGGATAGCTTAGCATTCACTGCTAAACTTCTCCATGGGTTTCTCCTCAAGTGTCTGTATTTTTTAAGGTACCTGCCGGCTCCCCTCAATCTAGAGCTGGCTTACTCTGGCCTGTCCTTTGGCACCTCTGCCAACGATGTTACCCTCCAGAAGCTGGCAGGTAACATACACTGGACTTCCTCTTGCAGGAGGCACGCTTGCTTTAGATGTCAACAGACACGTTAGATGCTATGCAGCAGGTGCTGCTGGATATTTGGGGGAGGCCCAGATACACACGTTTGGAGAGGAAGAGTTTGGGGTTCAGATCTAGTGGGGGTTTGGGCATGTGCTAAATCTTCTGGGGTTCAAATCTGTAAAATGCTGAAGAGAACTGCTCCACTGTCCAACTTGCAAGGGTTGGGGGTCAACAGTATAAAATGGGAGGAGCCCAATTACCACTCCATCTGCCTGGAACAGTAGCCACCCTGGGTGCTCCCTCCTGGTCCTCCTCTACCCTCCCGGAGCACAAGCTGGGTCCCTGCTCCCTTGACGTTCACCATCTCTTCAAAGAGATGAGGGAAACAGGGGCAGGGACTCAGCTCTGCACACCTGTCTCCAGGGCAGGAGCAGCAGCGTTATGTTCAGAGTGGACACACGGGCAGGGGAAGGAAAGGGAGAGAAGAGAGAATAGGAAAAAAAACCACACAGCCAGCTTCTTTCGGGAGTAGAAATCCCCAGGTACATTGGGTGAAGAGGCTTGGGATAGCATGGAAAATGAACAGAGAAAAACACAGCCGGTCCCACAATGGCATACATAGTACAGGCCCTGTTTATTAAACAGCATCAAAGCTGGGCACCCAAATATCAGCGCTGGTCTGAGCAATGAGATGGCAGTTGAGTTTTATCACCAAATTTTTGCTTTTTTTGCTACCTACTGAGTTTGTATTTTGGGGAATGGGAAGAAAATAGAAAGCAAACCAAATGAAAAGAAAACAAAGCCAGTGTCCCAGTGAAGGAATCCCAGAAGCCTCTCTGGTGCATCTCACCTACCAAGAAGGTTTGCGCCCTCTGCACAGGGAGCCCAGCCCACACCTTTCTCTGTGTTTGCATCTTATCACAGAACTCAACGGAGTATTCTCTGAGCCTGTGCAGATTTCAAGAAATATTCCCATCCTCCTCATTGTCCAGGACAATATATTTATGAGGGGCAAAACTAAATGGGATTTTGGCTTTGTATCTTTTTACAAAATCTCCCAAGTGCTGGAGAAGAGCATTGACTACACCATGGACTGCTAGGAGAACAAACAGGTTTGTCCTAGAGAGGGTGAAACCATAATGCTCCTTGGAGGCAAGAATTCTAAAGCTCTCTCTGACATACTTTGGGCATGTTACAAGGAGGGACCAGTCCTTGGAGAGGGAAATCATGCTGGGGAGGAGGGTGGAGGGACAGCACAAGAGAGGAAAACCCTTGATGAGACGGATTGACTTAGTGACTGGGGTAATTAGGGTAGGCTCAGGATAGAGAAGGGTTTGGAGATGTTGTATACAGGGTCACTATGACTCACAAGCGACTTGATGGCACATAACAACAAAAAGAAAACACAGATTTTATCAGGTCACATTCCCATGTATTTAGTCCCCTGGGCCCCAGGATCGTGGTAGCTCCTGGCGTTTGTTTCAAGATGGAACTTCTGAGAGGGAGGCCCCGTGAACGCCTTACACATTGAGGACATGCCATAAATACCTGCTGTACTGAATCAGTGGACGAGAAGAAAAGCTTTTCTGTGCATCAATATAGTTCCTGGCCTTTCACATTACCTGATATCCTCTGTGGAGAAGGGACGTTTCCCCAGCATCTTAATCTGACACAAGTAATGTGATTCTATCTGGCTCTCAAGAAAAGCCCATCACCTGAATATTATCATTTGAGGGAGCTCTGATGGATTGAGCTGCCAGCCCAAAGGATGTGCATCTCTCTCTGCTGGTTCGAATCCGTCAGTGTCTTCTTGGGAGATAGATAAGCAGTGTCTTCTTAGTTCAGTTTAGTCTCAGGACTGTGAGTTGGGATCAACTCAACAGGTATGAAGTTGAGTTTTTGAGTGTATTCTCTGAGCAAAGCAAAGTGAAATGGAAATATTCTCCACTATTGTAGTCCATATACTATTTGTCTCCTGGATGTAAATGCTAGTGGGGACAAAATGGGAATTTTCTGTCCAAAGCTTTAGCCCTAGAGAACTTTTTCAACACTAATAAAATATGTATTGCGATTCCCAGTTACATCAGTGCTGGCTTTACATTCCACATAGCCTGCCCTCCAAACCCAAAACCCACTGCAACCAAGTTGATTCCAATTCATGTTGGCCCTCCAGCAGGTGTCTGAGATTTTAAGTGTTATTAGGAGCAGACTGCCTCAATTTCCTCCCATGAATCAGCAAGTGGATTCGAACCACTGACCTCTTGATTAACAGCTCAACATATGCCGCTAGGTTCCTTCTCTAACCTGCATTGTTGTTGTTGTTAGGTGCCCTCGAGTTGAGTGTGACCATAGTGATCCTATGAACAACAGATCTGAATCCTGTCCTATCCTGTGCCATTCTCACTATTTCTGACACACCAGAGCCCACTGCTGCAGTGACCCTGTCAATCCATCTCGTTAGGTGTCTTCCTCTCTTTTGCTGACCCTCCAGCCTTCCAAGCATGAGTTCTTTTTCCAAGGAAGAGCCTCTCCTAGAACTATGTCCAAAGTATGAGAGACGAAGCTTTGTCATCCTTGCCTTTAAGGAGCACTCTAGCTGCACCCTTTTCCAAGCCATACCTGTCTGTTCTTTTGGCAGTTCGTGGGCTAGTCAGTACCCTTCTCCAACACCACAACTCAAAGGCATCAATTCTTCTCCTGTCATCCTTAGTCACTGTCCAGCTCTCAGGTGTATAGCAAGTAAGTGAAAAGACCTTGGCCTGAATCAAGTGCACCTCAGTCTTTAAACTAACATCAGAGATTGCTGACAGTGGACTTGCTCAAAGCAATAAGTCTCCTTATCCCCTGACTGCTAGGATCATGGATGTTGACTGAGGATCCAAGCAAGATGAAATTACTGATCTGCAAATGCTGCAGGTATCTCTCGGTGGCTAGAGTGATGAGTGAGGAAATGAAGCCACCACTTTCAGAACCTGGTCTCTGGAATTCAAAGTCCTCTCAGGGCTTCATAGCCATCGAGCCCATCTCCTATCTGCCTTGCGGCTATTCACTCATCCCCAGGTGAACCTTTCTCTGACTTTGCTTTGCAGGAAAGATCGAAGCTGCTAATTCAAGTACATATTTTTAGTGCCAACTCAAGGTGAAGATTCAAAGACTCATGGGTCCTTGGCTCTTCCTTGTGGCTTAGAGGTGCACAACCTGACGTGTTATGTGTTTCCGTGCTTTGCAGTGTGCCCAGCTCTGAAACAGGGATAGTGGTACTACCTGACAAGGGGAGGCCTTGGGAGCTCACTTCTGTGTGTGGCGTGTCGCAGCCACAGATGAAAGGCCCTACGCCCGAGGTGGGGTCCACCTGCCAGGTGTTGCAAGAAGAGCCTTCACCTTTATCTACACCACTTGAGGGAAGACTGCAGCTTTCAGAAGCTCCCCCCCCCCGCCCATCCACGAGACTGCTGATGAATGTGAGGGCTACAGCCCAACCCCACCTCAACTTCAGCTGCGGCTGGATGTCACAGGGCATTCTGGAAGCAAACATTTTGCTACAAACCTCCCTTCCTTTGCGAATAGCTCAAACCTTCAAACCTTCCTAGGGTGATTGAGCCAGCTCATTCCATGTGTTCATTCCCAAGTTCACTCCCAGAAACGCATCAGGCACTCTGAGCCCAACACTGTGCTTTACCCTTCTTCCTCACCAGCACAATTCTTCACTCTCTGTGCCTTGCCACACCAGTCATGCAACCACCCTACAGCTCCCTCCTTCTCTGTGCCACAGGGCCTTTGCACAAGCTGTTCTCACACCCTGGCATGCTCTGCCCTTCAGAAAGAGTGTTTAACTCCAGCACCCTTTTTCTGAGGAAGCCAAAGCCGTCAGTGCTACAGTCTACACACCTTAGCACCACACACTCTTCGGTTCTGCACTTCTCAGGCTCACGAGCCTGCCCTAGGCTCTCCCTCCGCCGTTTATTGGTAATTACTGGGAGCCAGGCACTTCTGTGTGGTTTTAGCATCAGTGTGTCTGTCTCCCTCTAGATTATAAGAAGACCTAGGAATGGTGCTATCTTTGCTCATCCTTAGAGCCTGACTCACAGATTAAAGATAACAACAACAACAACAACTCAGGTGCACTGGAGTTGATCTGGACTCATGCAACCCCACGTGAGTCGGAGCAGACCACCATAGGCTAGTCAGTGGCTGATTTTTCAGAAGCACATCACCAGGCCTTTCTTCCTAGACACCTCCAGGTTGGTTCAAACAGCAAACCTTTTAGTTGGAAACTGTACACTTAAGTAGTTGCACCACATAGGAACACTCTGCTCACAAAATAGGGTTCCATCTATATTTGTTGAATGACTGAATCCCTGTACAAGCACCTAGCCAATAGAGGCATCTCACTCAAGCTCACTGCTCTCACGTTAGGACTAACCCACAGCTGACTTCCCAGTGGGGTTTCAGAGGCTGGAAAAACTCACAGGAGGAGAATGCCCATCCTTCTCCCGAGTATTTGCTGGTAGATTTGAACTGCTGGAGAGATGCTGGCTTTGGGTTAGGAGTGTGACTCCCTACCCACTAGACCATCAGCGCTCCCCTGACACAGGCAGACCTCAGAGACATTTCGGGTTAGGTTCCAGATCAGCCCCCCAAAAGCAAATCAAACACTTTTGTTTTCCGGGGCATAAACACATTATGTTTATATGACATTACAGTCTAGTAAGAAGAACAACTGATGTCTTTGAATTACAGTGTTGGAGAGTGTTGAATATACCATGAGATACCAAAGCAACAAATCTTTCCATTAGAAACTGTGCACTCATCCATGTGAACCATGCAAGACAACAAACAAATCCGTACTAGATGACGTCAGTCAGAGTGTTCTTTATAAACAAGAACGGTGAGACTTTGTCTTACAGACTTAGGGGGCATGCCGTCAGGAGGGCCCAGTCCTTGGACAGGGCCATCATGCTTGGAAGGACAGAGGCCAAGGATGTCATCCCCCAGAAGCTGGCAGGTAACACACACCTTTTAATGTCTGCCTCTACATCTCTTTGCTGAGATGGACTGACACAGGGACGCCAACAACGGGCTTAAGCACAGCCGAGGATGGTGAGGATTTGTGAGGACGGTGCAGAATTGGGCCTGGGGCTTCTCAAAACAGAGCGTTTCTATTAACCAGAATTGACAGCACCTGCAAACGACGACGCTATTATGGAAAGTTTGAAATACTATGAGAATTATCAAAATGCGACACAGACGACACACAGAGCGAGCACAGGCTGTAGGGAAATGATGCCCAAGGCCCTGCTCCACACGGGGTGGCCACAGGTTTTCAATTTATAAAAAAATGCAGCAGCCTCAAAGCAAAAATAAAGCACTGTAAAACAAGGCACGCCTGACATCTTAATCCCTGGCCATTGTGAAAATGCCATGGAGTCTGGGATTTGACCGAGTTTCTATCACCTGAGTCTCCAGTTTATATGTTATTTCTTTGTGTTTGATCGTATGACCAGGGCCGCATGGACTCTACACTGACCACCACTGCTCGTCCTGATGATGATCTGACCCAGCACCACTGTGCGGCCAAGAAGAGGCCCTGGTGCTGGAGTGCTTACTGGGTGTGTGTGGCTTTCCACACCTCTCCGTGGTGATGAATGAGCCCAGGGAGAAAAAGCGTAAGGCGCTGGGTGCCTGAGACTGTGTGGGTGGTTATGCTGGAAAACAAGCTCCTGATGAGTCGGAGGCGCTTTATCTCTGAACCCCAAACGTCAGAGTTACAACCACCAACAAAAGCAACACCCAGCTCGCTGACGTGCCCGCAGGCAAAAGAACTCTGTGACTGTGACTTGGAAACCGAATGCCGGGTTTTCTCTGCTGGAATCAGTTTTGTGACTGTGAGGTGTTCAAGGGCTGCAGCCCACACAGAACCGACACTCAGGTGAGGGCAAGTGGGAGACAGATACAAAGGAAGCTTACTTCATCTGACCTTTGAGGAGCAAAGCGCAGGTATGGAGGCGGCACCTCTCCTTTGAAGGAGGAAATGCCAACCAGTGTAAATCCTCAGCCTGGGTACACAGCCCAGGTGCCACCTGAACACATCCTGCTACCCCACCCCCGAAGCCAGCGACAGAGCGCTACCCCTTGGAGCAAGCGTGCTCAGGTTGTCAAGGCGACTGGCGCGCACAGGACAGCTCGAGGCAGGGCTGAAGTCAAACTCCACTCCTTGCTCGGCTGTCAGTGGCGGAGAAAGAACCCGTTCCCCTGGCCAGCCCTGCAGACGTGGAGGGTAAGGTGTCATGGTGTGTGAGGCAGAAAGTGAGCAGTCCCTGCCCTGCTATTCCATGGTGGAAGGAACCGGGTGGCGCTCACCTAGGCCTTTGAAAGACAGCCAGTAGACTCCCTTTGCAAAAGGCTAGGAGGTGGCCTGTGTGGGGAGGCAGCAAGCAGGAGTGACTTTCTTTTCATAGCCTGTTTCCATGGAGCCTGATGGCCCTTGGCAAACCACAGCTGGGGAGTCATGGACAGCCCAGGGGCCCTGGGGTCTTATCTGGCCTTGGCCACTCTCCAAAGCCCATCCTCCTGGCTGGCCAGGGCCTCTTTCTCGCCTCTGAGTGACGCAGCAGACAAAGGGCACAGCAGAGGAGAGGGCCAACCCACAGTCAAGGTCTGCAGCTCCTCCCCACCCCCTGTCCTGTGCCTCCTGGTCTCACTGAGATGGTCAGGGCTGTCCGCCCAGCAGACCCTCTAACCAGGAACACATTCTTTCCCTTCCTCCCCTCCCTGCTCAGCCCAGACTGCAGGACCCAGATAGCCAGATAAGGGTCTCTTTGATTTTCTCTGTGTGTTTACACAGGCAGTGGCCCCAAGTCTCAGAGAGAATCACCCATCAGCCCAGTCTGGGCAAGTCAGGATGGCTTCTGGCAGAGGTAGAGGGGCGGGCCACTTACCTGCTCCTGGGAATTCATCACGCGCAATTTCATCTGCTTCAGGTACGTGGAGGTGAGGGGCATGTTATAATCAATGATCCCGGAGACCAGAGGAGATGGAGGCTCGTTTTCTGAAAGAAAACAGGAAACACTTTTCAGTCTGCGCCTGCCATGGGGAGGAGGTAACACCTCTGAAAAGGAACAGACTCAGGCCAGAGGCCTCAGAATAATGATTCATGGGCCACAGGGTGCTGGGGGTACTTTTCATTCAGATGCCAATGTTTAAGATATTTCAGTTTTTTTTATTACCTCTTTGAAAAGCGGAAGGTCTGGTTACAGGGGGCCTGCATTCCCAGAGGCAGACAATGCACTGGAAGGAAGCAGCAGCCACCTCTTTTAGTCAGGTGAGTGCTCTGCATTTTGCCATAGTCTTCACCACTCCAGCTATTGCACAGTTCTACTCCATCAGGAGACTTGCCAGACTCTTAAAGGTACTTAAGTTTGCAGCCTTGGTCTAAGCCAGCTCTTTGCCTAGTGATAACATCAGGACCTCCCTTAAATCCTTCTATCTCAGTAGTCCCCCCAAACACCCAGGAGAAATTCTGCTTCCTCCAGGTACACAGAGAAGGACATTGTTCCTCCAATGTATTGCTTTGTTGTCCTGAAGATCAAAACAATGCATGTTATTTCTGAAAGAAATTTTACAAAGTGCAGAAAGATGGAAGGCGGAAAAAAGAACCTCAAACCCATAACTGCACGAAGCAGCATGGCATATGTCTGGGATTTTTTTTTTCTCCCCTGTGACTTTTCTCTTTTACATACTTGATATCATGATATATACAGAGAATTTTAAAAATGTTTTAAATATTTTTATGCTTAACATTTAATACAGACATTTGCCTCACCATCAACAACCTTGCTTTGATTTGCAGATCATTCCTATAGTCATCTAAGGATTTTCTCTTTAAGGTAGCTCTGGTGGGCTAGTGGTAAGGAGTTGTATTGCCAACCCAAAGGCAGCTAGCTGGTTCGAATCCACCAGCTGCTCTGTATAGAATAATGGTCAATCTCCTTCCATGCAGTTTATAGTCTCTGAAAACCCACTGGAGGGCAACCTATGAGTTGGTTCCTTCTAAAAGGCAAATAACGGCATGCTTTTAACATCATTTAAGTTGTTCTCGTATAATTGACTATTAAGGTTGTTTTCCCCGGAACATGTTTAAATCATGCTACCGTGGACATCTTTGTCTATGAATATTGGCCCATATTTCAGATCAGTCCTTTTTAAGGACAGATTCCTAGAAGTGAAAGTCATAGGTCAGGAGGCAGGAATGAAGGATAACTAACTCTTGGAACCTCGGGCCAACCTGACTTCTGTCAAAGGTGCTGCAGTGGACAATGCCCAGCCGCTCTGTTCTGTGTCTGAGCTGGCGCTGTGGGCACCATGATGGACAGTCTAAAATGGCATGAGAAGTCAAGCAAGGAGGGGGAGCATGACTAAGACGGGCTCATCATTCCCCTTTCCAGCCCAGCGCCCCCTCTAGAGAGCTCCCGCTATGACAAGACACAGGTGCCCAAGCTCAAGGCCCTGGAGTCACCTGCTGGAACCAGTCAAGCCAATTCAAGTCTCCCTTATTCAATTTTTTTTTTTTATTTTAGTGTGTGTACCATCAAATCAGATCTGACTGGAACAGGAGAAGATTCCTCCTCCTTCTCCAGGAGAGCATCTGGTGGATTCGAACCAAATACTTCTGGGATTACAGTGCAACTTCTTGCCACTAGGCCACCAGAGCTCCCTTCCCCCCTTATTCATTTTGTCACTTGGGCTACTCTCTGTCCAGGACCAACCTTGGATGCCTGCTTTCTGACCGCCTTGGCTTCAGAGAAAAATCGTTCATCACAGGACTTGGGCCAACTGATTCCTGTGATGCCTAATTCCAGTCGTGGACTGGGACGTGCATAGGGTGTGGAAGGGGATGCAAGAGTGACTTCCAGACCACAAAATCTCCCCTCCACCATCACCACCAAGCTCAAGAGGATGTCTGAAGGGACAGGAGGTGGCAATGTCCAGGTGGAGGATGCATGATTTCCACAAGGTGATTTGCTAGACTGTCTGGAATGGGAGCCCAAATGGCTCTTGAAAACTTTACGTCCAGTGGAACAAAACTAGAGAGAAGATGACAAATACTGGCTGATTCCACTTATGTGAAATCTCTGTTAAAAGGCAAATTCACAGAAGCAGAAAGCAGATTAGAGGTTAGTGGAGGGGAGAGAGAATGGGGAGCTATTACTGAATAGGGGGCTCATTGAAAAAGCATTAGAAACAAAGTGGTGACGATCACACAACATAGTAAGTGTAATTAATACCACCGAAGTGCATACTTTAAGATGGTTAAAATGAAGGTGAGGGGAAGGCTAAAATGGCAAATTTTATGATGTATATATTTTACCACAATAGCGAAAAAAGGAGGCCTTTATAAATAAGGGGTGAAGGTCCTCAAAGTGGGCAAAGAGAGTCCTTGCTGGCAAGGGCTAGCACAGATTCCCAAGAAACCAGGGATCTCAAACAGACATGGCCCAGAACTGGGGGCATCAGGAAGAGGGGGCACAATTTTGGGGCTGTAGCATTCTGGTGATCGTATGAAATGAAAATGAAGTAACATTTAAATTATGGTTAACAAAAATGTAGAAATCTGTCTCACTTTTCAAAGCTATGTTGCTACACCCAGAATATTTCTCTCTCTTTTTTTTTTTTAGGAACAAATGTCACTAATAAAATATCTCAAAAAGTACTGTGAAATGTGCTTCCCCCCACCCACCCAAAAAAGGAGACTTCCTCTTGCTCTGTGAAGGAGGAATTTAGACATAACATACATCTCCTTTTGGCCCAAATATCTAGTTGTTGTTGTTGTTATGTGCCGTTGAATCGCTTGCGATTCATAGCAACCCTATGTACAACAGCCCTAAACTGCTCTGTCCTGTGCCAACCGCACTGTCTCTGACACTCCCATCCTGATTACCCCAGTCACTGAATCAATCCACCTCATATAGGGCCTTCCCCTCCTGCGCTGACCCTCCACCCTCCCAAGCATGATGTCCTCCAAGGACCGGTCTCTCCTCACAAATGTCTAGGGCTTTGGGAAAATAAAAACACCTTTTAATGTCTGCCTGGCCTGTTCTCTTTGCTGTCTCCCGCCATCAACCTAGACTTGACTCTTTTACAGGCAGGGCCCCCCCAAAAAACTGACTGGTTTAGATGCAATAAGTCAGGCAGATGGTTCGTTGACATCTTTGGAGGAAACTCCAAAATGCTGAGTTTCCTTTTTTTTTCCAATTTGTGGCATTTCAAACCAAGAATCCCACAGTTTCCATTTCATTTCCTCACAGACAGGGGTGGCTGGCGAGAAGGTGTTCAACAACATGGAACGTACATGAAGACGTGTCATCTTCCCGTCCACAAGGCCTGGCCAGAGCCGCAAATGAGGAGACCACATTGGGTTTTGCAGGGCCTCCCTGAATGCGGGGTTCTGCCTGAATGTCTTAACTGTTGACGAAGAAGCATTTTTTCATAAAGTCAGATGCAGATTTTAAACAAAATAAAAAAACACAGCGAGGATGATGCTTTTGGGAGGTGGGAGGTGCCTTCATGGATTGTTCTCTCCAGAGCATTCTCATAGATCAGAATCTCCTCTGGCGCCTGGAGGAGAACCAGCAAAGGTCCAGTGAGGAAGGGTGGATGCCTTTGTCTTTGGGAAGCTGGGCTTTCCTGAGCAGTAACACACAGACTACCTGGATGTGGTCCCATTCTTCTCTCCTGGGGAGGTAGGGCCTTGGCAGATGGGGACACTCCAGGTAGAAGGGTAAAGGATGAGGCTGGTGGGGCATGCGAGAGGGAGCCCTAGAAACAAGCATGGTGGTGGGTGGGGTATCAGGTTAGTAGCTAAAAGCGAAGGAGCTGAGGCCAGTGGGCACTTCATTGAACTGCACATTGGCAGGTAAGACAAATGTCAGTGACAGGAGAGCTGAGGGGGAGCATGAATGAGGAAGAAGTGGCCTCCTTGGGCTCGGCTGAGACAGGCTAGCCCCCAGCTGTGGTCAACACACACAGTGGCAACAGCTCCCGTCACTATAAACAACCTGACACCACTGCTCTGTGGGATGCTGTTATCCGAGGAGTGGGGGTGAGTGAGGAGCTGGCCTAGCGGGTCATGGAGCCTAAATAACCCTGCAGGCTGCCAGTGAGAAGACAGAGGGAGAACCCAGAGAAATGTTTCAATACCTCAAAGCCAAAGAAAACTGAAGCCAGTCCAAGTCTAGACCTGGTTTTATGCAACCTTGGAAATATCGGTGCCGTAGAGGCCCAGCCAGAGCCGAGTGCGGCCCTCCGTGGTGGTCTATCCTGTCGCTCACCCATCAATGTCAACTCCAACGAAGGAAGTGGCCCTCCTTGTCTTCAGGCAGAAACCACCCAAGGTGGCTGTTTTCAGGAGGTCTCTCCCACGAAATGAAGGAAATCCTCCGTCTAGGAAAGCAGTGTGGTGGGCACAAGAAAGGAGACATGACCCAGGTAGGGCTGAGGTGCCAAAGGGTATGCAAGGATGGCCGTCCAGGCAGAGAGGCCACAAGGCTGCTTGGTCAGCCTACTGGGGCATTCAGATTTAGAAGCAAAGAGAGCTCAGGCCTGGGGGCCAGCTGAAGAGGTGAGGAAGAATGTCCTTCCTGAGGAAGTGAATCAACAGGGAGAGATAAGTCGTCAGGGGGCGTGGATGTGCGCTGGGGTGGGGCAGTGCTCTGGTGCGTGTGGAAGGTGAGATGCTGTCTCTGCTCTCAGGAAACAAGCAGGGTGCGATTTGATAGAGTCCATCAGGGCTCGGAGGAGGAAGGGCTGAGAACGTTCTGGAGAATCTCAAGGAAGTTTCATGCTAAAAGGACTGAACAGGGCTGTGCTCATCACTCAGCTGACAACTGCTGGCTGACCCTCTTCCCAAGGACCCCTGAGATGGGCCTGGTCCTGCTGGCTGACCTCACTCAATGCACCCAAGCAGCCCTGAGGCAGTTGCTAATATAAATGCCTCCACTTTAAGGCTGAGGTAGGCTTCCCAGGCCCAGGAGGAAGGAAGAAGCCTGTAGCTGGCAGAGGACAGGCTCACACTGGAGGACAGAATGCAGGTGTCAAGGGTCAGGTGCGAAGGGTTTTGACACCATGAAAAAGAGATGGCCTGGTTCTGAAGCAGCTGTCAAGTAAGGGGACTTGGCCGCTGAGATGAGAATTCTTCTGTAGGTCCTGGTCCTGTCCCACTGTCACTTCTGGTCAGTGCAATAAGACTCCTATCTTAATATTTTGTCACATCAAATGTTACAGGAAGGCCATCCCAGAAGCCTCTTGCCCGAAGAACCTGGCCTGTTCTTATTCTCTGTCCCCTCCCTGCTGAAGTGGGTGGAAGGAGAGAGTGGCGTCAGGAGGTCCAGGAATTTCCCATCCTCGGACTTCCTGACCCACCACATAGCAGCCTTTGTTTACGCTCCTGGCGCTGGGGGAGGGCACCAAGGGCCGTCCAGGCTCCACACTCTGCTGGGGACAAATCATCAAGTCTGCTGGGGACAAATCTGCTTCCTTTCTCTTTAACATAAGGCCAGGGAGCAGGATGTTCGCCCAGCAGTCACTGAAGACGTCTCTATCCTGCCCCTGCTCCCCCTCAGCAAGCATTCCTGGGACAGGCGCACTGGGCCTACCTCTGGGGCCTGGGCCTGCCTCTGATTTCCTGGTGGAAGGGAGAGGAGGCAGGGCCAGAATGGCTGCTGATGGGGCGGAGCTGGCCACATCCTGGGTACCCAGCATGGTGGGCGGGGAAGGGGGACCTGCCAGCTGGCGAGGATGGTCCAGGTGGTTAATGCCTCGGGCCAAGCAGCAGACAGGGAAGCCTTTCAGACTCCAGATTCCTCAGGCAGCTTTCAGAAACCAAAGCTTCCTCCTTCCCACCAATATCCAGATTGTACCTAGGCTGTTCGCATTGGTAGTGCAGGGGCGTGCACCTCACCGCACCTTGAGGAGGCTGACAGTGTGGGTCTCGGTGAGGATACCCGTATATTGGCAGTCTTGTGCCTCATCACCATGGTGCAACAACATGGGGGGGAGGGGATGGTCACAGGTCCCCAAGTACCTTTAACTGATAGGTAGCAGCCTTTAACTGAAGCTCCTGGTGGATGGAGGCATCACTCCCATTCAACCCATGAGAATATGTTCTTCTGCCTTTTGTCCGTATCTTCTGGGACATCCTAGATGAGCAGTTTCACCTCCCTGTGCCTCCATTTCCCCAGGTGTAAGCAAAGACTAATATTCCCTAGGAGGTGTGCTTAGAGGCAAGGCTAGTGACGTGTCGTCTCATAGACTTTGGGTGTGTGTGTACCTTAGGATGGGCCAGTTCTTGGAAAAAGGCATGCTGGGAAGGGTCAGTAGAAGAGAGGAAGGCCCACGACAAGACAGACTGACACAGTGACAGGAGCAATGATCTGAGTGTATCAGAGAGGGGGAGGGGAGGGCAGGGCTCAAATCTATTGTTCACAGAGTTGCTATGAGTTGTAGGCGACTCAATAGCACCTAACAACATACAATGTTAAGAGGTGACACTCAGAGAGGTTGCCTAACCGGTTAAGGACACAAACAGGACTGCACACCCAGGTCTCCTCGGCCCATGCCCTCTCTTCCACAAGCCACATGGTCTCCTCCTCTCCTGGGACAGAGAAGTGGCGTCCTTGCACACAGCACAGGCTTAGGCACTCACCCTCTATCATCTCCAGAGCAAGGCCCCAGAGAGTGAGGTTCCAGCAGAGCCCACAGAGCTGATTGACATTCTAGGTGGCTCCTGTGTATGTGCGCTCATGCTGGTCCCTCTCCCTCCTCCTTCCTTCTGGGGCTGGGGGTGGTGGAGACAGTGGGGGAAGGAAGGAGAGGAGGAGTACTGCTGCGGTCTGGGCATCATGCTCCCAACCACGCACATGCCCTCAGACCACGCAGAGGTGCAGCCCTGGGACCTGGTGCTGCCGCTGAGGGTGGGGGCAGGGCGGTGAGGCACATCCTCATGGAGGTGCGTGCTCTGTGTGTGTGTGTGTGTGTGTGTGTGTGTGTGTACGCGCACGGACGCGTGTACACGCTGGTGAGCAGAGCAGACACAGCCTGCAGATGCCCCAGAGCAGCCCAGAGTGTGACCCCTCCCATCCTCGCCTCTGCTCCCCCAGGCGAGTGCTTCTGTGTCTGATTCTGCCAGTTGCTGTGGAAACCATGGATGGGCAGGAGGGTGGGCAGGAACCAGACCCTGGCAAGGGGAGGGAGGGGAGCGGGAACAGTCTACCTGGCCCTGTGGCAGGTACCAACCCGTGTCTGGAGGAGGGGGAGCTTGTGGTTTGCAGCTACTCAGGCAGACCCAGCCCAGAGGGGCAGACAATGTCACCCTCAGGTATCTAAAGATATCGCAGTAACTCTAACAGCACAGCTCAGCCTGCCTGCCCAGCTGGCTCATGTCGGGAACGTGGCTCAACTCTCCAATCTTATCAGCCTCCAGAGAAAGGTAATATCCCTCAACACACATCAGGAAACTGAGGTTCCTGGAGATGAAGCTGAGACACACAGCTGGTAAGTGGTAGAGCTGGGATTAGAACCTACTTCATCCAACCCAGAGTCTCTGTACTAACACCAGAACACAGCTCTTGTTGTATATCATTGAGTCAGGATTGACCCATAGCTGACCCTCTAGTGAGTTTTCAGAGGGTTTCACAAAGGAGGAGACGGACCATCTTTCTCCTGTGGAGCAGCTGGATTTGAACCTCATATCTTTATGTTGACAGTATAATTCCTTACCACTAAGCTAGCAGAACTCTTAGCTCTTAGGGAAGGTTAATAGACTCTCCAATGCCCGTCATGCCCCATGAATGGCTCCCACGGGCTGGAGAGCCTCTGGATTCCTTAAACCAGCTTCCATCAAACAACCACAATTACAGGAAACCCCATCGATGCTTGTACCTTGATCATCCACTGCCGTCTAACCTGACTTAATTACCAGCTGTCCCTCCCTCAGCTCTGACGGATGTTACCTGGACACCACACAATTTAACAGCTCACCCCCTCACTTGAGAGCTTGTCCCCACACTGGGACAAAGCTCCATGACTTCAACAACTTCACTAGCCTGGTGCTCAGGACAGGCTGGCAGAGGGGAGGGCCTCGAAGCCCAGATAAACGGGCCACCTGGGTACTATTTCTCAATGAGTTACAGTCCCACCAGCCAATGTGCTGACCCATCTCACTTTGCCAAAGTCACCTGTGAGCAGATTTACTGCAGGTCTCGGGGGATATGGAGGGAGCGGTGGGATGGGGGCTTTGGTCACTGGGAGGGACACTGGTCACAGACCGTGTCAGCAGCATGGCCACAAGTGCTGTGGGCATTTTCAATCCCATTAGTCCATCTCCACAAGTTTACTGGGGAGAGACCACAGGTTTACTGGGGAGAGACCACAAGGGTGGGTTATGCATGGGGAGGGTGACAATCACCTTGGAGGGATCTGCTATTGCCAAGTGGGTGTGGTGTGGGCTACAGGGTAGAGAATGCCCACAGAAGGTGAGGGGTGCGCCACCTGTAGAGAGCGGACAGTCCAAGCCAGCATGACCGGACCCTGAAGGCTAGTGCCCAGAGAAATGCGCCAAGTGGGAGGAGGCCTGGGCAGCAAGAACTCTGGGGCATAGAGAACATGGTGGAAGAGTGGTCCAACCACACCCTTGGCATGACAATAGCCTGACTTGGGCTTTGAAGGGCAGTAGAAGTGTTGTGTTGTTTCTTTAGGTAAAATTTGAGATTTTTTAAAAAATTGTAATTACAAAACGAAAGCAATTCCACCCCCAGGGCTCTCTGGGCAGCCTCTTGCAAGCACACTAGTCTCAGAGAAAGGTGACAACTGATGACTGTACCAGCCAGGGGCCTGTTTCCTGCCACCCCTCCTACCTTTGGGCTCCAGGCCGTTGGAATTAAAGTGCATCCTCTTCTGACACTCCGTGCAGCTCATCAGGAAGCGGGTCACGGCCTCCCGGGGGAGGAAGGCATAGGTCTCTGCGATCTATGGGAGGGAAGGAGAGAGGCTGGCACATCAGACGGCTCCGTGGGGAGGCGCCTCGGCTGCTGGGTCACCGAGGTCTTCGCCTGGTGGTGGGTACCTGGCCCTTGCCAGGAAGGGCAGGGACTCGAGGAGCAAGGGGCAGATGTTCTGGATCCTTAGCCATGGAAACGAGTCTATACTTAAGCTGAAAACCATTTGTTTTTAAAATATTAATAAAGCTGTTTAATTGAAAAAAAACCACAACAAAACAAAAAACCAAAACCAAAACAACAAAAATATCTGCACAGAATGCATTTAAACACTATCCAGTCTTTAACCTGGTTCTGGGAAACTGGTGGCACAGTCTGAAGGGAGTTGTGCTTAGAACCCAAAGGCCAAACTTCTCCAGCGGTTCAAAACCACCAGCAGCGCTGGGGGTGGGGGCAGATGGGCAGTCACCTCCTGTGTGATTTACAGCCTCAGAAAAGCCACTGCAGGGTCAGCTACGAGTCAGTTCTGACTTGGTGGTAATGAGACAAGAGAGGACAATCTGTGTTCCATTAAGTGATACTCTCTTCAAAACATCTCTTTATACTAAAACAGAAGTGAATACACATTTCTCTAGGGTAGGCAGGATGAGGACCATATAAATGTCCCCGCTCCAGGCCTATGTACAAACCTCTACAGCTATTCCCTGTGACAGCTCACACTTCAGCCACCTTCTGAGAGGACGGCTGTGGAAGGCTGATGCCAGAAGGTCAGTTTTCAAAGTGGACAGACCCTTGGGGACCCTGACGTTCTAGAGGGGTGGAGTGACTTATCCCA
This sequence comes from Elephantulus edwardii, assembly GCF_000299155.1. NCBI lineage: Eukaryota > Metazoa > Chordata > Mammalia > Macroscelidea > Macroscelididae > Elephantulus > Elephantulus edwardii. The sequence goes on from NW_006399765.1 coordinate 5,169,231, forward strand.
GGTCACACAGCTCTGGAGGGGAAGTGCCAGACTAGAACCTCAGCTGTTGGTCACACTGCTTCAGGACTGCCTGCTGGGGCCTCCCCTAGCTAAGGAGCAGAAAGGCTGGAGGAGAAAAGGCAGGGAAAAGACTGGGGATGAAGAAGCTGCACAGGGAATGTGGGGTGGAGAATAGCTGGGTGTGGAAGGGGAAATCTAGCCTTCCCCTCTTGATATCCCTTCCCGAGGGGCCTCAGGGCCCCCTAAACTGCAGATTCCCAGGCTGAGGCCAGCAGCTGCTCAGGGCTGGTTTCCCACACGCGGGGCCCTCCCTCTCTTCTCCACTAAGGGGCAGCATCGCCCCAGCGTTCCGCCATCCTTGCCGCAGCCCAGCCAGAAAGTTGGCGAGGGCGCTGGTCAGCTGCATGAGGAGGGGGCGCTCCCAACTGCGGCAGCCTGGGCCCTGCCTCCTTTGGCAACAGTGTGAACCTCACCCTCCAGGGGGTGCTTGAGTGCCCTGCTTGATTCACCTCTGCCGTGGTGGGGTGGTGGGGTGGGTAGGGTGGGGTTGAGTGATGCAGAAGGCACCACTAGGTGCCCTCACCACCGCCAAACCTCAACTTTAGACCCCCTGGACGATGCCGGCAGCTGAGGGGCCAGCGGCAGTGGAGTTCCGGGACTGCACTTCGGCCTGGCGGTTGGCTCCAAGTGCGGAGTTAATTTTGGTGGCACAATTGTTATTTCTCAGCTGATTTAATGCTCTACGGAGCAGGCAAGTCTCCTTGATGAGTTATCTCCCTTCCAAATTCCCTTTCTGATTGCCTTCCTCTGGAGGTCAGGGACAAGGGCAACCCCCGGTGTCTGCTTGGAGCCAGAGGACGGAGAGTACACAAGCAGGCTGCAGGAAGGGGGCTTTTCTACCAGCATAGTGACATCTTCATCCCTCAGCCTGGGAGCCTCGGGGACCACGTGTCCAAAGCACCGAGAGGGAAAGGGCTGATGGCAGTGGGAGCCTGGGGGAGAGCATGCGGGCACGCTTAGGGCAGAGGCGAGGACTGGGCTGGCTGCACCAGCAGATGACCCCCTGGGGCAGAGGGAGGAGGACTTGTGGGAGGAGGGCAGCACAGTGTGATGGGGGAAAGACAGAAAGGTTCACAGGGGAAGGCAGCCCGATTTAATTAAGCTGAGCTTGGAGCTCGCCTGCCACTGGGCGGAGAAATGTGGTGTGTGGGTTTTTTTTTAAAGGCCCAGGGAGAGTCCTCCCAGCCTGGCTGAGGACCGCACATAACACAGGCCAGGTCCTTCTTGCCACCTGGCCCGCTGAGGGCATGAGGACTGTTCCCAGAGAGGGTCCTCCGAGGGCCCTGGCAGTGTGCAAAGCTGGCTGCCGTGCAACCAGGAAGAGAAGGAGAAGCCCTGAGGCTCCCACCTTCTGGCTCTAGGCCCCACAGAGGGACAGAACGGGTGCACCAGGGCAGGTGGGCCTTAGGCCCAGGAGTGGGAAGCCCTTCCCTGCTGGGTGGAACATCTGCAGCCTGGCCTCAGGCTAAGAGCTCCCAGGGGATTCAGGAGAGTACACAGTAAGAGCTGTTTGGAGGAGGACGCTGACCCCTGGGGGCCTGCTGCAGGCCCCTTAGCCCACCCTCCAGGCTCCACCACAGAAGAGAGCCTGTTTCTCTGAGTGCACAGACGCCCAAGGCCAGGGTGAGGTTGAAACCTAAGGGACCATTGCAGAGAGTGTGCCAGTCAGTGAATCCATGCTTTTCAAACCCATTGGGCCACAGACCCGGCTGTAGACAGAGACGTATACTGAAGCCCCAAACACAAGACAGAGATGGAACCGTGTGTGCAGAAGGGCAGTTCCAGGAGCCCCCAGCTGCCCTGGGCCTTGCTCCTGGGGCCTCATGCCTGGACCCTGGGCCCCCTGTACCTATGAGAATCTGCCTTCTGTGCTTTTTCCGGTGGTGAAAACTGTGAGAGGTTTCGCTGGCAGGAGCCAGGAGCTATTTGCAGAGTCGCTGACTTGCAAGGCTCCATTTTCGCTCCCCAACTCTGAGGCCGACAAAGACATATGAGGCCAATTTGGGGGATTTGCACCACTTTACAAGATCCTCCTTCTGCCCTGTGGGTGGATTAGCACGTGGTGGGGCCTGGAGCAGCTGCTGACCACATCTGGCCCAACCCCAAAGTGGCCTGGGTAGTTAGATCCGGGCTCCAGAACCTGATCTGGCTGGGCTTACTCCTACCCAGGCCGGTACACAAATCAGAGGGCAGGAAAGACACTGGAGAAGGGGGCCTGGACCTCTATTTCTACTCAAGGACCTTTGTAGAACCATCTGGAACTTTCCCAAGATTTTGACACATGGGAGAATTCACAGGGTCCTCTGGATATCAGATCATATTGCCTCAGATAAAGGCAGGGGCCTATCACCCAAAATGGAAATCTCCATGGAGAATGGCCATCTACCCATCACTCAAGCATTTCCAGTTTCAAAAAGTTAATTACCTGCCTATGATAACTGGGCAGCTGGAGATGCTAGAAAGTTCTTTTTCTTAATAAAGAATGTGCTTCCTTTCATGTGCACCCAGAACAAGTGTCCTCTGTCTCCTTACAGACATCTGGGCCTTCAATAATCCAGAAAATCCCAGGGGCCCTAGCAACGTGAAACAGGTACTAGGTACTGGACTCAGGTTTGACAAAACAACCCAGAGCCAAGTTCAAACACTCCTCAGCCAAGAGCCTGGTGATGCCAGGCTCGGCTCTTCTGTTTCCTTGGGGACATTTTCTCCTCAGGCCTGGATATGGGGGAGACCTCATGATTACAGTGAGGTTGGAATGCTGGGTGAGGAAGACGGAAGCTTGTGAAAGAGGGGACAAAGCATCCAGGCACCACCCCGTGCCCCCCAAAAGAAAAAGCATGGCATGACCAGGGTGACAGATGGAGAAGAGGCACGCAGGGGAGGAAGGAGGCCTGCTGGCCCCCTAGCCTCACACCCGCCACAGGAGGGCCTGGTCTGATCGGCTCAGCCTTGGCCTTGCTGCTGAAATTCCAGCTCTGCGTGCAACCCAGCTGGCTCGCTGCCAGTCATGTGCCAGCTCCAGGCTGGGCAGCGGGAAATGGGGCACTCGGCAGGCATGTGGACGAGAAGCCAGAAGGTGCAGAGCAAATGGATGGACAGACACTTGGTCTGGGATGCAAGCTGTGGCAGGACAGGCCCACTGCTGACCTTCACACAGTGTGGAGGCTACAGACCTTGGGCATCATAAATGCCCTGGGCATGTCTTGTGGGTGAGGTTTGGTGCTGAGGGGCCAAGGAATTTACATGGTTTGGTGGCCCAAGCTTACTAGCCAACCACAGGAGGTTTGTAAAGAGACGGGATGTGTAGTAGTCAGGGGATGGGCTTTGGGGCCAGCTGCTTGGCTGTAAATGTCAGCTGAGGGACCCTGGGGCAGTTCACATGCCTCTTTGAGCTTCACCGATATTTCCTCATCAGTAAAAGGGGAAAATAGCAACTGATTCCTACATACATATGAATAGTCTTTATACCTAGGAAGGCTCAGGACTTGGTGTGCATAAACGCAGAGTAGTGCATGGTCCATGCTGAATGCCCAGTAAAACGGCCACTTGAATGCCAAGAAAACATGCTGGGCTTTGTCAATGCCAAGGGGCTTAGGTTGGCCCCCGCTTGGGTTTCTTTCCCTTCCTCTATGACATTCTGGTGGAAAGACCTTCAGAACTTCCGCCTGCCTTAAAGGACACTCAGTGAGAAGCAGGCAAGGGCATGGGGAGGTGGCTCATGATACATGGTGTACTTTTTAAGACCCATTTAGATCAAAGGCTATCTTCGAAGGTCAAGGAGAAACCAAATTATTTGATTTTTTATTTTTTAATAAAAATAAATAATAATATTCAGGGTATTATGGGGAAATGAGAGGCTTATTCAAACTGCCTCTACCCCAAGCTCTTTATCCAAAGAACTTGGGGTGCAGGGGTTCACATCTGCATGATCACCATGAGTGTCACCATGAGGTGAGGGGAATGAAGCTGAGAGCTGACTGCCAGGCAGACCCTGTGTGACCTTGGGTAGGTTGCTCAACAATCAAAGCCTCAGTTTCCTGAGCTATGAAATGGGTCCACAGCACCTCCTTTCCAACACTGTTGTGAGGCTAGCCTTGGATGGGAATGTGGAGGGCTTGGATTCTGCCTTGATGATGAGCACTGGGCAATGAACCACTCAGAGGCTGGGATATCCACAGAGCTGGACCAGATCACAAAGTAGGTCCTTCCTGCAGGGGCAGTGGGACTGCTGCTCAGACCACCATCTCCCCATAATTGTGACATCTCTCACCCTCTCTGTTCCCTTCTGCCTTCCCAAAGGTCAGAATTCTAGCCTAGGAGCCACCTCAATGCAGTCCCCATGACAGGAGACAGGACCGCATGGCAGGGTCTGATGTCCTCCACAGCAGGTCTGGGAACCATTTGCGCTTCTCATGGGTCTTAGTCTTGTCCTCAGCTTCCTCACCCCTTAGCTGAACTGCCCTCTCCTTGAGGGGAGGGACCAGGCCTTCCAGCTTCTCCTGGGGAACTCCCGGTCCTGACTCCACAGGGCTGTAGTGGACCAAATAAGCTGGCACACAGGAAGTACTCAGGACAGGCCTGGCACATAGCAAATGCAATGGACATACTCACTCCCGTGATTATTATTATTTGGGCCCCATGTGACAAATCCAGGGGCTGGAAGGGGCTGGGAGCGGGTATGTGGAGACCAAACTGGGGAGAGGAGAGCTTTCCTCCCCGGCCTCTCCTCCCTCCCTCCCTCTCCTCACTCCCTACAACCTGCTTCTCCTTTGTGCTCAAGCCACTGGAGCCCGCCTTCACAGCCCCCCTACTGTGAGCTTCCCTGGCTGTCCTGCCCTTGCCCTGTGCCCCCATCCCCAAAGGCCATTTTCATTGCTCCTCAGCTCCCTGGAGAAGGGGCCCCCACTCCCCCCCAACATGTGCAGAGCCAGTGGCCTCCTGCCAAGGCCCGGGGCTGCCAGCAGAGGCAGAGACTGAAATCTCACCGCGCGGTAGGTTTTCTTCTGCCCAGCGTGCTTGGGGGCTTTGCCTGGCTCCGCCGAGCTCTCCACATGCATCGAGTAGATGATGTCAAAGAAATCTTCCACCACAGCGACCCGCTTCAGAGAGATGCCCTCCGGCTCCGACAGGCCATCTGCCCCCTGCGACAGGGTGGACAAGCTGTGTTAGTGTCAGGGATGATGATGGGGTGGGAGCCGCCGGGCCCTGGGGCCTCAGCGGCGACAGTCGGTTCTGGGCAGGGGCAGTGCTGCCCCCTGACCCCACAATGCCTGACCCTGGTGGAGTCTGGGGGCTGATGGAAAGGGGACCTCTGAGGTGGGGCATCCCCGGGTCAGGGTGGCTGCTGCTTCTAAATCCCCCAACAACAATGGGCAGGGAACCATGGACAAGAAAAACACAAATGGAAAAACCAACAGGCTCCATGTTCGCAGTTCCAGACAGATTGTGGCAGACTCTGGCGGGGAGCAAATCGCAGGCGGTGCCAAGACCATCCCGGAGCTTCTGGGGGTGGGGCTGGGGGGTGAGAGGGTGCTAAATAGATGCGGTCCCATCAGGAGCTCGCCAATTAGCAGTAACCTTTCACTGGGGTCCTGGGCTGGGGTCCCCAGGGACCTGCTCCCATCACCTGGGTGATGCCTTCCTCCGCCCTGGTCTTTCTGAAAAGCTTTCCAGGCCACCCGCCCTCCCCTCCTGCCTCTGAACACCAGCTCTTTGTGTGCGGAGAAGGACAGAACAGCAGGCCACAGTGCCCCGTGGAGGTGGCCAGGACGCGTGAGATGGCCTCCGGTCAGGCTGGCACCAGTGCGCGCAGGGGTCAAGATGAGGCCCTTCCACACAGCAAACAGCTGCCGACCCACGGCCCTCCCCCCAGAGGAGAGCTGGAAGAAGGGTGCTGAGGAGGGAGGGCAGCGACCATCAGGAAACAGATTGTTGCGCGCGCACACACACACACACACACACACACACACACACACACACTCTCTCTCTCTCTCTCTCTCTCTCTCTCTCTCTCTCTCTCTCTCTCTAAGTCGTAGGGCAAGGGGTATAAAGAAACTCTGTGACATCAGGTCCCACCTCAATCATTCTGAGTAAGGAGAGACTCTGAGTGGCTCTGAAAATGAAAGGTGTGAAGTATGGAAGGGATTTGGGGGATGGGGAATGAAAAGACTCTTCTCTACAAGTGCCAAAAAGACAAATCTCTTTGGATCATTCTTCCCCAAGGACCCTGGCTAGTGAACCTCAGCTCCGTTAGGGTGTGGGCTTTTCTATTGGCTCGTGGCTGTTTCCCTAGAACCTGTAGGGAGGCCTGACACATAGCAGACACTCAGTACATAACTCCAGAATGACTGATGACCTTTAAGTAGCAGCGTGGCAGGCCCTTTAGAGTCCCTCTTGCCTGGTTTACACGGCTCTGATGGCACAGTCTGTAGGGAGTTGCACCCTCTGTGGCCGTTCGAACTCACTAGCAACACTCTGGGAGAAAGACGGGACAATCTCCTCTGCTTCAATTTACAGCCTCTGAAATCCAAAGCCTAGTCAGCAATGCGCTAGTTCCAGGTCAAGAATGAGCTTGAGATTTTTCTGGTTTGAGCAGTGCCCCATCACTTAAGTGCATGAGTGACTCTGGGGTTTCTCTGAACCTCAGGCTCTTTATCTATAGACTGAAGACAGCAGAGGTGCTCCTCTTGTGAACTCCTATATGGGCTACATGAGGTCTGTGTGGGGCGTTTAGCACCAAGCCTGGCACACACTGAACTGCTCAATAACTATTACTGCTGGCATGCGCCATTTGCCAAGGGTTTAACCCCAGGTATGATGGAGCTGGGCACTGAAACAACTCAGGAGGGGGTTATGCTCAGAGACCTGCCTGTGGCACCGTGGCTAAACGACTGAACTGGCTTAAGATGTAGGTCTTGGTTGCTGGAGTAGAATACAGGCTTGGTTTTATGCACCAACCAGGCTGGCACGCAGGGTGTGGGCCTCTTCATAGTGGTCCACTTGAGAACAGAGAGCATATGGGGAATGAAGGGCAGGTGAGTGTCTGCAATGAAAGGTAGCAAGCACTAGAGCTGGCGAGCAGCACGGCTGAGTGGTGGCGCACACGTATGTGTGTGTGTGTGTGTGCGTGTGTGTGTGTGTGTGTCTATCCTCACAGGCTGTGGTTACAGGCTCTCTTGCCAATGGCTTCCTTCCTGCTCAGGATCCATTTCCATGAGGACTTCTCAGCTGGCATGCATCTGGGGCATGGGTATGAGTACAAGGAGATGCAGTAGCAGCCCGGGGGACCAAGTAGGAGCAGGATAGTGCCTGCTGGCCCTGCTTCCTTGCTGAGAGATTGGGGACATGTTCTTCAACCTCCTTGAGCGTTACTTATGAGCTGGGCTTAAGAGTTCCTTGACTCTTTCTCTTTTTAAACTCTCTCAGGAGCTACAGGCCATCCCTGGGTTATGAACCAGATCCATTCCTAAATATCGCTTGAAGTCTAATTTGGAGGTAAGTCAGAAGAGATGCTTCAAGTTTTTATTTAGCCTCGGTTTCAGGTAAGAAAAGGCTCAAAGGCTTTTTCAATGGTTTAAAAGTTACACGCGCAGCAAAGTGAAGGTGACTGCATTGAAGAATTTATTGCCAGCAGGGGTTGGTTCAATCATTTAAAAGTGAGAGAAAATTTATACAACATCAAAGGGCAAGTACAAGTTGTCTATAAGTCACAAGTTCATAACCCAGAGATTTTACTGAATCTCTCTTTCTTAGGAGTATCCTAAAACAAAACCCCAAAGGAAGCCACTGTCCTCCAAGCAACTCTACATTGGGTTTCTGAGACTAGAAATCTTTAGGTAAGGAAATTGCCCATCTTTCTCCTATGGAGCCGCTGGTGGATTTGAACGGCCAACCTTTTGGCTAGCAGCCCAATATCTTACAGACTATGCCACCAGAGTTCCTTTGGGAGTATTTTACTCCAAAGTCCTGAAGGCTCAACAATGACAATGACTAACCCTCCCCTCATTAATTGACTTGTAACTCTATTGCATTTTGGGGACCTTCAAACACAGTGGTAAGAGAAAGAGGATGGGATAAATAGTATTATAAGTCAGTTATACCTCCAACCAGAAGTCTGCCTTGGAAAATCTAACAAAAGTTCCTTAAGAATGAAAATACAACCAAGTTTCTACTTCTTGAACAGGGGAGGATGGCTCTTACAGGTTTATTTTGTTTAGAAAACTTATTAAGATGTTTACAGTAACTTTATGAATAATTGAGAATAACTCAAAACAACCTGGCCATACTTTAACAGGTGAATACAACAGAAACTATGGTAAAGATGATTAATTTTATAAAATACAATGTATGGGAATGAACATATGAAACAAAATGTGAATAGAGGAATGCGTAAAACACAATGTATATAAATGAAACACAATTTAAACAGATTTTGTATGCAAATCAATATAAAATTTGCAAAAGAAAAACCCCACCTATTTGTTATGGCCTAAGTGGGAGTTGTTGTTGTTGACTGCCATGGAATCAAGCACAACTCATAGTGACCCTACCAACAAAAGTCCTGAAGCCTTTCTATAACTATCATTGTTTCCCAAAGTTCATAGTTTCCAGAGGCATGTTGTTTAGGAAGTGGATGTCACTCCTGATTCCAAAAAATGGGAATAGTCACCCCAATAAATTAGTACAACTCACACATATATGTTTTTAAAATGTAGGTTGATATTATATGCCCTGTCAAGTTTTCATTTAAATATAACACTTATTAAGAGGTGGGGATATGTATAGATATATATAATTGTTGTTGTTGTTGTTGTTCTGTGCCGTCAAGTCACCTGCAACTGATAGCAACCCTATGTACAAAAGCCCTGAACCCTGCCCTGTCCTAAGTCAGTTTCACTGACTCGATACACCTACCCTCTTTGTCCTAGTTACTGTATCAATCCATCTTATCCGGGGTCTTCCTCTCCTACATTGTCCCTCCACCCTCTGAGCATGATGTCCTTCTCCAAGGATCAGTCTCTCCTGGCCACATGCCCAAGGTATGTGAGACGGAACTTCAAAATCCTAGCCTCCAAGGAGAAACTTGGTTTCACCCTCTCTAAGATAGACCTATTAGTTTTCTTGGTGGTCCATAGTATGTTCAAGACTCTTCTCCAGCACCACAACTTAAAGGCATCAATTCTTCTTCTGTTATCCTTAGCCATTACCCAGCTCTCTGATGTATAACAAGTAATTGCGAAGACCATGGACTGGATCAGGCGCACCTTAGTCTCTAGACTGACATCATTGCTTCTCAGTACTCTGGAAAGCTCCCTGACAGCAGATTTATCTAATGCAATTTGCCTTTTGATTTCCTGACTGCTAGTGCCAAAAGTGTTGATTGTGGAGCCAAGCAAACTGTAACTGTTAACAATCTCAATTTCTTCTACACCCATCATGGTGTTGCCAATTGGCCCTGTTATGAGAATCTTTGTCTTCTTGACATTGAGCTTCAATTCATATTGTAAAGTACAGTCCTTGACCATATATATATGTGTCACTTTGATAATGTGAATCCAGTATACTGATGGATTCGGTTTCTTTAAAGCAAATATGGCCTCCCTGCTCGTAATACTGGTTCAGGCCAGTACACAGATATTTCTAGAAAATAAAGGAGATAGAATTTGGCAGGAAGAATTTTCTCACCTGTAAAATGAGCATGAACTTTTTCTATTCAGATGTTCCAAAGATTAAGTAAGAGTATACGTGAGGCATCTGACACACACACAGGCTTGTTAAATATCCAGCCCTTCCCTTTTGACCAATGGAGTGTGGGCTGAGGAATCTACTATTACTTCTTACGTCTCTGATGCATTCAGGTATGGCTTTCCTGTTAATACCCAGAACCAGACAAGATAGAAAATCTTTTCTTATATCTAAACAATATGTCAAAGCCATCATACAAATTTGGAATGAGCTTCCCTAAAGTCAAAATGTAACCCAATCGACACAGAATAACAGACACACAGCACTTGTCCTGGGTCTCCCAACTCCATTCTCAGGTACCAAGAGCTTCGCACCTGGTCCCGAAGGAATCCTACAGCCATCCCAGGGAAACTCTCTGGGAAAGCCATGTCCAGTAGCCTTCTCTCTAAAAATTGTTCGCAAACTCCCTGATGCTCAAGTGTAGGGCCTTTAATTGGACCACCTTAACACTGAGATGGTGACAGGAGTTGGGAAGAACTTGATGGGATCTTACAAGGTCCACTGAGCCAAACCCTGATGTGCTCTGGTGAACTGTGGCCACCTGGACACCATGTGTGCTGCACCCTGAGGGAATATCTGAGGATATCTGAGGATATCTGCGTGGCCTGGGAGGAGGTTAACAAAAGGGTCCAAGAGCAGTCACGTGCCACGGACCTCTCTGCCTTGCCCTGCGTCCACAGAGGTAATAATCTTCATGCTAAATGCTGCAGGGAAGGCTTGCTTGCTTCTGGCTGGGAACCCAGACCCAGTGCTACCAGGCAAGTGCTGCTAATTAAGGGAGCAAAAAGCACCTTCCCTGTAGCCTTGGAATGCCACTGCCAATCCACTTCTGTCTTGTGCCCAAGCTGGCTTCCTGTGATTCACTGCCCTAAGCAAGCTGGTGCCGATGGACCTAGGAAGCTCGCTTCATGTACAGGCAGGACAGTGATGGGGGCCTGGAGCCTCCTGGTTTCTCGGCAATGCTAAGCAGGAGTGATGTGATGGAACCCCCACAGTGCCCCTTGGGAAAAGCCATGAAAAGCACTTGGTGGGTTGTGCAGGATCAACCTCTGGGGCCTTCCTGCAATGGGAAGGCACATTGCCATGGTAACACACTCCAGCCTTGTGAGCCAGTCAACTCCTAAACTGCCAACCAGCCCCAGGTCAACCAAACCAGACATGGTAGTAATTTTACAAATTCATGGAGCTAATAACCTTTTCTGGACACTGCTGACTCCCTTAAAACTAGTCGAAACCACACCAAACAAAACCAAGTTGATCCCAACTAATGGTGACCCTCCATTGTATTTCTAAGCCCACAAATTTTCTAAAAAAATTTTTTTATGTGCTCTTGAGCCAGAGCCGACTCAGCAGGTTTTCAGAGGCAGTAAAATGCACAGAAGTTAACTGCCCTTCTTTCTCTCATGGAGCACCTGGTGGATTTGAACTGCTAGCCTTTGGGTTGGCAGCACAGCTCCTTACCAGCAGGCTACCAGAGCTCCAAGCCTACAGATCTTAATGGAAAGCAGAATGCCTCATCTTCCTCCCAGATTCGAACCACTGGCCTTTTATTTAACACCTTCTCACATAAACCACTCTGCAGCCACGGCTCCTAAAACAAGCCTATTCAGGTTCTGATCTAAAGGCTAGATAGAGAAATCATTAAGCAAATTATGAACAGACTACTTAAATACTGCATGCTGGGAAAGGCAGAGGGTCATCAAAGAGAGGAAGATGCTCGAGAAGCTGGCTTGGCACAGGTGACCACCACAATGGGCTTGAGTGTGACAGAGGTCATGAGGATGGTGCAGGATAGGGCAAGGTTCAGACTTGCTGTCCACAAGGTCGCTATGAGTCATAGTGGACTTGACAGCACCCAACAAAAACTATTACAAAATACTGATAGTAAAAAAAAAATACTGATAGTCACAGTTCTCAAAGGTTTCCCTAGACCTCTAGCAGCAACAGCACTTGATTTCTAGTTGTTGTTGTTGTTATGTGCCATCAAGTCACCTGCAACTCATAGCGACCCTATGTACAACAGCTCTGAACTCTGCTCTATCCTGAGCCAGTCTTACTGTCTCTGCCACACGTACCCCCATATCCCCAGTCACTATGTCAATCCATCTCATCCAGGTTTTTCCTCTCCTGTGCTGTCCCTCCATCCTTTTAAGTATGATGCCCTTCTCCAGAGACTGATCCCTCTAGGACACATGCCCCAAGTATGTCAGATAGAGCTTCCAAATCCTTGCCTCCAAGGAGCAATGTGGGTTCACCCTCTCCAGGCTGAACCTGTTTGTTCTCTTGGTAGTCCATTGAATGTTCAATACTTTCTCAGCACAACATACAAAAGGCATCAATTCTTCTTCTGTCATTTTTGGTCATTGTCTCTGATGCAAAGCAAGTAATTGTGAAGACTGAGTAGCCTGAATCAGGGGTACCTAAGTCTCCAGACTCACATCATTGCTCTTCAGCACTTTTGAGAGGTCCCTGACAGCAGCTTTCCTCAGAGCAATTTGTCTTTTGATTTCTTGACTGCTGGTGCCAAGAGTGTTGATAGTGGCTCCAAGGAGGCTGACATTGTTAACAACTTCAAATTCCATCTACCATGGTACTGTCAATTGGCCCAGTGGTGAGACTCTTGTCTTCTTGATGTTGAGCTTCATTTCCTACTGAGGACTGTATTCCTTGACCTTATACAGCAAATGCTTCAGGTCTTCCCGTTTCTGTGAGCAAGGCTGCCTCATCAGCGAAGCACAAGTTGTTAATGATCTCATTAGAAAGCCAAATACTCCGGCTCCACCCTAGAACTAGATATCAGACACTTACTTTAGGGATCTGGAGGTGGGGCCCAACCAGGCATCTGATCTAACAGACCCTCGAGGTAATTTTGATACAAGTAACTAGTAGAGAAAGTGGCACTGGTTCATTAACTATAGACCTGGCTTATGCCTGCAGGCCTAATAATATCTTCACATTCTAGGAAAACCTATTTTCCTAAACATGGAGGGGAAAATCTTATTGACAGTATTAGTATACACTCAAGATATCTGTCCAGAAGCTTAATGTGGATTATGAATAGAATGGGCAGGAATACCACCCCACCCACCCACCCAGCCTCCTGGTATGGGATTTTTAAATCCTTAAAAGCAAAATTGAAGGGCCTCATGACTTGGCAGGTCCTTACTGACTTCCTCAGTTTCCCAAAATGTCTGAGGAGTGTTGCTACATCCAGACTTTTTTGGAGGTAATTGATAAGACTTACCAGACCAATTGGGGTGACCACATGAGCCATATGGAGTGAATTTCTAAGTCAGACTGACTGGCTGGTCTCCTCAAAGAAGCCAACTTAAATGGACTCCTGCCCTTGATGACAAGTGACGCCCAATTGCTAAAGGACTGCAGTTCTGTCATCACCCCTGGAACCTCCAAATCACTACTCTAATAGGTTCCACGCTGATCAAGGTGGGCCCACCATTTTCAGGTCACCACAGTGCCATTTAGCATGCCACTGTCACAGTCTTAGAGGTGTACGTACCTGCCAACAACCAGGAGGCCATGGCTGAGAGAAAGTCAGGTAAGAAGTGTGGACATTTCTCCCTGAGTTCCTCCAATGGCAGAAACCACAGAGAAAGTCCTTAGAATGTTGCCACAGTGCATTTCAGAAGCTCTCAATTAAGAAAAAAAATCAGAGATTGCCATCGAAGGTGAAAGGTGTCTGATCCAGGGAATACAAACCTTTGGCTAACACTTGAGTGGGAGTCCAGGCCTTCAGGGGGTTGATTGCACAGGCAAATATGAAGATATAAATGCTGCTTCAACCCATCCAGACCAGCAACAGAGAGGCTTCAACTATAGGCAAAAGCCACTCAGCATCGCATCTGGCTGCTCCGCTCTCGACTTCTGTACCCCCGGCTGCTGTTCCTGCCCCCTCAACCACATTTTAATAAATTCAGGCAAAACTTGTGTTTGGGAGGTTGTTACACCAGAAAAAGTAAGGGTCTGGTCTTGGAGGTTCTTGCAAAGTCTTATTCCAAATTCTAGCAATGCTGATGGGGAGAAGCCAGCCTCCTGCAAAGGGGACCTCCAACAAAGGGGGAAAGGAAAGAGGTGGGGAGTAAACAAAACACTAAATCCAGAGAATGACAGTGAAGATAACCAGAATGAAGACCACTGCCCAGCAATTCTGTCCTCAGAATCTTCCAGAGAAGCCCACCATAATTTGGGAAGAGCAGTCAAATGTTCAGGTAGAAAGGTTCCGCTTAAAAAGGACAAAGGACACTACATTGTCATTTCTCTCAGGCATGAAGCCTACCTATTCTGGACTGGAAATGAAGCAATTGAGACAAGATTTTTAGTCAGATTGAATGACTAGTTCTGTAAGACTAGAGGAGCTGAAGGATGAGACCACTCCCCATAAACAAACACATAAACAAGGCACTGAGGCCTCAGCGTAGCACCTGCCTCTTCTCCACCCTCCAATCTCCAACTGTTTGTGTGGAGCTGTCGCCACCACTACCACAGCGTCGCACCTGCCATCTGGAACAGGCCTCACATATTCCAAGACCTCCTTTCTGCTTCACTGAACCTCCATCTTCTTTCAAATCACGCTGGGACAAAACACACTCCCTGGACCGCAGAAAACGGTGCCTGGGACCAATCCTCAAACATCAGCACATCCTTCAAGTGTCTCTGAATATTCCTGGCATTTTAAATTTTATTAAAATGGGATGTCCACCAAGGGTGTTGGGGAACAACATGAGGAAAAGTAGTGATGGATGAGCCCAAATGACCCTCTTTTTGAATGCTAATGTAAATCCTATTGACAAAGACTTGACTTGGGAGGATGGTTGGAGAGAGCAATTTGGGGCACCCTCAATCTCCTCCATCATGACAGACAGTGTAGGGAACTGGCTGGGCGATCCTGCCCTAAGGTTGCCAGCAGGGTTTGTAGAGATGAAGTCCTAGGCCTGAGGACCACACAGGTTGCCTGAGCCTCAATTTTCTTCCGTGTGAGGTGACACAAACATGCTTATGCCTTTTGCCACTTCACAGCACTGGCTGTGGGAATCCAAATGATGGACAAACAGTGCCTGCTCTCAGGGAGACACCCATAAATGACCCTGTCACCACACTGTAGAGACGCCCGCCAAGACTGGCCTCCCCAAGGCGCGGCGATTACACACTGGGAACTCAGTGCTCGCTGGGGAGGGGGATCTAGGCAGGAGAGGGCGGCCCTGAGCCAAGCAGGCCCCGCGGGCGGCTCCCTCAGGGACCCAGGCGGGAGGCCTGGGCGCGCTAACGAGCGGGGGCCCCAGGTGCGGGCCCCACCCGGGCTGGGGGAGGACAGGGGCCAGAGGGGGAGGGAAACGGCCCGCGCGCTAATGACTGTTGACAGCGCGCGCTGGGGCCGGCCCGGCCGCGCGCACCGCTGACAGCTGCTCGGACGGGGGGGCGGGACACGGGGCGCGGGGCGGGAGCGAGCGGCCGGCGCTTCCCTCAACGGCGCAGGCGCGTGCGCCCCGGCAGGGAGGGGCGGGGAGACGCGCGCGCGCGCTACGCCCCGGTTCGGAGGGACTGCTGGAGCGGCTCGCGCGGGCTCCTCGCGGGCAGGCAGGTAATGAGAGTAACCATGGCAACCCACCAGAGGAAGTGTATTCTGCAGGAGACGTTAATCCCCTCTCCCCGGAGCTGGGACAGCCTGACTTTCCATTCTCACACAGTAATTAGATACCAGCTGTCAGTGCAGGGGGGACGGCTCCGCGGCTGCAGCCCGGCTTGGGGGGTGAGTGGGCGCACAAAGGGGGCGAGGGGTGGGACGCGAGGAGGAGGGCGTTAAAGACACAGGGACGCTTTCTGGCGACAGGGCGGGGTGACACGCCTCCCCCAAGCCCGGGGCCTCCCGGCGCGCGCCCGCCTCACCTGGTGACCCCGCCCTCACGCGGGGCTCCGCCCACTCCACGCGCACCTGCTGCGCGCGCGCGCCCGCCAGCCCTCGCTCTCCCCCTCTCCCGGCCCCGCCTCTCCACTCCCGGCGCACCTGCCCTGCGCCCGCCGCCCGGGACGCAGCCCACCTGTCCTTTGTGCGGGGCGGTACCATTCGATCTTTCCAGCTCCCCTTTAGGGAGCGCCCGCTATGTGCCAGGCGCCGTGCCAAGCCTGATCTCGTGTAATCCTCACAGACCCTCTGCGGTAGGCGCCGCTGCTGCACCCTGCCTGAGGCGCCGTGGGGTGTGGCCATTTGCCCGGGGTCAGGCAGATTTGAATCCTTGTCCTTAAGCGCATTTAATCACCAAGCGACACCGCCTCCCCATCGTGTCCACATCCATTTAGCTCTAGGGGCTGTCAGATACTCAGGATGACAAAATGCATCTACTCTGTGCAAAGCATCCGTCCACTGCTTCATTTCACTTTCCCTGGCAACCCAAGGGGCTTTGGTGCCTCCATCTTACAGGTGAGGAAACTGAGGCACAGAAAGTTGGTGTGGTCTGTCCACAGCCAGCACAGCAGAGTGGCAGAGCTGGGATTCGAACCCAGGTGATCAGACTCCAGTATCCGCCTTCCCAACTGCAGGGTACCTCACTTAACCTCACTGGGAGGTCAGCCTGGCTGATAGCCAGCCCTGGTCTTCTACTGCTCAACCCCACTGTTTCCTGTCCCAGCAAAGACCTCTCAAGAGCTTAGAGGCCTCTCCTACCCAGACCTGAACAAATCAAAGAAATTGCTAAGCCTACAAACACTGTCGTGTCCCTATTTTCTGCCAGGCCGTCCAGAAATCCGATTTCTCTGCATAGGAACTCAATTTAGGCCAGCCTCCTCCCATTTCACAGGTAGGGCAGCCTGGACCACCATGGCAGTGAATCTGAGCCAAGGAGAGACTTCCTGGTGGGACCTTCTGAGATAAGTAAAGGACTTAGGGGTCAGCTCTGCAACACACCACTACCCCACAGACAGGCCTAAGGGTCAGCCAAGGTGGGGGGCGGTAAGTGTTGAGAAGCAGAGCTGGCTCCATGTCCCCAGTGGCGTGTCCCCAGTGGCGGCTATCTGATCCCTTCCCCATTGCCCTGTCCATGACCTCCTCCCTCCCGCCATCTCTCCCTCCTCCCTTGTGGCAAGGGTAGGCAGCACCCCAGCAGCATCTGGGAACCCAGCGTTCCCCAACGCGGGGCCCTGCATTCCTGTGAGGGACAGGCAAGGGAGGTGAGGAGGGCTGTCATGGGATGGGGCACCCCCAGGGCCACCCCATGTATACGGGCCAAGGCCAGGCCACCTCCAGCCTCACCGTTCCCTGCCTCTGCTCTCTTCATCTCTCAGCGCCAGAGTTGTCTAAATTTGGCTCGAGGAGGGGATGGGGGAGGCGGCGGTGGGCGGGTGCTGTCAGAGGCCAAGGCGCAGCTCCTGTCTAGCCGGCTGGCATTTCTGCTGTCTGGAGGAGGGCAGGGGGGCCCAGAAGCCCTCTCCAGGAAAGGGAGATGTTCGTACCTTCTGACATGCACTGAGTAATGTGCAAACGACATGCAAACTGCACTTCAAATGCGTCTGTTGGGCAGGGGAACAGCTTGATGCCGCTTTGGGGAAGAGAACAGAAGGACTAGGGGCCAACTCCCCAGGGGCTCTGGTTGGAGCTGGAGGTGTGGTGGAGTGGGAGTTGGGAGGCTCGTTTCCCCACCAGGTGTGGCTGTGGGACTCAGGCAGCAGCTGGACTCTCTGCCCCAGCCTGAGGGCAGGGCTGTGGCTTTGCCTGCTCTGGCTTGGCACATTTGGTGACACCGTTGAACGTCTGAGTTCTGCAGCCATCTTGCCTAGGTTTGAACCTTGGGTTTCCCCTGGCCAGCAGGGTGGGTTTACCCAGGAGAGCACCCAGGCAAACAGCTGATGGGAGTGGTGTTCCTTTTGGCCACTTCCCTTCCCTAGAAGGAAGACACAAAGGGAGGGGCCTCAGAGGGTGGATCCTAGGTCTGGCCTCACTGCAAAATGCCCATGGGGCGCCCAGCTCAAGGCGGCCATACCAGGAATCATCCCACTGGTCAAGGCCATTCACGTACTCCTTTCTCCCCTCTTCCCATCCCCCCTTCCCTCTGCTCTGCTGTAAATGGGTTTTTTTCCTCCCTTTCTCTCCAATTGATGAGCTCAGCAAGTCCCTACTTCTCAGTCTCAGTCTACACATCTGCTAAGTGGGGTAATGGAATGTGGATGTGTCTGGCACATAGTAGGCACTCCATGGGAGGAGGTCCAGATTTTCCAAAAGGCTTCCTCCCCCCACCACACCTATCATCCCAAATGACCAGGGAGGGTGGGCTTTGTCCTCAGCTCTATTGAGTATGGGGTGTTGGGGCCTCACTTCTCAGTAACTCTGTTGAACCCCAGATAACTGCTCTCCTGCCTGTCGGCAGGAGCTGATATGAGCTGAATCCAACTTCCTGCCACCCAAAAGCCACTTCCTGCCAAACTCGAGCTGATACCAGAAGAACTTGTTTTCTGTCCACAGAGCAGTCCCTGGTGGCGTGGCTACCCGCCCACCCCAGTGTGAACATTTTTTTTCCATTTGCCTGGTAGTGGGGTGGGGCTGGACAAGGGAGGACAGGGGACTCTGCCCTCCTCACCTCTGCACTCTGGTAGCCTCCGGGCCTGCCAGCTGTCCCAGGAAGGGTGCCAAGTGTCCCTTTCAGCCCAGACAGACACATGTAGGCAGGCACACACAGTCTGACACAGTCACCCCAGCCATCGGGCGCTTGGGCGAGGAGTCAGGGAGACCATGTGGGTGACTGTCACACCGTTTCAGTCACAGACAGTCTCATTCACAATTGCACAGAGACACAGTCACACGTGTAGCCACATGCAGCCACAAAGATACAGACCGGTGCACACAGCCGCACTGAGACTCTCCCACAGTTCAGAGTCAGAAAGGTGCACCCATCGCAGACACACACACAATTGGGGGGACCCTGCACCTCACTCCCCACACTCACCCAGCAATCTCTTTTAAAACATGCTCACAACAAATAATTTTTGAAGGTTTACTCTTTGTGCTAGGCCTTGGGCTAGTCCATAATAAGAATGAACGTAACTGTTGTGCACCCTAGAGTCAGAACTGACCCATAGCTGACCCTCCGGTGGGTTTCACAGGCAGCTAATTGCACAGGAGGAGACTGCCCATCCTTCTCTCACAGAGAAGCTGCTGGCCTTGAACCATATGCCTTCAGGATTGCAATGCAGCTTCTTGCCACTAGGTACCAGAGCTAACGGACCCCCCAGATTCATCAATTGTGAAATGGGGACACTAGCCTGTGAAGCTGCTGGGAGGAATAACAGTTAGCTTAATAAAGGCCCCAACCAGCATCTGGCCCATGTTGTGCCATCTAAGTTAGGCTTGCTAGAATACCATAGTGTCCTGTGCCTGGCTCCATACTGGGCATATGATGCTATCTCCCTGGGTGCTTGCTTGCCCAAACCTCCAGTAGCAGGAGTCATCATCCCCATTTCACAGATAAGAATGCTGAAGCCCAGAGAAGAGATCCACAGAGCCCTTAGGGTGCCCACATAGGCCTCCTTTGGATCACATTCTCACTCTGCGGCTCCCACCACAGCAGCCCTCGCCCTCTCATCCTCACACACGGTCTGGGCTCTGCCCAGAATGTCCTCCTCACCTGCTTTTTAGCCATGCCCGGCTCCTTCTGCACTGCCTGCCTACAGAACTCCCCCAAAGCCTCCCCTAGGTATTCCATGTGCCTTCACCTAAACCCTCCTGTGTTTCACATTAGCCCCTGTTGATGGAGAATTTCTCTGCAGAGCTAATCTTTGAAGGTCAAGAGTTAGGACTGTCTCTCAGCCATGTCTTGTTCTCTGGCACACAGTAGGTGCTCAACAACTGTTTCAGAATGAAATGAATAAACCAAGTGGCCAGTTCTTCGTAGCCTCTGAAGACAGAGGCCAGACCCAGGACACTCTGCAACCAGAATTCATTTCATGCTATCATGCTTCTCACATTCAATAACATTTGAATGAATGAATGAAGCCATGATCTTGGGAGCCCCATCCAGTGCTCCCGGGGCCAGGCCCCCTTCATTTCCTGGCATCGTGGACATGAGCCAAGCTCCAGCCGCCACGGATGGTGGCGGGGCTGATGGGCGGCCTGAAGCCGGCTGTCAGGAGCTCGTCTGGCCACAGCCGCCAGCAGGGGAGACCAGCTGGCGGTGCAGGGTCCATCGGCCCAGGCCTGGAATCTGAGCCGTCCTGAGAGGCTCTTCTGGCCCCCACAAACTGGCCTTTGTTCCCCAGGCCAGCCAAGACCCAGCAGCTTGGGTTTTCTCTGTGCCCGAGGCACCCGTGCAGAGCCGGCGGGGTAAATGGGCCAGCTTCCCCTGTCCATGCCCAGGACGTCGCTTCAGGACTAAATGGAGATGTAATTTTCTATACAAATCCATGACAATTTAGATGGAGTGATTGTAATTGGCTTTTCAATGGGGGTTTTGTCCAGTGCTGGTGGCTAGAACTGGGTGGCCTGTTTGAGGGAGGCTCCATTTAAATGACAATAAAGCAATAATATTGAGGACTTGTACAGTGCCCAGCATCCCTCCTGGGCCATGTGGAGCCTCATGTTTATGGATCTGGTCCTTCCCTGGGCTTTTCTGAACAGTAAGGCTGGGGGTTCAGGGCTGGAGGGTGCGGGGGTGGGGGCAAGTTCAGGGAAGGGGCAGCAGCATCTCGGGACACAGGGCTGAGGGATGGCTGGGTTATGGTTCCACACCCACTGGGCGACCTTCTTCCTTGTTCATTACACACTAACTAGTCACAGGGTCTGCCAGAAGAACAGACAGACAGATCTTGGAGAATGCAGCCAGAGTGCCCGTAGAAGCAAGGATGGTGAGACTTCACCGCACGAACTTTGGGCATGTTCTTAGAAGGGGCCAGTCCTTGGACAAAGACATCATTTTGGGAAAGGTGGAGGGTCAGTGAGAGGAGGATCCTCAGTGAGATGGACTGCCACGGTGACTGCCACAGTGGACTCAAGTCTCTCAGAGATAATGAGGATGGTACAGGATAGAGCAAGGTTCAGATCCATGGTTCACAGGGTAGCTATGAGCCATAGTCAACAGCACTCAACAACAACAATGCCTCCTGAAGGCTGTGCTAGCCCAGGCGTTTGGGAGGTCAGGAAAGAGTGCCTTTCTTGGGGAGGAATGGGTAAGGAAGCAAGAGGAAGGCAAAGGGAGGAGGCCGTGAGGGCCGCACAGCGTGGTCCTTGAAAGCTTGGGACCAAATCCTGCCCCATTCCTATCTTCGTTACTAGAGTTGCTGTAACTGAAATCTCACCAGGGGGTAACGTCAGCCAAACAGAAATTGTGTTTGAGGTTAAAAATCCAAACTCAAGGTGTTGCCTCTGGGAGAAGGTCCTTGCCTCCTTTCAGCATCCAAGGGCCCAGCGTTCCTTGGCATTCTCCATCTATCAGCTAGACCAACTGGGCCTAGTTGGTTCTCAGCTCAGGGACCCCAATCCAAAGGACATGTTCCACTCCAGGTCTCCTTTCATGGTGTTGCTGAGGCCCCTCTGTCCCTGCTCCGGTCCTTCTCATCACTTGTATAAATTAAGGTAGGCCACACTCCAGGGAAATGTCCCTTACATTATAGCTTGGGGTTGTGACCCACATGTCTCATCCCATCCTAATTCTGCCACATTTTAGCCTAACAAACGTAACCTAATCCTCACTGACATCACCTAATCCTGCCTCAAGCACTCATAGAGGTCACGATGTACCACACAGCATAAAATAGAGGATGATTACATCATATCCCACAATGGAGTACAGCTTCACAACTACTGGGAATCCTGGCCGAAACAAGTGGACATATGTTTCAGGGGGACACACAGCAAGTTAACTTCTCTA
Source organism: Elephantulus edwardii (assembly GCF_000299155.1). Classification (NCBI taxonomy): domain Eukaryota; kingdom Metazoa; phylum Chordata; class Mammalia; order Macroscelidea; family Macroscelididae; genus Elephantulus; species Elephantulus edwardii. The sequence continues at coordinate 5,190,899 of NW_006399765.1, forward strand.
TGCCTCAGTTTCACCAGTCAGGAATTGGAGTAGACATAAATATTGACGATTAAATACCTAGTTCATGGAAGGTACCATATGCCAGCGCTATTGTTAAAATGGTTTCAGATTTATTGGTTGATGTTGAACTCAAAACATCACCTTTTCAAACTTCTATTTAAAACTTTCTCTTTAAAATGGGTTTTTCACAGAACTCATATTACATAACATGGGAGACCCTGGAGGACAACATGTTGGGAGTATCTCAGTCACAAAAGGAAAAATAAACACAGCATAACACAGGACTGACTTGGGGTTGGGGGAGAAACTAAGAAAAGAGGGAATAAATGAACTGCTTTGGAACAGATAAAGGAAATAACTGTTTAAAAGGAATATATGATTAGGCATTATTTGTATGACAGCAGTCCAGAATAAGGTGCATAGCACAGTGCACTGGGGGAGGTGGGAGAGGGAGGAAATTAGGAACATTAAATGAGGTTTTTTGGTGGGTTTTTGTGTTTTGTTGGTTTTTTGTTGTTGTTGCTGTTTTTAAAGAAAAGTGAACTGGGGAGGATAGGGAGGGAAATGTGCGACAATGAATGAATGAAAATCCAGCTTTTCCGTAAACTTTAGTTAAACACAATTAAAAAAAAAAATTCTAAAATGGATTTTTAAGGAGAATGGGCCCTTACAGAGTTGTGAGAATGGAATGAGAGGATGGATGTGGGAAAGAACTTAATACAGAGTCAGTGTTCCATCGACGTTCACCCCTGTTGCTGTGGCTTGCCCTTGGCCTTGAGCAGCTCACCATCAAGTGGTGGCTCTAATATTAGTTTGGAAAGGGAAGATAATGAAGATCACAGGGATCCACGGAGGTGGTTGTCTCTGTCATCAAGAGATGAGCAGGAGAGAATGATCTGGAGGGCGCTGGGAATCAAATAGGTATGTTGTTGTTATGTGCTGTCAAGTCGCTTGAGACTCATAGCGACCCTATGTACAACAGCCCTAAACTCTACTCTGTCCTGTGTCAATTGCACTGTCTCTGACACTCCCATCCTGATTACCCCAGTCACTGAATCAATCCACCTCATAGAGGGTCTTCCCCTCCTGCGCTGTCCCTCCACCCTCCCAAGCATGATGTCCCTCTCCAAGGACTGGTCCCTCCTTACAACATGTCCAAAGTATGTCAGACGAAGCCCCAGAATCCTTGCCTCCAAGGAGCAGCCTGGTTTAACCCTCTCCACGATGAATCTGTTGAATGTTTGTTTTCCTAGCAGTCCATGGTACATTCAATACTCTTCTCCAGCACCACAGCTCAAAGGCATCAATTCTCCTTCTATCCTCCCTAGTCATTGTCCAAATAGGTATGGACTGGATTTAAAAAGGTATAATTCAGTTCACTGCCACCGAGTCAGAGTGGACTCATAGCTGACCCTCCATTGAGTTTCTGAATCTGTTGTTCACTCTGAAGGAGATTGTCCATCCTTGTCCTGTGAAGAGGCTGAGATAGGACCTGTGGGTCAGCAATGTAATTATGGGTGACACCACCAGAGCTCTTAAAAGAGGTACAGTATGATAAATTACTTAATATGGCTCTTCCAGCCACAATGTTTGCAATTTCTACCAAATGACTGGGTAAAATTATGAAAATGTGAGGAGCTTAAAAGGACTGTTTTGCTAATTATTTAGCAAAGGTTCATGGCACCTGTGTGGGGTGGGGGCATGCAAACAAGCACTGAAGGGGGGGGACTCTTGTGGCTTAGTGGTAAAGAGTTGTGCTGTTAACCCAGAGTCAAGTGGTTCAAGTCTACCAGCTGCCCAGAAGCAGAAAGATGAGCGGTCTCTTTCTGTGACATTTACTGCCTCTGAAAACCTGCTGGAGGGTAAGCTGTAAGCTGGCTGTGACTCAGTGGTATATAACAACAACAATGTGGCATTGGCCAGTTTTGCTATCCTGCCAGGGTTAAAAGAAGCCATTTCAGAGACAGGAAAGGAGGTCTCACCGCCATCAAGAAGGGGGAGCCAGGAGTGCAGCACATCCTTAGAACATGAAAACCCTGCACCCAGCGCAATCCAGAAGACAGAGAGCTGTGACTCCCGAGTGACAGTGAGAAGTCGCAGCAGAGTAACGGTGGCAGCAGAACCACAAGGCCAGCATGAGACAGCGCCCGAGCTCACTGGCTCACGGATGGAGAAAGCTGAGTGCCTTCAGGCCACATGCTTGCTGGCAAGGTGGATCTCCTCATGCTTTGGTTGGTAGATCGCTTTGCTGACCCACAGAGTTTGAGCCTAGTGCCTTCGGGCCAAGGCTTATTGGTGGACAGAGTGTAGGCCTAGTGCCTTTGGGCCAAGGCTTATTGGTGGAGTGAGGTGCTCTGGGACACTTATACTGGCAGAGCTAAAAGACTGCTCAAGCAAGGCACAGATGAGTCAAGTGCAAAGGACCAGAGAGAGGCCCTCTCTTCTGCCGGCTGTCCCAATTGAAGAACCATATTCTGAGTTGCTCCTGATCTTAAACTGTAGCCTGTTGTTAGCAGTAGAGTCGAGTCATGGAGACCCTATGAACAGCCATCCCAAACCCTGCCCTATCCTGTGCCATCCTCCTCATCTCTGACTCACTAGAGCCCACTGCTGAAGTCACCATGTAAATCTATGTCATTAGGGGTGTGTCTTCCTCTCCTTTGCTGTCCATCCATCTTTCCAAGCACAATGTCTCTTTCCAAGGAATAGCCTCATCTAGTTACATGTCCAAAATATGAAAGATGAAGGTCTGGTATCTTTGCTTCCAAGGATATTATCTTTCCCAAGATATACCTTGTGACTTCCTTAATAAATCTCATCACTGAATACGGTCTGAGTTCTGTGTGGCCATTGCAACACATGACCAAACTCAGCAGAGAAGACTGCTATGGGAGGGATGGTCAGTGTCTGAATTGGTAAAAAAGGTTGGAGGACGGAGGTATGTCTGATCTCACAGGAATCACCCCTGGGCTGCTGATACTGAAGGTGCTTCTCTCCTTCATGAGTTCAAGGAGATAAGAATCTGCCTCCACGCTATTTTTACAGAAGGCTTCACAGAGGAAGTGATGTTGGGTTGGGTCTTGAAGGATGAACAGCATTCTTTAAGCACTGTGGCTTTGGCAGTGAACAGGCAGAACCTGAACCAGACATTTGTGCCTGGTTGTGAAGTGAGGAGAGATGGACAGGTACTCAAGGAGACTGTGGACACATTAGGACGACAACATTCAACCCGTGATAACTAGTGCTTAAGTTTTAGCAAGTTAACCTCCTTGTGCCTCAGTTTCACCAGCCATAAAATGGAGTTGGTATAAGAAATCTTATGAGGAGTAATTAATTTATAAGCTTAGTGTAATGCCTGGCTCATGGACAGTGCTATATGCTGATGCTGTTATGAATTCAAAACCCTGGGAGGGGAAAGCAGCCAGTGTCAGGGAGTGGGGAGAGGGATGGGGAGTGAGTACAGAGTTGTGACCTTCTTCAGGGTGAAAGAGGCAGCCATGAGGGGAGCAGGTGATCAGGTGGCACCATCCAAATCCATCTTTAAAAGATCCCCTTCCTAGGATGAGGGGGTAGGTAGGGAGAAAAGTGCAACAGTGAATGACTAGAAACCCTAAGTCTCTGTAAACTTTCATTAAAATTATTTACTTTTATTTTTTTTAAAAAAGGTCTCCTTCCTGCATGTGGAAAATGGACAATGATGAAGGAGGGGTAAGAGGGAAAGTCCAGGGCCACAAAGAGGCTGGATCCCTGAGTGGTGGGATCTGAGAAACTGCAGCCACTCTAAATTGCTGGATGGACAATGGGTGGGCAGAGGGGCAAAGGCAGCGGAGTACAGGACCCAGGAACAAGAGGCCTTGGCAGGTGAGGAGGAGCTGGGTACAGCTGTACTTGAGCAGGGCTGGTGGAAGGAGGCTCAGCAGAGAGGCCAGAGTCGCCTCCCACCTCACTGTGCCAGGCTAGGCTTTTTCTGAAGGCAGAGAGCCAATGGCTTGTCCCCCTCCTCCAGGCAGTTAAAGACCATGCTGGAATTTGTGCTTCTGAAAGATCACTCTGGCTGCAGAGTGGTGGTGGGTGGGTGAGGCTGGAAGCAGGAGGCTGGAAGAGGAAGGGTGGTTGGAAGGGGCTCAAAAACCTTAAGCATCAGTGTCATCCCCCAACTCCAAGGGCAACAAACTTCCTCCTCGGAGAAGCGTAAAGACCAGGCCAAAGGCACACGGCTTGTCAGTGGTCAAGCTGGAATCCCTCCCCATGGAGAACTCAATATCCATTGCTCGTTTCCCCTTTGACCTGATCAGCCTTGATCAAATTAAAAAAAAAAATCCATCATGAGTAGTTTTTCATTTTAACTGGCAGGTATAGAACATTATTGTGTGCCAAGGAGGGGCTGAGTGCAGCTGCCCCTGAAGAGGGCTGGTGTAGAGTTACAGCTACTGTTCCTACTTTACAGACGAGGAAACTGAGGGTCCACAGGACTCAGGACTCAGTCATTCACCTAAGGGCACAGAGCTGGGAACTGAAAGCCAGGATCAGACCCAGACAGTCTTGCTTCAGACCTGTACCCTAGCACACCTACCCAGGAGGCCACAGGCCAAATGGGGCCTGAAGATGGGATTCTGGGGTCTGCAGGTGTTTATTACTATTTCAAATGCACTGCTAATATTTAATGATAAATTTCCTGGAAAAGAAAAATATGAACTATGGATACTTCATGGGGTGGCCATCCACACACAGACCCTTAGACTCACCCTGCCAGCTGAGCTCTCCCTCTGCCTCCAGACACCAGCTGGACATCTCTGAAAGCAAGCGAATGCTCAGGGCCCCTCTGGAGGGTAGGGGACACATCCATCTGTTCATCCAAGCAACTTACATTGAGCAAGGAAGGGGCTCGGCACCGGGGACAGCTAAGAACAAGATGGCCCTGTCTCTTCATTCACAGCTCAGTTTCAGTATGCTGGGAGTCAGACATCCCAAACCCTCAAGAGCATCTCAGGCCAGAGCTGACCTACTGATCCTGCCCTCCTGACACACCATCAAATACCCTTTCCACACTATCAGAAGATACCCCTCTACACACCTCTACTCAATCTCTCCCATCCAGACACCCTGAAATCACCTCGCCTCATCTTTCTCACTGTCTTTCTCTTCCACATTCCACATCCATCCATCAGCAAATCTGTCGCTGCCACCTGTAAACAATATCCATCAGCCTCCTGGGTGCCACCACTTCCATTGCCCCCAACCTCCAGGGGCCAAGTCTGGGAGATGCTGGGGAGAGGCATGTGTTGGTGGCCAAGAGCCCTGGTCCCATTTTTCCTCTGTGGGCTCTAGTTTTCTCATTTGTGAGAAGAGGAGGAGCAAGTAGGTAATTTTTAAAAATTTTTTTTTTATTTTTTGTGTGTGTACTGTCAAGTCAGATCTGACTAGTACAGGAGGAGATCTGGTGGATCTGACTGGTACAGGTGGATTCAAACCGTGCACCTCTTGGATTGTAGGGCAGCTTCTTGCCACTAGGCCACCAGAGCTCGCTGGTAATTTTTGATTCCCATTATCTTCTTGTCCATATCTGGGAGCTGAGAAAAGTCTCATTTACAGGATGTTATATACCATCAATTCAGAACTGACTCATAGCTGATCCTACTGTGGGCTTTCAGCGGTTGTCAATCGCACGGGAGAGGACTGGCCGTCTTACTCCTGAGGAGCAGCTGCTAATCACACGCCTTTGGGTTGACTTCTTACCACTAGGCCACTGGAGCTCCCTGGATCACAAGGTATTGCATCTTAAAATCCCAATTCTTTTCTGGCCTGGGCAAGGACACAGGAGAAGTTGTATAGGCAATGATAAATGATGACCTTGACTTTCAACACCCTGGGCTGGGCTCCCTCGGGTAGAGGGTGTCCTGTTCACCATGATATCCCCAGCATCTACCTGACCCCAGCACAGAGCAGGTGTTCAAGAATGCTTGGGGGAAAACTGCATGAATGAATGGTCCTCCTAGCCAGGCATTCATTGTGCGAGGCCTTGATTTTTCCTTCTGTGAAAGATGTAGAACAATTTCATGCCATTGCCTGTAACCCCTCACATTTAACTCCTCCACTCTTCATCATAACCCCAGAGGGAGCGATTACCTCCTTTTCTGGTCAAGGAAACTGAGACCTGGAGAGGTGAAAATGGTATGATCAAAGTCATATTGCTTGGGACCAACCGAGACAGCCTGGCCCCATAGCTCTCTCTTATTCTTTTTTTTTTCCTCTTATTCTTAAACACCGTTCCTCAAGAACTGAACTGGAGCCTCAAGGAATGAAATTTGGAGAATCTGCCCCAAGGAAGCAGCCCAAGCACTGATGGGAGGACGCTGGGCAGGGCTGGCAGCTCAACCATCCTTCCCCGGCCCCCAACTTCCTGGCAAACCTCCAAGCACCCACACCTGGACTGAGCTGTCTCCAGCCACCTCCCCTTCTCCATCAGGCCCCAGCACAAACCCGAAGCCCCAGATGCCTCGACTGCTTCTCTCCATCAGCCCAGGGGCCATCCTGCCTCCGTGCCTGGCAGGCACTGTATGGAACACCTTGTCTGGCTCCTGACCCGTCCTCTCCAAGTTTCATTCACACGTCTCCCACACCCTGTGAAGCTGTCCCTGACCCCCTGGCTAACAGACATCATCCCTGCCTTTGATTTCCTATAGCACCTTGCCAACAGGATAATAATAGTTCATGTGTATTAAGCACTCCTGATACACTGGTTTACAAGTTGTCATCTAGTGAACCCAACCTTATCATGACCCTCTGTGTGCCAGAGTAGAACTGTGCCCACAGGGTTTTAACAACTGATTTCAGGGAGGGAGACAGGTTTTTCTTCAGAGGTACCTCTAAGTGGGCTCGAACCTCTAGCCATTCACTTTGCAGCAAGTGCATTAACCATTTGCACCACCCAGGGCTTCCTTGTATGCCAGCAATGACTATTAATAATGCCACTTTACAGTGAATGAAACTGACACACAGAGAAGGGATTTCCAAAGCAACATGGGATGGAGTCGGAATCGAACCCCCAATTATCTGACCCAAAGCTGCACCTCTGAGTCCATGAGCCAGCCCATGTCTCCAGCAAAGTCTGTATGTGAGTTCTAGGTGGCTTACTCCGGCGATTTAGTGGTAAGGAACTGGGCTGCTAAACCAAAGGTATGAGTTCAAATCCACCAGCTGCTCCCTGGCAATCTTTTCATGTGTGATAACACCTCTGAAAATCTGCTAGAGGCTCAGGTATGGGTCGATTCCAACGTCACAGTACACAACCGCAACACACATAAGGATGCAGTTTGAAGCCAGAGGCCACTTCTCACCCATCCTTTTACCCCCAGTGCTGGGCATACAGCAGGTGCTTATTAAAGACTCCTTAGTGACTGAACTGGAAGCTTTGATGGTGGAGTCTGTAGGGCACTGCGTGGCTACCCGAAGGTGGTACCTCTCTCACAGTTCAAATCCACCAGCAGCAGAAAGCCCCAGAACCTGCTGACAGCAATGTAAGTGGGAGTGAGCCGCTCAACAGTGTTTGTTCTTCATATGGTCTTAAAAAGAGCTCTCAAGGCACCAGGAAAGCAGCATTCTGAAGGGTGGTGATTGCAGAGGATGACAGGAAATGAACAGGACTGTGATCAGATAGTTCATGTGAGCTTAGTGCATCTGTAAAATGGGTATATTGCCTCGGAGTCATTGTGAGGATTAAAGGAGACGAGGATGTGCAGCGCCAGCATGCACTGAGCACTCCACACAGGACTGTTGTGAACTGCGTTCGGGCCGATTCCGACTGAAGGGAACCACACACAGGCCAGAGCAGAACCTCTCCACAGACTTCCAGAGGCTGTGATCTTTTAGAAGCAGACTGTCAGGCGTATCTTCCAAGGCTGTGCAAACCACCAACCTTTCAGATGGCAGTCAAGCCTTTAACCTTCCCACCCAGGGAACCCCAATACACAGTTGATGCTGTTGTGCATTGTTGAGTCCCAACTGACCCTGAGCTGACCTTCCAGTGGGTTTTCAGAGACAGTAAATTACATGGGAGGAGACTGCCCATCTTTCTCCCACAGAGCAGTTGGTGAATTTGAACTACATACCTTTGGGATGGCAGTACAACTGTTTATCGTTAGGCCACCAAAGCTCCCCAGGGCACAGTAACTATCATAATTAATGGCTTATATTCTAGACATTGCTGCTGGAAAATGGAATTCCTCTTCCATAAAGGACAACTGACGTCTTTATTAAAAGACCAAAGGCACATGCCCTTGCACCCAGCAGTTCTATTCCTAGGTATAAACTCACACAGGTGTGTAATGGCCATCTACGTCTACTGAGATCTTGTAATAAGAGCTAAGTACTGGAAGCAACCTGAATGTCCATCATCAAATGACTTGGTAAATAAATTATGGTACATCCATAAAATGGACTACTACACAGCTATAAAAAGGAGAAAGCTCTTTATGTTCTGATATACTCACACACTCACAGAACACAGATTTATCGCTTGGTGGGAAAAAGCAACCTGGAAAAAATAAGAATTAAAACCATAAACTTCTTAGAAGAAAGCACAGGGGCCAGTTTTTGTGACCTTGAATTAAACATCCATTTCCTAGCTATGAGACCAAAATCACAGCCACAAAGAAAGAACCCACCAGACTAGACTTCGTCAAATTAAAAATGTTTGTGCTTTGCCATTCAACAGACAATCCAAAAACAGGTAAAAACCCACAGAATGGGGGGTGGTGGATTTTGCACATTATGTATCTAAGAGACTTGCCACTAGAATAAAGAATTCTTATGACTCAGTAATAAAAAGAAAAATAACCTAATAAAAAATGGGCACGAATAGGCATTTCACAAAAGAAGATACACAAATGACCCACAAGCACATGAAAAGATATTCAACATTATTAGCCACCAGGGAAATGCAAATCAAAACCACAATGAGACATCACTTGACACACACTAGGATGGTTAGAATAAAAAAGATGGATAATAATAAGTGTTGATGAGGATGTGGAGAAATTAGAGCATTCATTCAATCACTGCTGGTGGGAATACAAATGGCACAGCCACTCTGGAGAACAGGCTGGAGTTCCTCAAAAGGGCCCAGCCAATAACATGGTCCAGAAATTCCAGACCCAGCAAATAGCACAATGCAGTAATTCCAGTCCTATGTGTATAAATAATACCAAACTCATTGCTGTCAAGTGGAAATCTACTCCAAACTGATCCTCCAGCAGCATCTCAGAGACTGTAAGTCACACAAGAGGAGACTGCCCATCCTTCTCCCCTGGAGCAGCTGGCAGACTCGAACTTCCCACCTTTGGTTATGCAGCACAACTCCTTACTCACTTGGTCTCCAGAGCTCATATATACATGATAGGAATAGAGTCATAAGTCTACACAAAATCTCATACACGGATATTTAGGCAACATTATTCATAACAGCCAAAAAGTAGAAGCTATGGTGGCCTAGTGGGTAAGGAGTTGTGCTGCCAACCCAAAGGCAGACAGTTCGAATCCACTAGCTGCTCATTGGAAGAAAGATGGGTAATTTCCTCCCATGCAATTGACAGCCTCTGAAACCAATTGTAGGATCAGCTATGAGTCATTTCAAATTAGACAGCACATAACAAAAAGAGTAAAAACAATAAACCAAATGTTCATTAATAGATAAATGGACCCACAAAGTGTAGTTTATAGATACAGTGGACTATTATTCAGCCATGAAAAGGAGTTAAGTTCTCCTACATACTATGACATGAATGAACCCTGCAAACATAGTGCTGAAGTGAGAAAAGTCAGATGTAAGGGATCAGATAGTCTCTGATTTCATGATCAGAAATGTCCAGAATAGATAAATCTATAAAAACAGAAAGTAGAAGAATGGTTGGCAGAGGGGCGAGCCTGGTGGGCGAGGGGAGGAGGAGACGTGGGGAGTGACTGCAAATGGATAAGTGGCTTCTTATTGGGGTGATTGAAAGGATGCTCAAAGCGCCGGTGGGGATGGTTCTACAACTCTGTGAATATACTGAGAATCACTGGATTATACTTTAAATGGGTAAATTATTTAGTGTGTGGTTTATATCTTAAATGTTGTTGTTCTTGTGTGCCTTCAAGTTGAAACCAACTCAGAGCTGGGTTTTCAGAGGCAGTTTATTGCAAAGGAGGAGATTGCCCATGTTTCTCCAAATGGAGCAGCTGGGGGGATGGATTCGAGCCTCGTGCCTTTGAGATGGCAGCACAGCTTCTGACCATTAGGCCACCAGAGCTCCCTATGTCTTAAATAAAGATATATATTCCTATGATATCCATAGTTTTATTTATATGCATATAAAGTATATATAAGTATATACAGTGTGTGTCTGGATATGTATGTATAAAGAAAAAATATACGTCTATGTAAAATTAGAAACAAAATCCAGGAATATCTAAGCATATGTGCTTAAAAATGCATAAAATATCTCTGGAAAGATACCCAAAAAAAATAATGGGAAGAGAACTGGATGATAGGGCAGGGTAGGACAAAGATTACTTTGCATTAAACATTATTTGGTTCCTCATTTTTTTTTAACTGATGAGATTCCATTACCTTTTGAAATGTTATACTTAAAACATAAACCAATCGTTTCTTACTCACTGGCCCTTAGCCAAAGGGTGGGTTGGGTGCACAGACTCTGACAGAGAAAACCCCACCTCACAGCTGGCCAACCTTGGTTAACATCTGTCCTCTCTCTTCTACTTCTTGCACAAGCCCTGGCAGAAGGTTCTAGCCTCTGTCCTGCTTCTACAGCAAATCCTGTTTTCACCATAGGCCTAGACTCACCAGTGCCAGGCCTGCCCCAGGCCGCCATGTCTCTCACCTGAATTAGCACATCTGCCTCCAGTCTGCTTCTGCCACTCCCCACAGAGCCCACGTACCACAGGCAGCCAGAGGAACTCAGTGGGGACGCAAGTGAGGTCACATCCTCCTTCTACTCCTAGCTTGCTCACCAGTGTCCCCACCATGGCCACACCCACGCCCCTGTGACCTCACCACCCACACTTGACCCCCACTCCCTGGGCTGCAGGTCTCACTGTTTCTCAGACTTAGCAGGCACCTCCTCGGCCCAGGGCCCTGACACTTGCTTTCCTCTCAGCCTGATACAGTATCTCACCAGCCGTCCACAAGGACATCCACCAGGCATTCTTTCACATCCAACAAGTCTTTGCTACAACGTCCTTCATCCAAAGGCCTTCTCAGACCTCTCTCTGCCCTGTTGCCCATTTCCTGCCATATTTACGTTGATTTGTCTGTGGTCAGGGCACTCGAGGTGTGTAGTGTGTACGGAGTTGTGCTGTTAACCCAAAGGCCAAAGCTCTTTGAAGGTTCAAGCCTGCCAGGAGCATCTCAGGAGAAAGGCGGGCGATTGCCAGTGTGATTCACAGCCTTGGAAACCCAGAGGTAGGTCAGCTATGAGTCAGTTCCAAGTCGATGGCAATGACTTTGAGGGTTGTTTAAGTCTGGTTTCCCACCAGGTCTAAGTCTCACAGAAGGCAGGATTGTTTCTTTACCTGGCACAGAGGACAACACACATTGCAGACCCTCAAGAATACCTGTCAACATAGCTGACATCCAAGCAGATATATGCACACCCATGTTTATTGCAGCTTTGTTCACAATAGCAAGGAGTTGGAAACAACCTAAGTGCCCATCAACAAACGAATGGCTAGAGAAGCTGTGGTATATTCGCACAATGGAATACTATGCTGCATTAAAAAACAAGGAACTCATGCAATATTATTCAAAATGGTTGACTCTGGAGAACATTATGCTGAGTGAAATATCCCAGTCACAAAAGGACAAATATTACATGATGCCACTGCTGTAGAATGGGACTGTCCTTGGGGTTGGGGAGAGACTGAGTAAGATGGGTTCAATAATGTATACTGCACTGAAACAGAGGAGGGAGAGAACCGTTTAAAAGAGAGATATAACTGGGTATTTCTGTCATCACAGGAGACTAGAGCGAGGGCTACATGGTGGAGGGGACCTGGGGGAGGGTTTGTAAAATAATGAAAGAATCTTTTCTTTTACTTTTCCATAATTTTTGGACTCATGTACTTATAACTTGTTAGTCAAATTTGTGTCTTCTAGGTTGCAACACCCCCATGATACATCTTCAAGGATATGAACATGTACAGCCAAGCACAATCAATAAGAGTGCATCTAAATTCCAAAATCAATCTCCATAATAGTCTATGTGTTTCCTACTGCCAAAGGGGCCCTTTAGAGTAGTGAGAGAAGATCTTCACCCTGAAACCCACAGCGTCCCTTTTCAGCAGGAAGTAGCTAAGAGAATACGCCATCCCCTTTTCCTTATGACTCAGGGTGAAGTCTCTCTCAGGGAGGAGTGATAGGGAATGGCAAAGGACACACTGACAAAGAAGATTAATCAGAACTGGCTTTGACAAGCACTGTGGCATTTGGACAAGAACAAACTGGGAGGAGAGTAGAGAGAATAGTGCAACAATGAATGAGTGGAAGCCCAAAATCTCTGTAAATGTTTATGAAAATTAATAAAATACAATTATAGAAAAAAAAGAATACCTGTCAAAGTAAAATTGGCTCCTAAGTATCTCAGCCTCACAGACCAGAGGAGGTAAAGGAGACATATGTAAATGCAGTGTGGTACCCTGGGAGGGATCCTGAAATAGAAAACATACACCAGGAGGGAAACTCAGGGAAACCCAGAACCAGGGTGAGTCAGGTCAATAGCGATGGGCCACAGTGGGTCACTAGCTGTGGCAAATGGACCAGGGACGTTAGCAGCAGAAGAAGTGGGTAGAGGGTATAAGAATACTCACTGTCCTATCTTTGCAACTCTTCTGGAAATTTGAACTATTCTAGAATTCACCACTGATACCAATTTTAAAATGTGGAATGAAAGTACAAAGGCGCAAACAGGCTCAGAAGTAAAGCTACCTCACAAGGGGATGAGAATTTCTGCTGAGCCACCACCACACCTGGTCCAGCGGAGCCCAGAGGTCAGGCCCACTCTCCCAGGCGTCTCCCTAGGAAATCAACAGTCCTTTTCTCCTTGACTCCCAAATGACCTGAGTCACAAGACTGGTGGCCAAGAGTTTCTGGGCCCATTAGCTCTGGATCTTGGGTCAAATAATTTAAGTCAAGGCTAAGGACAGTGAGGGAACTTTGGCCAAGGGGTGGTCCAAGGAAGGAAGAGAAACGGTCTTGCGCATCGATTAGTCACTGGCACAGGGTGAGACATTTCAGACTTGTGTGACTTCAGTCTAGTCTCCCAGTCCCATAAGGCTGGTTTGGTTCCACCCATTTTACAGATGAGGAAACAGACACGATGGTGTGGAAAGAATACAATTCAGAGCCATGCAGCAGCCAAATGAGGATAAGTTCTCTTCAGCCTCACCTTAAACCCTTCTCCTCATGCCCTGCCCACTAACCACACTGGCTTCTCTCAGAAAGACACTTGTGTCACATGCCCCTCCTGCCACACTGTGCCCATGCTGTGCCCTCTCGCTTGAGCACCTTTTCTTCTCTGTTGCTAAGTTCACTTCCACTCGTCCCTCAGGTCTCACAAGTGTTACCACCTCAGAGAAACCCTCCCCGACCCCCACGCCACCCTGGGTATTTGTTAATAACGTTTCATCCACAGTGCTTTTGGATAATTATTTGCTTGATGGGAGCTCTGGTAGCCTAGTGGTAAGAAGCTGTGCTGCAATCACAAAGGCACACGGTTCAAGGCCTCCCCAGCTGATCCACAGAAGAAGGATGGGCAATCTCCTCTCCTACAATTAACTGCCTCTGAAAACCCACACAGAGAGTCAGCTAAGGGTCAATTTAAAGTCTACGGTACACAATAACACCAAATTTGCTTGATGGGTGCTTTGGTGGCCTTGTGGTAAGAGGCTGTGCTGCAATTCCAAAGGCACGTGGTTCAAATCCACGAGCAGCTCTGCTGGGAAGGATGGGTAATCTCCTCCCATGTGATTAACTGCCTTTGCAAATCTGCTGGGACATCAGCTATGAGTTGGTTCTGACTCAACGGCACACAACAACAACAACAATCATTTGCTTGATCAGGGAGCTCTGGTGGCCTTGTGCAAAAGAAATTGTGCTGCCAACCCAACGGTGGGTGGTTTGAATCCACCAGCTCTTCTGTAAAAGAAAGAAAGACAATCTCCTCTCATGCAATTTACAGCCTCTGAAAACACACTGGAGGGTCTGTTATGAGTCAGTTCCAATTCGATGACACATATTATAGCATTTTCTTGATGAGGGCTGTGGTCATCCAGTGGCAGAATTATCATCCAGGCTGGATTTCTGGCCAATCTACCCCACATCCAGCCACCTCCACCTACCAATGGAAGCTAGCATGTTACTATGATACACAACAGATTTTTAGCAAGCTTCTAGACGAGGGGCCTAGGAATAAAGGCCTGGTGATCTACAATGGTTGGATCTCACTTGTGCTCCATGGTCACAGCAACTGGAGGGCAGCTAACATTTGCTTGACGGCTGATTCTCTAGTTGACTATGGGCTTGCTGAGGGAACTACGTGTCTCTACCAGGCCAAGCACCATGCCTGCCACATATGTAGTAGGTGCTCAGTAAACACAGTCTGGATGGAGAACTGAGAACAAGCAATGCCTGGTGGTCTAGGCAAATATTCTTGCCTGCTTTTGTGCCTGTTTCCCTGTTCACAGAAAAGGAAATTCAAGACTTCTGGAATATTTAAATGTCATTCCCTCTTTGTGAATAGTTTTCCTTAGGGGCTTCCCTGGGGTCCTTGGGCTGTATCAAACCCTTGCTGAAAATATGTGACATTCACCTCTAGTGTCAGTATTCGGGGGGGGGGGAGTCATGTCACCTCTTCTTTCTGGCTCTGTCCCCACTTGAACTCAATCTTTCTTGTTCCCTAATGTCAGGTCTTACCTGGATTCTGCCAACTCTCTGGGGTATACCCACCGATAGGCTGTAGACAGGCTCAGAGAGTGGCCTGGAGTCACACAGCCACACACACACACACACACACACACAGGTGCATCTGTGAAGTCCAGCTGGCCTGCTGTCCCTTGGGACATCAGCTGTGGCTTCTGCTGACTGAAGCACCCTCAGCTCAGGAATAAGTGACCCCACTGATCCTCCCTCCCTGGCTGGTCTGCTCTGGACTGAGTCAGGACTCAGCAGGCATCAGATTCAACAGAGATTCCTGAGGCACAGAGAGCCTGCCCAAGGCCACACGGCTGGTAAACAGCAAAGCCATACAGCTGACCGCATGGCCACCCGCGCCTCCCTTGGCAGCTGCTGGCTGCAGCACATGCCGGCTTACATAACAGTGATCAAGCCCCCACTGCAGGACTGGTGGGAAATCTCAGGCATTACACCATCCTGAGTTCAAATCCCAGTCAAGGGGATTCCACCTCTCTCTGTCCTCATCTGTAAGATGGGATGACTGGGGTCTGTGTCCTGAGGACAGACCAAAATAAGGAAACCTAGTGCCAAGCCAACTCCAATTCACAGCCCAGCCACCCAGTATGATGGGGTGGAACGACCTCATAGAGTTTCCAACGCTGTAAATATTTCCCGGAGTGGACAACCTCCTCTTTGTCTCCTAGAGTACTTGGTGAGTTCAAACCGCTGACCCTTTGGTGAGGTGCTGTGTGCTTGAAATACTGTACCACCAGTGCTCCCACTAGGGGATGTGATAAGGGCTGAATGCAGTGTAAGGCGTCATCATAAATGGGAATGGACTGGGCAGCCACTAAGGACAGAGGCAGCAAATGCAACAATGTTTGTCTTTAACAGAAACCTGGTAAGTCATGGATCTGTGATCTGCACAAAATCAATGAGGTCTCCACTTGGCTTAGTGGTAAGGAGTTGCACTGGCAACCCAAAGGTAAGTGGTTCGAATCCACCAGCTGCTCTAAGGGAGAAAGATGGACAATCTCTTCCTGTGCCTCAGAAAACCTGCTGGAGGGTCAGCAATGGGTCAGTCCTGATGCAACTGATGCAACACCATTGCCACCACCATATGTGGCCAAAATCTAGGGGAGAACCTGATTCCCTTTACATGTGAATTTTAAGGAATGTGTCCACTACAAAAAGCAGTCCCCTCTGTAAGGCGAAGTCCCCATGATACTCCAAACCCCCATGGCCAGCCATGGACAGATCTTGTGGGTCTGTGGTCCCGTCTGCTGAGCTATAGGTACCAACTCCCCTTACCTACCACTTGTGGACAGTTCTAAAGGTGCTCAGTGTAGCTAATTTAATCTTCTCAGTGCCCCCTCTGTCAGTCTCTCCTTGACCTTCTCTCAGAGCAGCACTAGTTGGCTTCCCAGAATCTCGAGGGGGGCAGGGCTAGACATGCCCAGTGGCTCAAGCAGGAAGAGGGTTGGGGGGCCTTCACCAATCTGCTGTGTGATCTCAAACAGGCCTGACTCAAGCTAACAGAGGGCAGGGGGTTGGTTTAGATGCTCACGAGGTTCCTTCCCTGTTCTAGAAACTGATTCTGCACATTAGAACTTGCCTTTATGTCCAAATATCTCAAGTAGGTCAGAGATGATAAGGACAGCACAAGCTAGGACAGGGGTTCTGCTGTTCACAGGGTTGTCATGAGTCATACTCGACTTGATGTCACCTAAACCGACGTATGTGTACAGGGTCCCGGAATGGTTCAACTAGCTAGTTAACACACTCAGCTACAAGTGAAGGTTGGTGTCGACCCAGTGACACCTTGGAAGAAAGTTCTGGCAATCTCCTGAGAAATTCACCCTTGAAAACCCTTTGGCGTACAATTCCACTCTGACACACATGGGGTCCCATCTCTGCAAGAGCAGATGAGGAAGTCCAGATCACAATGGGGTGTCCTTGGAGGGGCACGCAGTGGCTGGGAGTAGGGAAAAAAGGGTAAAATGTATCGTTTCAACTTTCACATTGTGAAATATGTGATTGTGAAGAAAATGAAAATTTAAAATATTAACAAAGTCTAGGATTCTGTGTGAGAAGGAAACCCTCAGCTTCCTGAGTCTGTGTCATGGGTTCCTCACACTGCTTCTTCCGCCATTACCTCAGAAAGCAGACAACTGGCCCCACGAAGAGGCCCAGGTCACGATGAGCAGAACAACAGTAACTGCTTCCCTGGGCTTCTGTTTCTCCTCAGGAGCAAGAAAGCTGCTGAAATCCAAATGGTACTCTCAGCCTATTCTGCTCGCCTTTTCTCTGGACCAGACCTGGGGAAGGCATGGAATATTCCAGAAGCTAAGGGCAGTGGGGGTTAGGTCCGGAGGGCAATGAGTTCATGAAAGGACAAGGGGTCCCAGCACTCAATGGCTATGGACTGGAACAGGAATAGGACTGTGTGCTGAGGTCACAGAGGTGGGCAGCTACTGCCTGCCCATCACCCTGTCAGCTGCAGGTTCCGTGGGCACCAAGTTCATCCCCATGCCCTTGAGAGCCCTCACTGGAGGCAGGGGGTTCTGGCCTGCATGCAGCCCCTTCCTCAGCTTGGGAAGACAGGTGGGCAGCCGGCAGTGCCGGGCCTGGCTGGGCCTCTCAGGCTTCGGTATGAAGTCTGGTCTTTGTCCAGCAGCCCCTGGGGAGCCACTGAAGGGTTTTAGGCTCGGAACGGATGCTGTCTGATTTATGTTTTACAGGATTGTGCTGGCTGCTGCATGCAGGCAGAGTGGAGGGCGAAAGCGAGAGCAGAGGCTGGGGTGAGGGCCCAGCAGTCTGGAGCTAGGTGGAGCAGTGGATGGAGAACCTGGTTAGGCCCACAGGAAGGGCATGAAAAACCCAACCCAACCCACTGCCCTTAAGTCCATTCCGACTCTTTCTGAGCCTATCAGTCTTAATGAGAACTGACAGCTTCATCTTTCTCCCATGGGGCAGCTAGTGGATTCGAACTGATGAACTTTCAATTATCAGCCCAACACTAATGCATACACCATCAGGGCTCCGTAAGGGAAGGACAGGTGATGACAAACAGATAACGTGTGTGCCTCTGTGGGTAGTGAGTCCCTCATGCGAGGCCAGGTCACAACAGAGCTGACTTAGCAGAAGGAGTGATGCAGTTAGGGACGTCTCCAAATTATTGAGGAGTAATGATGTTGATTTGAGGGCCAAAGTGTGTCTGATTCAGGACACAGTCTTTCTAATCACTTGCTATGCATCTGAGGGCTGGACAATGAATAAGGATGACAGAAGAACTGATGCCTTTGAGCTGCGGTATTGGAGAAGAGCACTGAACAGACAGCGGACGGTCAAGAGAACAAACAATTATGTCTTAGAGAGGGTGCAGCCGGAGTGCTCTTTGGAGGCAAGAATGATGAGGCTTCACCTCACACACTTTGGGCATGTTGCTAGGAGAGGCTATTCCTTGGAGAGGGACAAGATGCTCGGAAGGATGGAGGGTCGGTGAAGGAGAGAAAGCCCCTCAACCAGGTGGACTGACATTGCCACCATGGGCTCTAGTGTGGGGAACTGTGGGGATGGCACAGGATAGGGCAGGGTTCAGATCTGCTGCTCGTAGGGTCACTATGAGTCATACTTGACTTGAATACACCTAACAATAACAACAACAGTGATGGCACATAACAACAACAACAACGGTGACTAACCTATAACCTACAATGTCAAAATTGCTGTTCATCTCCTCCCAGAAGCCTTCCTGGACCCCCAGGCTGGGTGGGCATGCCCTGGGTATCCCTAACACAGCACTAAATACTGGGTCATAACCTTGGCTTTTCCCCATCAAGAGGTCAGAGACCACCTTTCTTCCAGGTTTCAGCAAAGGGCCTAGCACAGAGCGTGGCCTCACCATGCCCGCCTCCTCTTCCTTTTCCTCCTTCTCAACCTCCTCTCCCCCTTTCATCTGGGTACCCTTATCCCTAGTTTAGGTAAATGCTAGTACACAGCAGGTGTTCAGTAAAGCACCTTTCTTGAATTGTCTCTCTGTCTGCTGCAAGGTCATCTAACATCCACCACCACTCAGCAAATATTCAATCTCTTCTTAAGGTCAAAGTCAACAACAACAATAACAATAACAATAGCTAATGCTTACTGGGAGCTCTCTTTGTTACCAGCACAGCTCTAAGCACTTGTGGTAGGTTTGTTATGTTTATTTTGCAGATGGAGACCTAGAGAGGGGTGGGGATGTGCTTGAACCCCACAAGGGTTAAATCGAGCTGGGAGGGATTTGAGTCGGGGTGGGTCTTCAGGGCTGCACTGAGGGCTGCCTCTATTCCTGGCACTTAGTAGGCGCTGAGACAGGTGTGAAGTGCCAGACCCAGGGAGCCCAGCCTAAGCCCACTCAAATCCTAGGCTTGCGCCTCCCTCCAGCCTGAACTGGGGCAGGCTGTCCGGGGATGGGGGAAGGGGGGCACTGCCAGCCCAGGCCTGCCCAGGCCCCACCACCCACGCACACGGCCCTCCCTGGAGCAGCCAGCAGGCCAGCAATGTGGCTTGCCCCGGGGGACTGAGCCTCAGCCGCCTGGGCAGCCCAGACAAAGGCCGGCGGCGTGCCCGGCAGCCTGGCACTCCAACTGCCTGGCTCCTCCTCCCCTCCCTCCAGGGCCAGGGTTGGGGGCACTCTCAGAGGTTGTTTTCAGAACAGAGGGTGGAGGGAAGGGCAGCCCCCAGAGCAGGGGTTTGAGCAATTAGGGTGACTTGGGGAGTAAGGACCAGGGCTATCCTGCAGAGCCAGCTGGGAGGGGCTGGGAGGGGCACAGCTTGGCAGCGATGACTTCTCTCCCAGTCCTCACAGCTGGCGCCGTAGGGGTCTGCTGAATGGGGACCACTCTGGGCACTGGGCACTGTCAGGGTGGGGCAGGGGCACAGGGCACGATGAATCCTTCCAAGCAGACTTAAGTCAGAAAGCGTATCAACGCAATTACTAATTATCTCTCCTACTTAATCAAGAGAAAACTGAGTCTCCAAGCAGCAAATGGACTTGCCTAAGCTGACACAACTAAAATCAGAACAAAATCAACCTCACGCAGATCTGAGTGCAAAAGATCTCAAGCTTCCTATTGCTTGGGCTGACTCTTTACAATGAATTAGTAATAAGAAGAGACCTCATAACAGATATTTATCAATAATTTCATGTATGTCAGGCATTGTGCTGTGGGCATTACCTATATAGTTATTTCACATTCATTGTAACCCTAAAAAGCCAAGAATATATATGAGGTCCATTTTACAGATGAAGAAACCAAGACTCAGCAAAGTAGACTAACATACTGAAGAACCAATAGTGAGTATGTGGTGGAGAGGGATTACAGCTGAGCCATCTGCCTCCTGCATGCTACATCACTCTTCTACGCTGGCTGGAGATGGATGGACTGACGACCAGATGGACAGACGAATGACTAAGAGCGCTGCCCTGAGGTTGTGCATCCAGTAGGTGCCTGCAGACACCATGCGGAGGACGCCGTGCTTTCTCACTTGGCCACTGGGGGGGGCAGGGTGAGAGGAGGAGGACGTCTCGTATCCCCAGCAGGGCTGGAACTTGGGGGCCGTGGGCCGTGTGCCCGGCTGCTGGGGCGGCCCAGCTCCCTCGCCGAGCGAGCGGCGGCATGACGGATGTGCCCGCCGCCACAGGGAGCCCAGGGTAGAGCAGTTGCCTGGAAACGGCTGCTCTGGCGGCCCACACTCAGACCTTTGTCACCATCTCAAGGACCTTTTTTCCTCCTCCTCCTTTCTTGCTGGATCCAGACCCGCCACACAGGTGAGAAGCTGCAGCCACCAGCAGCAACAGCGGCCCCCTGTCACCAGGGACACACAGGGGGGCAGTGTCCCCGCTGGGGAGGGAGGCGGGTGCCAGAAGCCGGGGAGAGAGCGCAGAGCGAGCGCGGCTCCGCGGGCAGCCCTGCCGGGCTGGGAGATGTTGATGTTGCCGCTGGTGTGAAGGCTTCTCTAAGGCTTGCTTTACCCCAGCTTCTCTGGCAAAAAAAAAAAAAAAACACACCACAAAACAAAAACAAGCTCCAGTGCTTTTGCTTCAGGCACTGTATGAGAAGTGTCTGCTTCTCAAGCAGTGGCTGAGCCCCTCTGAGCAGGGCTGGTCTTTAGAGGGGCCCTGGGTGGAGGAACTGCGGAACAGGTGTGGTCCACCTCCCAATACTGCAGGCACTAATTGGCTGGTGGCCCTGCCAGGGGATTAATTGGGCCCAGGGGAATATCAGGGGGACTGGGCTCCCCTCCAGCCATGTCAAGGCTTGGGGACAGGGGTGTGTGGAGAGGTTAGCAGCACAGGCTCTGAGGTCTGACCCTCAAATTCCAGTCCCATTTGGATGAGCTGGTTTCCTCAAGAGGGAAGGCCGTGCCTAAAACGGAAGTATAAAAATGGAACCATCCAGCCGGTATACACTTGGCACAGAATAAGTGCTCCATAACAGAACAGGGATGGGCACTCTTTTGCTGAATGTTGCCTGGTCCCAGCATCAGGCATGTCATGAGACAACTTCATTCTCAGCCCTGAGCAACCGGAGCAGGAGGTTGCCTGCCCATTGACTGCACACACACAGACCCAGGGGGCCCAGGGCGAGGAGGAGTCTACCCTGGTGGGGCACCCTGAGCTGACGCCACCACTTCCTCAAGCTTCCCAAACCAGCTGCACTTTGATTCTGCACATAAGACCTCAATGTCATCTGCCCCAAACCTTCAGTGGCTCCCAAGCATGTCCCCACCTCCATAAACCCCAGGCCTGCTGTCAGGCAGGGGGGCCCTCTGTGACATGGGCCTGCTGGCCTCCGCTGTGAGCCACGTTCTGTGCTCCGCCCGGTCCTCTCCTCCCCCTGGGCCGCCCGCCCTCTGCTCAGCCCCTCGGTGAGCTTCGGCCCTAATGCTCACTCTTGCAGAAAGCTGCTCAGCCCAGTGCTCCCCGGGTCAGTCAGGAACGCCTCTCCTGCGCTCCAAACACTCCCAAAGCTGCCTGCACCTCCTTCTACCTTGCAAATCCCCCCACTCCGTCATCAGGCAAGACCCTGTGGGCACGCCCAGCTCCCCACCTCTCTCTCCTGTACGGCCACACTGAGCCCCAGCCTGTCCTTTATCCTGGGCCGACCAGCCTCATGGTCTAGTGGCTCTTGAGCACAGCCTGTCCACTCCTACCTCCTCTTTGCCCACACGATGTTCCCACCCACACAGCCCTTTCCACACGGCTCAGCACCCTCCCAGGCTTGCCTCACAACCCCCCTACCCCCACTCCTCGCCCAGAAGCCACAGCAGCTCTGCTTCTGATCTGCTTTTACTGCAAGGAAGCTCCCTAGTGGTGTCAGCAGCTGCTAATTGAAAAGTTGGAGGCTCAAGTCCACTCAGAGGCCCCTCCAAAGAAAGATCTGGTCATCTACTGTCGAAAAACCAGCCATCAAACATCCTACGGAGCACCGTGAGGGTCACTATGAAAGGCAGCCAGTGGCAACTGGGTTTTGTTTTCTGTTTTTCCTACAGGAGTTGAGGAAGGTATGAGGGAGGAGAGAAGAGAAGGAGCCCTCTACTGAGTACTTCCTCTGGATGAGGCCTGACTCTAGGTGCATGGTACAGGGAAGCTCAATTATTCCATCCCACAGAGAGAAATAAAGTCTGGTTCAGGGAGATTATGTCTCTCTCTTGCCGAAGGGCCCCAAGGCAAAGCTGGACTTCTCCCACTGCCTGTGATGCCAACGCTGAACGACAGAGTCCCCAAGGGCTGTCCCTGGGCTGGCATTCCTTGTGTCTCCATTTGAGCCAGCATAGACCCAGGGCAGAGGCAGTGGCAACAATAATAACATCAGTATTAACACCTCCTGGTTATGGACACCATGTATTTAGGCACCCGGCTCCAAGCCCACTCAACCCCTGAGTTATACACGAGGACATGGGTCCCAGAGAAGCAAAGTGACTTGCCCAAGGTCATGCAGCTGAAACACCACAAAAAATACAACAAACCCCACCACAGAGCCAGGATTTGAACTCTGTGATCAAAAGGCCACGATGTCCTGGGCCTCTTCCTGGTCTCCTGGCCAAGCTGGCACCTGCCTGGGGCAGCTGTGGCCCCAATTCCGGCCATCAGGCCCTACACCTGTCCCCGGGGGCTACCTGCTAATTATCCAGGCGGCTTCTGCTTGCTCGGTGGCTGCTTTGCAGCAATTCTCCCAGGAAAGGGCGAGCCCGCAGGAGCAGGAAAGGTAATTGCTAATTTGCACAAGAAGAGACAAAGGCGCCCTTGGCTGTCCGGGCACAACCTGAGCCGAGGGCGCAACCTGCACTGAGCCTCAAGCCCCAGAACTACCTGTCATTTGCCACCTGCCACCCACCAGAACAGATTCCAAAGATGTATGTCTGTCTGTCCACACATGTCCACGCTGGGTTGCTGGGCCCACAGCCCAGGAGGAGAACAAGAAAGCTGCAGCACAGTTTTGTCACCTTTTAGAGGTCTCTGAGTAACACAAGTTTGTGCCTAACCATTAACCCGAAGGTTGGCAGTTCGAGCCCTCCTGGGAGCCCCTCGGAAGAAAGGCCTGGCAGTTTGCTTCTATAAAGAGTACAGGCCAGAAAACTGGTTCTACTCATAACATATGAGGTCACCAGGAGTTGGAGCCAACCTGACCAGAGTGGGCTGAGTTTTTTGTTTTGGTTTTCTCACTGCAAAGAGGGTGATGAACAGAGAGGGTGACCATTTCAAAGCAGGAATGGGGCCTCACTATTTCCTAGTCACTTTGCAAAAGCTGTTTACAATGGTTGGTCAGCTTGTTGCCCTATTTTCAGGTTAGAAAACCAAGGCCGGAGAGGTGAAGTGATCCACCCAAGGTCATCTGCTGGCAAATAAAGGGGCAGGATATTAATTCAGCCCATCTGGCTCTAGAGCTGTGCTGTTTGCACTGGGCTCAAGGTTGAGGTTGTCCAGTTCAAGTCTCCCACTTTGCAGCTAAATAAACTGAGGGCAGGAGGCAACACGGTAGTGGAAGCATGAGCCTCGGGGTCACAGCTCCACCTCCGATGTGCACTGTGCTTGAGGAAAACTAGCTTGGCTCTTGGTGCTTCAGTTTCTTCATCTATAAAATGGACTCAGGAAGCCCTGGGTTGTGGGCTTTGGGCAAAAGATGGCGTGGGGTCTAAAAGGAATAAAGAGTCCTTCTGGTATCCCATGGGGAGCAAGGAGGGCAGGGCTGGGACCTACAAACGGGAACAGAGGCTGCAGTTACCAAAGAGCAAAGACTGGCAGGCGAGACCTCTCATCCAGGACTGGGAAGTAAGACCATGGCATGCCAATACCAAGCCCATCTGCTAGGACCTGCCTAAGCCACGGTCCTTGGAGAAATGGCTAGCCCTGGGGCTCAGGGTTAGGAGGACCTGGGTTAGAACCTGGTTTCCACACTGTGACCAGGCCTACCCCTCTCAGAGCCTCACCTTTCATGATGAGAATGCAATCCATCTCAACACAGTCCTGTGTGCAGCTCAGGGGGCCTGACAGAGACAGGGCATCCAGATGGCAAGGCACTGGAGGCTGGGCTGCGGGAGGGACAGTCTGGAGACCCAGCCCTCCCTCCCAGCAAGACCAGACACCGGATGGCCGAGCAGACTGAGCGGACAATCACATGGGCCTGGAAGTCCTCCTCCCCTCACCGGGCCCTGCCTGACTCTGCCCGCTGGGGGCCTGAGCTTCCCCACACTTGGGCCTTTCCACAGCCTTACAACAGACCCCAGAGCCACCAGACCACTCCTTACAAAACCTGCTCAGGGCCACAAATCTGAAGAGTCATTTTCATTTCGTCATTTCCAAGGAGAGAGAGAGACAGACAGACAGAAAGAAAGATAGAGAGAAAGTGTGTGTGTGTGTGTGTGTGTGTGTGTGTGTGTGTGTGTGTTGCAACTCACAATATGGAGAGCACTGGCCAATCTCTACTCACCCTTGAGTTGGGTTCCTCGAGCCAGAACCCTAAGTCTGGGCAAATTACTCACCCTCTCTCTCCAAGGCCTCAGTTTTCCACTCTATATATTGGGAGGCCACTATTTCCTGCTCCACCTTCCTCAAGTGATATGACAAACTCCCAGCAGCTGTAAAGATGACTTGAAGCCACACAGATGTGCGAGGTTCTGGTTTGAAACCTTTATTAAACACCTCCTACAGGCCATGCCCAGTGCCCTGCACTCTAGCCCACACTTCCTGGTGCATTTCCGGGAAATCCATTACAAGTCTGCCCGTGAGGGACTGTTAGTCCCAATTTAAAGATAAGGACACTAAGGCTCAAAGACTGATGTGTCCAAGGTCACAGAGAGGGGAGGCAGTGAAACCAGGGTCCCTGAGAATCCAACCCTAAAAGGGAAGAGTGAAGATGAATCGTGTTCTCAGAGGAGGGTCAGCTACCAAGCCTCCCTCCCTGGGTCTTAAAACTCACCCTATGAATTGAAGGGATGGTCCTAACCTACCCAGGAAGCTGGCTGGCACCATTAGCCCTCATATGGATGGGTAGAGAGGCTCAGAAATCATCTGTTCTGACTCTAAGGTGTTGGGAGGCAAGGAGGAAGTTAAACACAGTCTTTAGATTCCTTAAGCACATGGGGGTTTGGGGGTCCAGGGGACACAGCTGTTGTTGTTGTTCTCAAGTCTGCCAGGTACACTCCTGCCCCAGGGCCTTTGCAATTGCTCTTCTCTCTTTCCAGAATGCTTTTCTACCAGATCTCTGCAGAGCGGCTCCCACACATCCTACAGGTCATCCTCAATGTCCTTCAAATGCGGCCTTCCCCAACACGGTACTTAAAACCTCACCATCCGCTACCCCAACACCTCTGACTGTATCACACTTCTTTCTTTTTCTCCACAGTATTTGCCACTATCTGATGGACACAGTGTTTTTCCTTGTTCACCGTGTAACATCAACACCCATTGAGATGCCAGGCCTCTAGGGTAGGGATTCTGTGTGGCCAGACAGTGGCACAGTGAATGGCCCAGAAGAGGCACTCAGTCAATACTAGAACAGGTTCAACAAACCCAGGCTCAGAGAGGGAATGTGGTTGAGTCCTAGGCCACACAGAGAGTGCAGAGGCAGCGTGTGTGGCCAGGCTCTGTGCCCTATGCTCCCAGCTTCTGTCCTCAGTCCACAATGGCACAGGATTGTCTTGAGTTTGCTAAACTGAGTATTCAGGAACCTGGGTGCCGCCTCGTCTCTCCCTTCCCAACAGGCTGAGGACACAGGAGTCAGCAAAGGTAGAGGAAGGCAGCCTTTCCCTGACCCCTATGCAGGGGAAGCAATGGGGTGGGGAGTATGCAGGGTGTCCATCCAGGAGACCCTGTCCCTTGTCCTGGATCCCTTTTCCTGATTGTAAAAGTGATTTCTTTCAACAACCATGAGTGGTGGTTTTTTGCCTTTCTAGTGGCATTCCTGGAAGGCTGTTCTCCCTATTTCTCAGACAAAAATACTGAGGGTAGAAAAGCAACTGCTCCAAGTTTGTTGGAGGAAAGTCGGGGCTCTAGCCTTGCCCAGCAAGCCAGGCTTGTGCACGTAGCCCTGTGCCAGGCGCTGCACGAGGTGCAGGAAGTGAGGAGGGGACGTGGTTGTGACTGAGGGTAGGAGCTTTTAGCTGGAAACGGCAGGTGGCTGGAGCTGGGTGGAGCTGCTGCTGGTCAGTCAGTGTGCCTGACCTCACATCCGGGTGCCACCCTTTGTTCACTGGCTCGGCCAAGTTGCGTAAGATATCAGAACCTCACAGGGCTGTTGTTGGAGCCCAGTGTGTAAACAAGAACAGGGCTAGCATCTAGTGAGTTCTCAATAAATGTAAGTTGACACGCCATCGCTATCACAATCACCAGCCTGGCTGCGCTCCCTGGCACCGCCACAAGCACCATCACCACGACCACTGTCATCAGCACCACTTCCCCGCCATCATCCCTGCCACCATCATTACCACCACAACCATACCACCATTACTATCACCATTACCGTCAAGACCACCACCACCATGACCATGACAATCACATCATCATGACCATTATCACCACTAGCTAGCACCATCCCCATTCCCATTGCTGTTACCATCATTTTCAACTCCACCGTCATCAGCTTTGCCATCACCATTACCTCCACCATCACCAAGCTGTGTGGCATCTGTGGAGAACCAGAGTCAAACCTATGGGGCTCACCAGTCCACCACAGGAAGCTCTCCCGGGTTGAATGAGTAAACGGATGGATGGATGATGAAGACCTTCACAGAGAGCAAAGCAGCTGATATGAAGACTGCTGGGTCCACTCTGTCAGTCCCCAGCCCTCCCTGCCTCACTCCTGTAGCTGCTGCTCCTTATTTGTCCCCTCGGAGTGACCTTCTGTACCTCAGACTCCACTCCAAACACAGTGGGCCAGACTCAGCTCTCCACACAACTCCCTCCCCAGTCACCCTTGCTCTGATGCTCCACAGCCTGGGATCTAACCACCTAGCACACGAGCTGGGTTCTCTTCCTCTTTCTATGGCTTGGGCCCCTGCACCTTGGTTTTTCAGCATCCTGAGGAGCAGGTCCAAACGCCTCCCGTACATGGGGTCCCTGCTGACCCTTCCAGCCTCCTGATTTTCAATCCAAAGCCTAGACGAACCCATTTCCTGAGTAGATCAGCTTAGTCCCACAGGACAGCAGACATCTAGAGTACAAGAACCTGGACATAACACCTGCCTTCAAGTCAGCTCTACAACAGCCCTGTAGCTCCATTTGCAGGGGCAGAAACTGAGGCACAAAGAAGAGAATTTAAAAGGCTTGTGACATTCATTTAAATGTTACAAATATTTAGCAATGTCTATTTGATAAATACTTAAGTGAGTGATGATATAGACTCTGTATCAGGTGCTGGGGACACAACAGGGAGCAAGATGGCAAATCCCCCATCCCCATGGGACCCAAGGGTAATATGCTAATAAATATTGGTCAGTGAAGAGAGAATCTGAAGAGTAAAGAGGCTTGAAACCAATCAAGGACAAAGGAATTTGGAAGACAATTTAGGAGGGCCTCCATGAGGAGGTGGCATTTCAAGAGAGCCTGGTGGAAGAGGCCAGTTGGGGTCAAGGGACGAATGGAGGGGCCAACGAGCTGAGCCTTGTGTGTCAAAATGGCTTTTGCTCAGAGGGCAATGAGCTACAGGAGGGTTCTGAGCAGAAGGAAATGTGATCAGGGCAAACACGACAGCATGACAAGAGGAGGCAGCAGGAGAAAGGCTGGTGAGTTCAATTACTGAGAAGAATGTGAGAACAATTAGTCAGCAGTCCCCGGATGGCACAAATGGTTAATACTCTACTATTAGCACAAAGGCTGGCAGTTCAAACCCACCCAGAGGTATTCTAGGAGACAAGCCCGGCAATCTAACTCCCAAAGGTCACAGACTTCAGAATCCTACAGAGTACATTCCTACCACACACACGAAGTCATCAAGGGTCGAAACTGACTCCACTGCACCTAAGAACTCTAAAGGCAACAATAAATGGGGGGGACAGAAAGGAGAAGAGGAACTGGGGTGAGGGACAATGGAGAAGGCTCTGCACACATTCTCATAGTTATACTTCCCCGGGAAAGAGGCATTTAGGGAGTGAGACCTGGGTTGGGAACTCTGGGCTGTCCAGTCAGATGTGGCCTCCCTGAGCTCAGCAGACTGGTCGCTGTGACACAGGGACCGGCTGCCTGACCCAACCAGCTAGATGGCACGTCAAGCCCCCACCTGCTCTCTGACCGCCCCCCCCCCCCGCAGGTGGTACAGGCAGTCCCCGGCATAAGGATGAACTCGGTCCCTAAGTCTGTCTTTAATTTGAAGCTGTACATAATGAGTACAGTTCATATCTGGCATTAATTAGTAAAATGTCTCTCTTAGCAGACACTATATTTCTCTACTTATGAAAGCATCTTTAACACAAGAGTGGCAAGAAGCTGCGCTGCAATGCCAAAGGCATGTGGTTCGAATCCACCAGCTGCTCCATGAGAGAAGGATGGGTGATATCTTTCCATGCGATTAACAGCCTCTGAAAACCCGCTGGAGGGTCAGCTATGGGTGGGTTCCGACTCGATGGCACCCAACAACAACAGCAACAAATCATAAAGAGAGCTCTGAGAGCTTAGTCCATAGGGAGTCAGTCACCAAAGGCCAATGTGTCTCTGATGGTTCAAATCCACCAACTGCCCTGAGGGAGAATGATGAGCAATCTCCAGTGTGATTTACAGCCTCCAAAAACCCACGGGAAGGGGGCGGCAAGGAGTGGGTTCTGACTCGAAGGCAATGAGTTTGAATAATAATCGTGTTTTGATGCATGTTGCCGAGTCATGCTCACTTGTTATGATGAACCACTGTATGCACCTCAATTATTTTTAGTGCACTAAGCTTTATGGGGGTTGGTCCATAAGTGTGAGTTGTATATAAGTTGGATGTTTATAACCCAGGGACTGCCTGTACCCAGCATTTGGTTGGTATCCCTAGCTCTTCAAAAGCTGAGACTAAATCTGTCCTACCTCCACCACTGAGGCAGCACCTATAACAGCTCCTGACACATAGTGGAAGCTCACTAAGTCTCCGTGGCGTGAGTGGATAGGGCCTGGGCACAGGATAGCGCTGGGCAGAGCAAGGCCGTAGTTGACTCAGCACCTAAAAACAATAACAGAGCAGGTGCCAAAATTTGCTGAATGAATCCATAAATGAATAGATTGTCTACTACTCTTTATTGTTTGCCCTGGTTTCTGGTGTTAATCTGGGTTATTTAAATAACCAAACTGCTCATCTCAGAGTCTTCTTGTTAACTAGGCTCCAGACAACATGTCTTACCTGTATCCAACAACAAAGTGCAGCTGGATCTACAGCTATGCCCATTTTACAAACGAAGAAACTGAGGCCCAAAGGGGTTAAGTGATTTCCCCAAGGTCACTCACCACCGAATAGCAGCACAGCACAAACCTGGACTGGGGTCTAATCAGCTCCACTTTAATATCTCTCAGGATGGGATCTTATCAATGACACCATCTTCCCCAATTCAGCTGTAAATCTCTTGAAGGGCAAGTACCCAAAGGTGAGATATCTGATAAACAAGCCCTCCTCCAGCACCTGCGCACTACCTTTGTGGTGTGGAAACCAAGGTCCAGAGCTTTGGGGCTTTTCCAAGACCTTCAGGGCCAAGGAGTTCAGGGTAGACTTTGAATCCTAGTCACCTGGGGCGTGTCAAGGGCCCTCTCCACAGCTTCTCCATGCCCCGCAGTCAGTCCCTACCCTCACCCGCCAACCCAGTACACAGGCTCCCCAAACTGTGACCCCAGGATGAAGCTGCCCCTACTCCCTGGAGCCCAGACAGGTGTCAGGAAATTCCCTCTGAGCCAGGAGACTTTCTCAAGATTTGAGGCAGCTGGGCTGACCCTCAGTCTGATCTCTCACCTCCACCTCTTCTCTGGAAAGATGGAAGCCTTGGAACGTGAGCTTCAGGACCTGGGCTTCAAAAACCCAAGTCGACAGGGTACGTAGCTACACATGTGCAGTAATGACAGCAAAGCCTGCCAACATTTGCTGAACATTCAGTCCTAACCCTGCATTCTGCTGGACCTTTCAAACCAAACCCACCAATCCAACTCACCGCGACCCCATCAGAACTGCCACGTAGGGTTTCCACAGCTTTCAGCTTTCCGGAAGCACAATGTCACATCTTTCTCCCTTGAAATGGCTGGGTTTGAACTGCTGAGGTTTTGGTTAGTAGCTGGACACTTAACCAGCTGCTCTGTGGGAGGAAGATGGGCTGTCTCCACAAGCACAACTTAAAGCCTCTGAAAACCTGCTGAGGGTCGGCTATGAATTGGTTCCAACCTGAAGGCAATGAGTGAATGAGTGTAGATGAAGAAACTGAGGCAGAGATAGGTGGAGCAAACTGCCTGAGTCACAGAGATGTATATAGTGGATTTGCCAGGCTGTAATGCCAAGCATTTGGGGAAGGCACAAGAGGGACTGGATGCCTGTGGGCCTGGCAGGGGGAGCCACGCAGAGGTGGGTGGATTGGATACTTCTCACTGTATCCCCTTTAAGAATTGCTGATACCTTTTATTACACTCTTCTATTATCTTTTAAAAAACTCTTCTGCATCTGTCTCCAGTGTTTCTGCTCTCTCCTGGAACGCCCTATCCCATCCTCACCCATTTCCTGGCTTGTCTGGGCACAGGAGCCCTCCTTGGCTCCACCCCAACCTCCATGGTACTCTCTCCCCCTCCTTTATCTCGCTCTTGGTGCCTCCCACACCGTGCACTGCCCATGGGTCTCCTCTAGAGGCAGTGACCGCTGGCCCTGGCCTGGGCGTGGGCTGCACCTCTCCCTGAAGGCCCCACCAGACTGAGGAGCACAGCTTTAGCTCACAGGAGCTGGCACTGCCCTGTCCCAGTGGATGTGAGCACACTGGCTGACCGACTACACACAGGCTCCACTCCACTCCTTTGCCCTCCCGGGGCCATAGCATCCCTTAGAGACTCCTGCAGCCAGCCCTGTGTGTGCCAAGCCCTCCTCCGTGGAAAGAAGCACCTTTAAGCCTGTGCAAGGACCTCATGGGGACGCAGCATCTGGGCCTTGCCCCCGCAAGAGAATCGAGGCTCAGGGACAGAGAGCAGAGGACATGGCCCTTGAGCTCAAAGCCCTGTTCTGTTTATCACCAGCTGTGTGGCCTCTGCCAGTTCCTTAACCTCTCTGAATCTCAGAATCTTCGTTGGGAAGATGAGGACCCAAGAGTACATGGAGTTCCACACATAAAGTGTTAAGCAAACCACCTGGTATTCATAAGCACTTGGTATAGACTAGCTTCAATCAGCTTAAATTTTACCCACAACAACGCAGGGCTATCTGATACCACTCTTGCCATTTTACAGATAGGGAAGTAGAGACTCAGAGAAGTCAAGATGTGCTCATGGCTGCACGCTGGGTTGGGGCTCCAGGACTTAAACCCAAGGCTCTCAGGCTCCAGCAACAGCAACCTAGGTTGCTGCACCCTGTCCCCGCCCTGCCCCCCGCCTGTCTCTCTCCTTCCCTGAAAGTCAATTTCTGATTGAAAAAAAGGGACTCGCTGGCCCCTACTTCCCATTTTTTGGCCTTTGGCTTCCGCCAAGGCCTTCTCTCATCCAGACCCAGAGGCCTGTCAATCTTCTGGGCCCACTCAACCAACCACCCCTGCCTCTGGCCAAGAGCAGCAGCGTGTGGTTCAGACCTGGGTGGTCTCATCTCTAAAACCCAAACTGTCAGCACTGCCTCATCCTTTCAGAGACCAGAATATCGATCCACTCACAATCAAAATCCTGACGGTGGCTCCATTTCATGGCAGGCTTAACCATGTCCACATCCTGGTACAGACAATTCACATAGAACCACAGCTTTCATCACCCCATTTTATAGATGAGGAAACTGAGGTCAAGCAAAGTAGTCAAGGTTGTAAATGGCAGAGCCTAGACTCTACACTCCCTAGTTCTATGCTTAGTTGACCTGAGGCCTCAAACTGAATGCACACAAAGGTCCCTGTCCCAGTCCGCTCCTGTCCCTGCCCCAGCTTCCAGATCACCCAGAGGGACTCTGCCCACCCTGCCTCTCTTCTTCTCCTTTGGCCTATACTCTCTGGGCCCATCACAAAGGTCTCCTAACCTCCGTGGGGAAATAATACCTATCTGGGAAAAGGTCCCATTGTGTGTCCTGTCCAATCAACTTAGAGAGTTATCAGCCACTCATAGTTATGAGATCAGGAGACCAGAGCAGAGAAGCAATTTTCCCAGAGCCACACAGCATGTGAATGGTGGCTACAGGGTCTCAATATAGGTCTGTCATTTGTCATGTTACTTACTCCCTGACTCTCCCTACGGGTGCCATATCTAACACCCAGACCCACCTGGGAGGACCTGCTGCCTGGAGAGACCTTCCTTCATGTCCCTCAAACAGCAACAAACACACTATTTAACCACTGCACAGAGATTCTCTCCTTTAGCTTCCCCAACAAGAAATTGAACTATCAAACCCATTTTGCAGATAAAAAAACTAAAGCACCAAGTGGTTACTTAGTTGGGTTCCCTGCAGACTCTGAGCCTTGGTATGCTAACCTGTAGAATGGGGTCATAATGGTCTCTATTCCTCAGCATGGCTGAGGACTGAGCAAGATTATGGAAGCCAGGGGCCCTTAAAGATACACCCTTGAGGTATTTTCAGAAAAGCTGGCATCCTGAGTGCGGTGTTGTGTTTTTTTCTCTGACCAGCCTGCCAAAAGACCCCAAATCTCCACGAATCTGTCCTCAGCCCAGGATAACGAGAAAACGATGAGTCATTCACCCAAGTATAGGCCTCCCAGGAGCCTGCATGGGTCCGAGCTGGGCAGGAAGTGTTTCAGGCTGGAAAGCGTGCCCCATGAATGTGAGGACATCCCATCTGTCCCCACTGAAGCCTGAGTCACCAGGTCTCCTCCAAGGCCCCCACTACCTTGGGAAAGGCGTTCAGATCGCGCACACCAGGCCCTGTCCCAGGCCTGCGTGTCTGCCTGCATTTCCTGGTTTTCTAAGTAACCCTTCTTTCCATTCAAGGATCCCAGGGTCATCCTTGGCCCTCAAGGTTCCCTCCCTTTCCCTCCTCCCATATAACCAAACCTTGACCACTCTATTGCTTGTCCTCAGTGGGGGACAGTCCCCTCCTCATCCCAGGCCTGGTCACTCTTCATCTCACCATTTCCTGACTCATTTTTCCCTCTGTGGAACACATCCCCCTCTCATCATAGATTCAGCCGGCTCCTTCTAAAGCCCAATCTTGACTTCTCTCTCTCTCTCTCTCCCTACTTAAATACTCTCCCAGGAGCCCCCTCCTCTCCTTGGGCTCACACACTAGTTTTTCTGAGTGGCTTTCCAGATCTTTCTCTCCAATCTGGTCCCAGCCAATTTCACCGACTCACCCCCTCAGGACCATAAGGCCTCCCACAGGCACAACATTCATTCTCCGGCCCAGTGGTTCCCAAGCAGATATGACCACGCACCCACCTCTACCCACTTGGAATGTTCCACAGAACATGTCTCTCCAGGAAAGCCAGCTCCCCATGCTATCAGACACAGCTTGTTCTGCCCCCACTCAATGCCATCACACACCCCCTAGTCCTTGCCCACCATTCTCACTCCCGGAAATGAGCTTCCCTTTGTTCTTCTTTTGGGCCCTCAAGGTCTAGCTCAAATGTCACCTCCCTGAGGACTTCCTCAACACTCTCACGAAGGAGGCCCTGGCCTCGGGTTCCTGAGGCCCCTGGAGTGCAGAACGGGATGAGACCACAGTTCTCCAGTGCCCGCTCTGAGGCGCCCGGTCCCCTCCTCAGACGAAGGGACTATTCTAGGCCTTTGCAGTAAACAAAATAGAGGCAGGCTTCTCTAGTGGCCATCACAGGGGAGGGGACAGATGCTAAACATATAAACAAGTTACACTTACACACACACACACACACACACACACACACACACACTTTTTTGTTGCTGTGTGGTGTTAAGCTGAATCGACTCGTAACTGATTTTCCAGCAGGTTTTCAGAGGCTGTAAATCCCATGGGAGGAGACTGCCTATCTTTCTCCTGGTGGTTTCAAACCACCTAACTTTGAGTTGGCAGCACAACTCCTTACCACTAGGCCACCAGTGTGTGTGTGTGTGTGTGTGTGTGTGTGTGTGTGTGTGTGTGTACTGGTGCCGTCAAGTCGAGTACAACTCACAGCAACCCTATGAACAAAAGATCTGAACCCTGTCCTATCCTATGCCAACCTCCTGACACGCAAGACTCCACTGTGTCAGTCATCACATCAACCCACCTGGTCAAGGGTCTTCTTCTCCTTCCCCCTTCCTCCCCCTCCCCCCATACACACACACACACACACATATATGTGTATGTGTATGTATGTATATATGTATATATATATATATATATATATACATATATATACACACACACATAAATTTGTTGTTATTTGCTGTTTGAGTTGAATATGACTCATAGAAAGCCTATAAGCAATGGCTCTGAACCTCCCCTATTCCTGAGCCAGCCTCACCATGTCCCAATGCCACAGTCACTGTGTCACTCCATCTTGTCGAGGGTTTTCCTCTCTTCCATTGATACTATATACATAATATATCTGTGTGTGTGTGTGTGTGTGTGTGTGGTGGTGGTGGTGTTGTTCTGTACTACCAAGTCAGAACTGACTCATATCTGACCCTCCATCTGATTTTCAGAGGCGGTAAATTGCATGGGAGGATTGTCCAGCTTTCTTCAGCAGAGCAGCTGGTGAAAGGGAAGCTGCATGTCTTTGGAATTGGCACACAATTCCTTACCATTAGACCACCAAAGTGGGTGTGTGCGCTCTCTCTCTCTCTCTCTCTCTCTCTCTCTCGGGATGATAAGGGCTATAGAGAAAAGAGAGAAGGCATGGAGGATATGGGGAAAGAAAAACTGGATCAAGAAGCCTAAGGTGGTCCTGATTGTGTAAGCAGGGAAGGCTTCTTTGAGGAGGTGACAGCTTGAGCAAAGACCTAAAGGAGGACAAGGAACGAGCTCCACAAAGATCTAGGGGCAGAGCATTCTATACCAGGCTAATAGCCAGTGGAAGGGTCCTGGGGCAGGAATGGGCTTAGTGTTTGCAAAGCAGGTGGGAGATCTGTGTGGCTGAGGCCAAATAAATGAGGGGACGGAGGAGGGAGGTGGGGTCAGGGGGTACAGGACCAGGTCATGCAAGGCCTGGTGGGTGGCAGTGATGACCTTAGCTTAGCTCTCAGAGAGATGGGAACCCTGGAAGTTCTGAGCAGGCAATTTGACTTGCTTTTTGCAGTTCACAGCCCCCTCCCCAGTTTCTGTGCAGGAGTCAAAGCAAGTGTGAACATAGGGAGCCCAGTTGGGAGGAAGGATGCTAAGTCCCCTCCAGGCTTGAACCAGGGTGTAGGCAGTGGACGTGGTGAGAGGATCTGAGTTGTATTACAGGTAGAGACAACAGAATTTGCAGAGGAGTTAGATGCAAGTGGTGTGGGGGACCTGTTAAAGACAGTAGAACCAAAATGACCCCCAAGCAGGTGCCCTTAGCCACCTGGGAAGAGCTGGCTTGGTAGGGAGGCCCAGGGCAGGAGCCAACAAGTAAGTGATGATGCATGCGTGGGCTCTGGACCCAAGTGAACTCACTCACCCAGCTCTGGTGCTATGTGGGGCCCTGGACGAGTTTCCCCCTACTTTCAGCTTCAGTTTCTTCCTCTGCAGGGAAGTCTCCTGTCCCATCCAAGGGGACTGAGTGCTCAAGGCTGGATGTCCCGATGGGCGCTAGGACAGGTCGGCCTCCCAATCCCTACCCCTGCCCTATGCCTCCTGTAGATTGTCCCACTGGGTCCGCAACTATGGTTGCGATGGGACAGGAAGGGTGGACAAAGGGAGGGAGTGTCATCTGTCTGCCCCCCAGGCTGCTGGGGGGCAGGTGATAGGAGTCTGCGAGCCTGGGAACATTAGGGTCCTCCTCTGGCTTTCCCCCTCAAAGGTCCTCACCAGATCTCTGTTTCCTGGGGCTTCGAGTAACACACAGCCTGTCACATGCTCATTGTGGGTCATGGGGTGTCCACTGCTTCTCTGATTCCAGGTTCCCATCTATTTCATTCCATCAGGGGAAGTGAAATGAAATAAGAAGACCTTATAGCAAAATGGGAGGCATGCTCATGGCCCTCGCCCAGGGAGGCAGCCCTCACTCACTGCTTTCTCTGGAGAAGCCCAGTGTCCTGTGACTCAGGGCTAGGAGTGGGGGCTCCTGGGGGGCTTGCCCTTCTACCTGTGGGCATTTATTTACCAGCCCCTGGCAAGACCCCACCTTCATCCTTCTAGTTGCCTTCCTTGACCTCTCGGAACACGGATCCCCAACATCAGGCAGGGATTTGAGGCAAGAGGCTCATCTGAGCCATCCTCATACTAAGAAAACAGAGATTCAGAGCAGGACAAGGAGAGATACAGGGCTCCAAGTTCCTAGCTCTGAGGGTTCACACCACACCTGTAGTGTTTCTGCTGCTCTGTTCATTTCTCCCCTCTGCTTCACTCACGCAAAGTCTCCAACACCACCGAGGACAGAGACACGACTCAGTTACAATCTCCTGGAAACGAGTATTTGCTGCCCACCTAATATGCACCAGGGAGTTTGATGGACACTTCATCTCCACTGTCCCATGACGTCTTTCATCGCTCTCCCCATTCTCCAGATGAGGACACTGAGGCTCAGCAAGATCACACAGCAGCTAACACAAAGACATTCTACCTTCTCCTGGCTCTGTGCACTGACACATTAATCTTGAACCAGGTTCTACAAGGACATTATTATAAGTTCTATTTTACAGATGACAAAACTAAAGCTAAACTGGTAAAAAGGTACCACTGGGATTTGAATCCCAGGCCCTGTGGCATGCACCCCCAGACCCTTAACCTCCTTTCTCTATCAGTGTGGGCCAGGGGCAGAAAGTGGATTTGGGAATCTTTGGCCTGAGGCTTTTATTCGATGGCTGCCCTTCTCTGGGAGGGACCCCACGTTGCTACTGTCCTCTCTCTCCTTCTTACGGGCCCAGGAGCCTGGCCAGGCTCTGACATTAATTAGCATAGTGACTTTTCAAGTGTATTTCTCTGCCAGTCACTACCCTCAAATGGCAACAGAGCCTTTCTCTGCAAAAGTTACCACAAGCGAGGAGGAGGAGCCCACTTTCCAGACGAGGAAACTGAGACTCAGCAAAGTCAGCCAGGCTGCTCGCCCAAGGTCATTTGCCCAAGGAGTGATTGGACTGAGACTCCACGGAACACAAGCACACACAGAGGTCCAGGTCCCCTTGCTTCTCAAGTTCAGAGCCCTCTGTCCCGCATGGGCCTCTTCTGCTCCCAAAAGGATTTGGACTCAGCAGATGCAACCATGGTAAAGCTTCCAAAGGTAGGAAGCAGGGGTGGAGGGTAAGGAAGAAGGACGCTGAAAGTCAGAAGGTGCCCTGGCCACCTCTCACGCCCCCTCCCCTCATGCTTGGCCAGACAGCTGCTGAGACCCCTTGGGTGGAAGGTTGAGGGCAGCAGCTCGAGTGACCTCGATGACAAAGAAGGGCACCCTGACATCACCCACTGCCAAACAGAACAGCTTTCCTCAGTGAGGACCCTGCACATGTGTGCACGCACACACACTCATGCCGTGGTCTGCCAGTGCCCACACCCCAGGTGCTGGCACATCTGCTGACACAGACGCTCACCACCACACGCATTCACAATCACAGTCTCCCCTCCGCCGGTCCACATGCACTGCCCCAGACACATGTGCGTACCCGAGCACACCCATCCGCAGAGGGAGAGGCACATGTGCACTCACACCCACACAGCCATGGTTCTGTGTGGTTCTCAACACACACACAGCGCCCTGCCCTCAGGCCTATGCAAGCATTTGCCACATACACTCCCTCCAAAGAAATCCTGGCTTGCTAAAAGCCAACCTTCATCCCTGGACAGCTCCAGATGCAGCCTGACTCCCATCCGGCTCCTGTTCCAGAATTTCTGGGTCCCAGACACTCAGGGATGGGAAAGTGGCCCAAAGGGGTCATGGAAGTGAGCGTGTTCACGCGAGGCCTTTCCTACGCAAGAAAGTGTATGCTGTCCCACCCCCAGGGAGAAAGTGACCCAGGGAGAGACCGAGAAGGCAGAGCCTGACCCTCCAGCATTGTCCTGGCTTTGAAGCATGGCCCCCTAGAGTCCCTCGGACCATATTCACCCGACTTGTGGAGGCTTAATTAACAAAATGGCCCACTTCTGCCACTCATGAAAAAGCCAAATGGGGCCCAGGCCAGACGTCACTGTTAAACTCCTCTCCACGGTCCCCAAGGCCCAGGACAGCAAAGCCACCTTCCTCCCACTCATATTCTCCTCCAGGAAAGCCACCTGCCGCCCTCCCCCCCGGGGCATTTCACAGGTCACAACTCCTGCTCCAGGTACCTACCTGTGACCAGAGACATCTTAAACAGAAAAATATGCTAATTCAGACTAAGATGTAATGGGCTGAAACCTTATCACGACAGACATTAAGTTTTTCAAATTGGATTGAAGGCCAGTATGAAAATGCATCTCAGGGGACACTCAAGTTCAGGGTCTGGGTCATTCCGTAGCGTGACCTTGGGGAGTTCTCAGCCTCCCTGAGCCTCGGTTTGCTCATCTGAAGAATGGCAATGACAGTAGCACTGGCCTCTGGACAAGACTTCAATAAGCTGATGTGTATCAGCCTCTCGGCACCATGACAGACACACAGTAGGTGACTCAGAAGTGGTGATGATAATTTGGAGAAAACCAGGAAATACTGAAGTATTCAATCAAAGGTCACTGCATATATTACACTGAGCTAAGTTAGAGGCCACTTCCCGCCCAGACCCACAGCCGCAGGTGCCAAAGGTTTATGCAAAAGCTCCAGGGAGAAAGACTTAAGGCTGTGAAAACCTCTCCACTAAATGAACGCTGTCTGCAAACTGGGAAAAGACCACCATTAGTCAATTTGGCCAGCGCGACACCTGGGGTCCAGCTCGCAAAAGCCTGGTGTCAAGGGTAGAGTTTGGTAATCATAACACTTCCCCCTGGGGCAGGGGCCCTAATGGTGGGCTTCTGGGCATCTGTGATGGGAGACAGAGAGCTGAGGCTAAACTTTGAGCTCCACTTCTGCCCCATCCCAACAGAAACACTGAGACCTCCGCTTTCCCATCTGGGGTTTCCCATCTGGAAGATGGTGTCATTGAGCTGAGAATGTCTCTCCTCAGGTAGCCTTGGGATTCTCTGACTTTTGGAGGTTGAAAGGCCAGGACTCCACCCCAGTATTCACCTGTAGTCCTCACAGACCCTGGGGACAGCCCTATCCTTCCAGGCAGGAAAAGAGAGGAGTCGGTTAATTTTGTGGCGCACGCTAGCATGGAATTGGGGATCCTGATTCCCTGTGGAATTGGCACCCCTGCTCTGCAGCTTGTGGAGATTAGAGCAGGTCAAACACAAGAAATAATAAACCGTAACCAAGCTTGGTCTGGCCAGGAGGGCCCTGCTCAAAAAAGATCTTATCCCAATGAGCACCCCTTGCCGGCCCCTGGAAGACTCCACCCTCCCCACCTCTGCCTCTACCTTCTATTTCCTGTGACAACCTGCAAATTGAAGATCAATTTGCCTCCCCCCAACACACACTCAGGCTCCTGCCACCCTGCCCCGCCCCTGCTGGGCCCCAGCTGCAGGAGGCCCCAGCACAGTGTAATTCCCCTCGCCCTCTTCTCTGCCCTGGGCCCGTCCGGACAGATTAAGCCTTTGTCACACACACCCAGAAAAGCCCAGGGCCAGATGGGACGGGACAAGTGGTGTCAGATCATCGACCCACAGCCAGCCAGGACAAGGGCAGGGCCCCAGCCACAGTACTGCATATGGCAGGAGGAAGAGAAGGAGGGGTGAGGCAGGGGGTGGGGTGGGGTGGAAGATAACACACCCTGGCCACCTCTGGGACCTGTGACCACCTGGGTGCCCTTGCCCAGCTGCTGGGGTGACCCAGCTTCCAGGTACCATCTTCCCTGAAGTCCTGCTGCCTGCCTGCCGCCTCTGGCAGTGCTTCCACTGGCTTCTCTCTCATGCAGCCAGCTATGCCCACCTCACCTACCAGCTGGGCACTCCTGAAGCAAGCACAGGGTCCAGCCCACCCTGACTCC
This sequence comes from Elephantulus edwardii, assembly GCF_000299155.1. NCBI lineage: Eukaryota > Metazoa > Chordata > Mammalia > Macroscelidea > Macroscelididae > Elephantulus > Elephantulus edwardii. The sequence goes on from NW_006399765.1 coordinate 5,231,590, forward strand.
CCAGTAGCCACCACAAGTCAATCACACAACAAACAAATGCCAGTCGGACAAAGGTTTCTAGCCCAATGACCTTCACACAAACCCATCCAGAATCAAACTGCGAGATTACTCCCCACTGACACTTAGGACAACAACTAACTTTAATTGTGTGTGATGTGTGTGTGCGTGTGAGTGCATACGTATGCACGAGTGTGTGGAGGCCAGTGAAGGGAGGGATGTCCTTTGCACCTTCCAAAGAAGGTCCCCCATTGAGCTCCTCCCAGGAAGCGGCCACACGCTGCCCTAGCAATTCCCAGCAGGATTTGTTCCTCTTAGGTCAGTGAAAAGGCAAATGGAAATATAAAAATACTGAGTCCCAGGAAGATGCCTGGAGAAGGGGGTGGCAGGATGGGACTTGGCCAGGCTCTGGCTGGCTGGCTGGGCGAGTGGCAGGTAACTAACGGGGCCCTCTGGGGACCAGCAGGCCAGCCAGGCAGGCGTTGGGAGCTGGAGGGGCGGGCTATCATGGGAGGGCACGTCTGTTGTGTTTGTCGGCTTCCTGGCAGCCAGGAGGGGAGGCCTGGGTCCCCTTTCTCTGCCTCCCAGGCAGGCTGTCCCCTGGGCAGGGTTTATTATTGGTCTGAGAGCCAAGGAGGTGGCTTGGGAGGCCCCTGCTGTGAAGGCGGTCCGTCAGGTCTGGAGAAGGGTCTGAAGCTCTGGGTTGGGCTGGCAGTACAGGGCTGGGAGGTGGGGGCACTTGGCCTTGTTAGCACTGTGGCTTAGGGGAGAGCACTGTCCCAGGCTGCCCACTCGGGGTGCCAGAGCAAGATTAGAGAGCCAGTGAGTCAATGGACAGATCTTAGGGAGGTGGTCACTCACTGCCCCTCAACTCTAGCAGTGGACAGAGAAGGGCTCCCACCTCAGACCAAAGAGTCGGTTAGACTAGGTCTTGCCGCTCCCAGAGAGGGATAACCAGAAGAGGGCATGGATGGGGAAGCCTTCATTCATGGCTGGGGCACTGACCCAGGGCGGGGGGCACGCACCCGCCGACCATCTGGTGGATCACTGATCCTGAAAACCGTAATTCAGACTAGGGGCACCGACCCAAAGGTGGGGAGAAATGAGGGGGTACCGAATGGCATATTGGGAAGGGTTGTCCTATCCTGGGGAGTGGTGATCGCTCCTGGTGGGAAAGTGGGCAGTGATTGGGCAAGGGAAGAGATCCCTGACTCCATCGAGGTGGGGACAATGACCCAGACACCTCGGGCTTGGGGGGGGCCGGCGTGTTGCACACTGATTGAGGCTGGGGGAGGGGGCGTGACTCGTGCGGGTAAGGACACTGCCTTTCCCTCACACAGCCCGGTCTCTCCCTCCGAAAATCCGGCCCCGGCGCGCCCCTCGGCCCGGCCCTTGGTTGTCGGTCCGGCCGGAGGCGGCAGCGGCGCAGATGGGCTGCTGGCGGCCGCAGCGGCAGCGGCGCGGTTATCAGCGCTCCTCGCAGATGGGCCGCCCGCCCTCCGCGCTCGCGGCGCCCCACTCCCCGCGGCCTGCAGCCCCGTCCCCTGGGCGCGGGGGGGAGGCGCTTCTGGATCGGCTCCCTAGCTCCCGCCTCCATCCCTCGCGGCCCCCTCACCCCGCGGGCCCGGCCCCGGCGGCCGCCGGAGGGGGAGGGGGAGGGGACAAGTGCACTTTTCGTAACGACCGAATCAATTGTGTGTGAAGAGCCCGCTCCGGCCGGGGACGGGGCTGCGCGCGGGCGGGCGGCCGGGACGGGGGAGGAGCGGGAGAGGGAGCGGAGGAGCGAAGGAGGGAGGGAGGCCGGCGCGGGGCCGCCCCGCTCGCTTGCTCGGGCCGGGCGAGGCCCGGGAAGGAGCAAGGGGGGCAGGGAGGGCGGCTCGCCGGCCGGGCCGGGCCGGGGGGCGGTCCGCACTAATGGAGGGTCTCGGCGACTGAAAGTTCAAAGCTCAGCGACGCCCCAGGAGCAGCTGCCCCCCAGCCCCCACCCGCCGCAGAACAATGAGGTCCCGGCGGGGGAGCGGCAGGGCCCGCGCCGCACGCCCCCTCCAGGGCGCCCCGGGCCGAAGGGGACGCCCCCGCCCGGCCGCCTGCCTCTTTCTCGCAGGCTGCGGTTCCCTGTCCCCTCCCCCACGCCACCCCGCCCGAACCGGGTCGGCCCGGGGGACGGGGGAGGGGAGGGGATGGATAGGTCAGGCCGCCCCCGCCCCAGGGAGGGGGGGCGCAAGGGGCCCGGGGGGCGGAGAGGGCGCCCCACCCACCCGCGGGAGGCCGCTCCTGCGCCAGGCTGCGGCTCGGGCCGCCCCTCCCCGGGCCAGCCCCGGGTGGGGTCGGGGCGCCTGTACCCAGGCGGGCCCTCTCCCCTGAAGCGGGGAGGCCAAGCGGACTCCGCGTCCCATGGCTGTCCCTGCCCCCCTCCGCGGCACCACCCCCTGCACACACCGCCCAGCCGGCCCGGGGGCGGGAGCGCTAGGCGCCCGGGACAGGCAGCCCCGGGGCGGGCGTGTTGGGGGGGAGGCTTGGGCTTCGGAGCAGCCGCCTGCTGGCGGGGGGAGGGGACGAGAGGACGGAACATGCTGGGGTGAGCAGCCCGGGACAGCCCGCCCGGCACGGCCACAGCCCCGGCAGCGGCGCGGAGGGGGCAGGGACGCCCTGAACCCAGAGCGCTGCTGGGGCGGGCCGGGCGGGCCGGTGGGCTGGGATGCGTGCGCCCCGAGCGGGCCAGACACACGGACAACCTGAGGGACACACGTTCGGACACACATGCACACCCCCACCCCGCCCTAGCCCGTCCGCCCCCTCCCGTCCCGAGCCCCGCGGCGGGACCGGCCCGCGGCCACGGCGCGCGCACTCACCGAGCCCGTCTTGACCGGCACATACACCACTTGGCCCATCTTGGGTTCCCGGCCGCTGCCCAGGCGGAAGCCCTTGGAGCGCACCCAGAACTGGAACTTGCCTTTCTCGCCGGCCGCGGGGCCGCTGCCTGCGCCGGTCCCGCCGCCGCCCTGCAGGACCTCGGCGATCCGCTGGTATTTGCTGCGTGTCACCGTCTTGGTTTTGGCCGAGTCGCCGTAGGTGCGCAGGCACCAGTCCCGGAACTGGCGGCCCAGCTCCGAGTCCCCGGGGCTGCGCTCGCGCTCCCAGCCCCCGCGCAGCAGCAGCGTCGGCTTCGGCATCCTCCCGCCGCGCCCGGCGC
>NW_006399765.1:5234980-5272693 GCF_000299155.1 Elephantulus edwardii
GGCGGCTCCGGCTCGCCTCCTGCTCCGCCTCCTCCTCCCCCCGGCCGGGATGCTGGAGCGATGGAGGCAGCTCCGGGCCCGGAGGTGCAGAGGGGGCGGGCCGCCCCACGGGCGGCCGGGGGAGGCGAGAGGCAGAGAGCAGCCCCGGGCAAGGGGAGCGAGACCGAGCCTGGGCGCGGGCGGCGGCGGTGGCTGTCAGCTCGCGCGGCTCGTCCTGCTCCTGCTCGGGCTCCCGCTGCCGCGGCTCTTCCTCCTCCTCCTCCTCCCGCGCCCGCCTCCTCCACGCCGCGGGATCCCACCTGTTAGAGCGGCGCAGCCTTAGCCGCCGCCCCCCCTCCCTTTCGCGCCCGCCCGCCGGGCTCAGCCTCCGCCCTGTCCCGGCCCCTGGGGGCGCGGAGGCCGTGGCGCCCGCAGCCGCCGAGAGGCTAGAGCTGCAGGCGCGCACTGCCCAGCCCTGGGACCGAGTTCCCTTGGCCCGTGCCTCGCAGGCCGTGCTCCGCCGGGACCGCAGCCGTCCCGCGAGGAGCAGGGTGCGGACCTGGGCTGGGCCACAGGCGCCCCTGCTTCCTCGGCCGCCCTGCCTGACTTAGCCGGGCAGGGGCGGTGCAGAACAGGCCTCCTCCCTCGCTGTCCCTGGTCAAGACAACTAGCCTGACCTCTTCTGCGCCCCGCAGGGTTCCGGAGAGCCCCAGGGGGAGGCAGAAGAGAAGTGTTGCCCTGGGAACCCCAAGCCAGCGCCCTCTGAGCCCCCTAAACTTCCTCCCCTCAGATCTCTTCTCAAATTCCTTCAAATTTGACCGACCTACCCCTTTGCCACGACCTACCCCTTTGCCACGGGAGGGCCCCACAGCCGAAGGCAGTTTCCAGGTCCCAGGAAGTGGTCACCTTGGCCTGTGGCCTCCTTCAGGTTAACCCACCAAGACTGCAGATGACCTTCAACACACCCACAAATTCATCCGGAGGCACTGTGGCTTCCTGGGTGCTCCTTGGCCTAGAATTTCTTGCTGAATAAACTCAGGTGGCCCCACCATCCCCCAGCTCTCTGGACAGCGACAAGACTCACTGACCTTGGGCAAAGCAAACCCCCTCCCCTTTAATGAAATTACCAACATAAATAAAGGCTGAGGCCAGTTCTCCAGGATTTCAGCTCTCCTTTCTTAAGGGCCATGAGGAATTACCAAGACTCCAAGCTGCCTACCTTTCCTACCCCTTTCACCTGGAAACACCCACCTCATATCCCCAGACACTCCCACAGAAGTCTCCAGACAGGCCTAAGGGTAGAATTTTGGCCAGTACAGAACTACTTAGGAAATGTAGGCTACCTCCACCCTAATACCTACTGTGTGCAGCTTCAAATTACCCAATTCACAAAAACTCAGGTTTGTGTGTGCTTAGTTAGTAGTAAACCATCTCACTTTCCACCCCCACCTCCCACCCCCCAGGCACCACATCAAAGATTCTGCTTGTAGGTATGGCTGGCTTCTCTCTCTCTCTCAACCCCCTCAGCACCTTCTGACAGAATCAAAGCCTCTTTTCAAATTGACAGTCCCTGACAGGGATGGAGTGCCCCAGGAGCACAGAAAGCAAGCACAGGCTGACTTGTTCTTCCATCCTCATCTGGAAGTGAATAGGTTATTAGGGAAGCACAGGTGAGCCCCGTGTTTGCCTGGGTTCTCCTAGGCTCAGTCCCTGGTTGTGTGCCATATCCTGGCGAGGCTGAGAGAGGCAGAGGACTGTCCCATTTTACAAATGAAGACCTGGGGCTTGGAGAGGTGACTCAATCTGCTGAAGGTCAATGCTAGGTTTCAGCTCAGACCTGCCAGGTTCCGTCTACCACATCACACCAGAAAAGTCCCCCTGTCACCGTGCTGGGAGGGATCCCCACACTGTATGTGCTGCTCACCAGCTCCCCCATCTCCACCAGATGAGACTCGCCAGCTGCTCAGGGCCCATGGCTGACTCATGCCGGTAAGCCCAGGCCCTCGCACAGCACCTGGCACACAGTAGGTGCTAATAAATGCTGAATGAACCAAACAGAGGTCTTCCAAGCCCTAACCTCCCTCTGCCTTTCACATAGGGGATTTATTTTTAGATAATTTGGTGTTCCCATGTTACTTTATATACAGCAACAACTCCACAGTCAGTTTTCCTCTTCTTTATCTTCCTAGGGCTCTTTTTGTTTTCACGCCAGCAGGCCTGTTTTTCAGAGGTGACCACTGAAGCCAGAGAAGGAAGGCCCCCCGGCTCTGGGGGTGCAGGGATAGAAGCACAGATTGGAAGCCTGTGCCCTGGCTTTTCCCACGTGCTGACCTCAAGCTGACAGGAGAGCAGAGATGCTAATGATCACTTTCAGCAAAGTGTCAGCCTCCTCCCACTTGAGCCTGGCTCTCTCCTCCTTTCCAGGGCTCACCTCAACAGCCACTAAGTCAGATACATCCCTATCCGATCAGATGTTGGTCTGCCTTTCAGGACCCAAAACCAAGCCTGCCTGAGTCCTGACATTGCCATATCACAGTGAAGAGAACAGGGGTCACAGATAGCATCAGACAGACCTGGGGTTGAATCCTCACTCCTGTCTCCCATGACACTCTTCATGCCCACAAGTCCCATTTAGCTGCTCTAACAAAATGACCCATCAGACCACCCGTTGCTGAATGTGAAGGTCATGGAGATACAACCTTCTCATCTGCATAATGGGCAAGATGTCCCAGATGTCAAAGTTCACCAAAATAACACCTATGAAAGTGTCTAGCAAATAGTAAGTGCCAATAAACATCATTTTTCTCTTTCCAAGGAGCTGGGGATACTGTCCATGTTCCATTCATTGAACAAACATTTCTGGAGCACTCACTGGGTTTGGGATATGTAATATCCCCAGTGTAGTATCTGGAGTAGCTCTGGGTTTGGGGGAACTTGGAATCCCCAAGTTCACTATTTTCCATGAGCTCACAGACAGGTAGTAAATCGCCTTACCTATGACAGTTTGGGAAAAGCAGCATGATGGAAATGGGAAGCTGATAGTGAGTAATGGACAAGAGCGTCTGCCCTTCTCAGGGGGCTCAGGGAAGACCCCTCTGGGTGGCATATGAGGAGACTTACATACCAAATACGTAAGAGCCAGTTGTGCTAAGATCTGGAGGGGGAGCATTCCAGACAGAGGGAAGAGCAAAGACAAAGGCTCTGAGGAGGGAGATGGGCATTTTCCCAAAGCTAAGAGGAGGTCAGTGAGATGAGAGTGAAAAATGGCTGACAGGCAAGAGACTTGGGAAAACTTAGGGTTACATTCTAGATGCAATAAGGAACCATCAGTGAGTTGGCTGCTTAATCGGAAGAACTGGGGAACAGTGGGAAGGGAAGAACCAAGGGCAAAGACATTGGTCCATGGATTTGTGGTCAAAAGTTTTAGGGACCGGACACCTGATTTTCTCCCATAAATCAGTTCACTCCATACTCTACACATCTCAGCCTCTTGCCTTGATGGGCACAGAGAAGGGCTTCTACGGCCAGCCTTTTCCCACTTTTGAGGTAACAGTTCCCCGGACCATTGGCCACTTTATTCCAGTGACATACTCGAGGACAGATTCTGTCCCAGCAAATGATGAGTAGGGAGTGAATTTCCCACAATGCCTAGCTGGCAGAACAGTGAGGAATCACGGTCCCAGGAGTCAAATGCTTCTTTCTTCCCATTCCAGACACCTGCCAAAGGACCATGCAGGCTGCCCCTTAACCAGCGGCATCGAATTCCTGGATTTTTTTTTTCTACCCTTGATCCAGATGTTCAAGGGATTTTGGGACACACATCCATCCCAAGCACATCTGAAGGGTGAACACCTCAAAGGCACACATCTGATTCAAACACTTGATGGGTATTCACCAGAGGGTCCTCAGAGAGCACACAGAAGATTCTACCTTTTAAAGATGGGGAAATTGAGTCCCATAGAAGAAAAGAGGCTCAGAATCAGAGGGTAGAGTAAGACCGTTGGCTTTTGCCTGGTTCGGCACAGATTGTCATTTAAATAAATTCTGACTTCTGGACCCTCCAAAATGGAAATGTCTGTGATTTAAAGGCACCTTCTTGCCCTCTGTAAGTTCTATGGAGACCTGTCTACTGAAGAGGAACAGGGAGGCCAGGAGTCTTAGAGAGCAGTGAACTTGACTGCCAGGTGTGGGTGCCTGTCCATAAGTGGCTTGCACAGCCACTTGCCATCCCACATCTCAAAGCATGTCCCGTTTAATCTGTCCAGTTTTGCCACCTGCAGCCACCCCACCCAAGAAGTCTTCCTGACCCCTTTGATTGATCAGAGCCTTGCACTGGTTATTCCCAATATCCTTGTCGCATGTGATCCCATAATGTTATAGGCACACACAGTACAGGGGCTTAGATTATTAAATGAAGAAACAAGTAACCAATGAATGAATGGCCAAGTGGGCTGGCCCTCACAGTGCAAGCTTCATGCAAGCTACAGTATTTTCCTCTTCGTTCCTTGGCCTCTCCCGTCATCAGTCCATCAATATTAGTGATGCTCCTCCTAACAGGTGCTGCCACATGGATGACCTCACATGGGTTTCTTTTTTTTTTTCTTTTTTTAAAATTTTTTTAATTTTATTAAATTTTATTAGTTTTAATGAACATTTACAGGGATTTTGGGTTTTTATTCCTTCATTATTGCACCATTTTCTCTATCCTCCTCCCCAGTTTGTTCTTATTCCCCACCATCCGAATGTCTGTTTTAATTGTCCAATTGCCACAGTGCTTGTCAAAGTCAGTTCTGATTAATCTCCTTTGTCAGTGTGTCCTTTGCCATTCCCTATCACTCCTCCCTGAGAGAGACTTCACCCTGAGTCATAAGGAAAAGGGGATGGCGTATTCTCTTAGCTACTTCCTGCTGAAAAGGGACGCTGTGGGTTTCAGGGTGAAGATCTCTCACTACTCTAAAGGGCCCCTTTGGCAGTAGGAAACACATAGACTATTACGGAGATTGATTTTGGAATTTAGATGCACTGTTATTAATTGTGCTTAGCCGTACATGTTCATATCCCTGAAGATGTATCATGGGGGGGTTGCAACCTAGAAGACACAAATTTGACTAACAAGTTATAAGTACATGAGTCAAAAATTATGGAAAAGTAAAAGAAAAGATTCTTTCATTGTTTTACAAACCCTCCCCCAGGTCCCCTCCACCATGTAGCCCTCGCTCTAGACTCCTGTGATGACAGAAATACCTAGTCACATATCTCTTTTACACAGTTTTCTCCCCTCCCTAAGCTTCAGTCTTCCAAGCCATTCCTGCAAAATGAGGATAATGAGTGTACCTAACTGGCAGGACAGCTATAAGTACTCAATAAATGTTAGCTTCTTTTATCACTGGGGAACTACGGTGGCTTAGCGGGTAAGGAGTTGCACTGTCTGCCCAAAGGTGGAAGTTATCATGTGTCATTGAGTCAGAACCGACCCATTAATGACCTTGCAGCAGGTTTTCAGCATCAGTAAATCACGTGAGAGGAGACTGCCCATCTTTTCCCACAAAGCAGCTGATGGATTTGAACCAGGTACCTTTGGGATTGCAGTGCAGCTTCTTTCCATTAGGGCCACCAGAGCTTCCAAAGGAAGGTGGTTCAAATCCACCTACCTGTTCCTTAGGAAATAGACAATCTTCTCCTGCATGATTTACAGTCTCTGAAAACCTGCTACAGGATCAGCTATGGATCAGTTTTAACTCGACAGCAACGAGTTGTGAGTTGAGATTATCGCTATGTCTACCTACCATTTATTCAGACATTCATCTGGAGATACAGCCATCAATAAAATGGCCCTGGTCCTCAGGAAACCTGGGGGCCAGCTGATTTTTAGACAGTCGTGGCAAATGGGTTAAGAATTAGAAAGAGGCGAGCTCTGGTGGCCTAGTGGCAAGAAGCTGCACTGCAATCCCAGAGGTGTGCGGTTCAAGTCCACCAGATTCTTTGCTGGAGAAGGAGGAACAGTCTCCTCCTGTACCAGTCAAATCTGATTTGGTGGCACACACACACAAATAATTTAAAAAAAGTTAGAAAGAAAAAAGGTTCAATGAAAATACATGGAAGGGGGCTCAGATGAGCTCAGACAAGAAGCTCTATCCCAATGATTCTTTGACCAATTAGAGGGAGGTGCTCAGGGCAAAAAGAAGGCACAGAAGAAATTGTGTCTCCATGTCTCATGGCTGGTATGGCCACAGAACCACACCCAAGCAGAAAAAGATCTCTCCCACCGTGCAAAGCTTAAGAACAGGGATCTACCCCCCTGGGGTTCAGCATCTTCCCCTTCACCCCTCCAAAACTAAAACAACAACAACAACAACAAAATATGCAAACTCATTGTCATGGAGTTAACATGAAGATGAACTCATAGCAGACCCTCCAATGGGTCTGCAAGGCTGTAAATTGCATGGAGAAGAGTGTCCATCTCTTTCTCTCAGTGACACTGTTAGATTGAACTACCAGAAGGGCTTGGCCTTTGCCTTAGCATCACAGCTCCATACAAACTACACCACTAGTGCTCCTGAAGGCACAGAGAGAAGGTAGAATGCTGAGGGCATCATTCAAATGCCACCTTCTCAAAGGCACCTTCCTGGATGACCCTTATTAAAACACCCTCCAAGGACTCCATCCCCTGGCCTGTCTTCATTCAGCTTTGCAGGCTCAGCATCACGTCCCTTATTGTTTAGGTTTATTTATGGCCTTGTTTAGGGAGCTCCGGTGACCTAACGGTAACAAACTGCGTTGCAATCCTAAAGGCATGTGATTCAAATCCACCAGCTGCTCCTTGGGAGAAGGATGGCCAGTTTCCTCCCATGTGATTAACTGCCTCTGAAAACCCACTGGAGGGTCATCTATGGGTCAGTTCCAACACGACAGCACACAACAGCAACATTGCCTTGTTTACTGTTTCTTTCACTCACTGAAAACTGGGCAGGAAGTCTGCTTTATTCACTGCCTTGCTGTATTCCCAGTTCTCAGAATACAACCTGGCACATAGTAGATGCTCAGTACATACCTATAGAATAAAATAGGTGTATGTTTTAACTATTAATGGCAATGAGACCCAGGAAGATTTATGCTGTTTGGAGGAAAGGGTCCTCCTTTCTTCATATTAATTTTGTCTACTCCAAGTTACTTCCCCTCACAGAGCCTCTATTTTTTAATCTGTAAAATAGGGCTATTTACTCCACCTGGCAGAACGACTGTAAGACACCAAAGGGGACACACAGTGCCAGATGAAGCCTGGTGCATAATAGGTGCCCTGAGAGAGCAACTATTTCATTATGTTGGGGCCCTTAGTAAAGGAGGTGGGTGGAGGGGGAGCCCTTGGGCCTGAGCCTTCCTGCAGGACACAGCAGGAGCTGACACTGGATCTGTCCCGTCACCTGAACTCGCCAGTAATTTATTGATGCTGAACGCTGGCACCCAGCAGCTTGCCGGGTCAGCCTTGGAGAACAGGTGTGGGGCTGTGGGGGCCTACCCCAGACTCTCCCAGGTGGAGTGCAGGTGTGGAGACAGGGACTCAGCCCGGCTCAGGAGAACTGACAAGTCAGCCCTTACAAAGCCCTGACTCTGTGCGCCGGGCACTGGGACACTGGGGAAAAAACGGGCATGGTCCTTGTCTAGTCTGAACTACAGAGGGACAGGTGCACAGACAGACGTACTCTGGATTATGGATGAGTCCCACTCCAGAATGTGTCATTCAAGTTGAATTTCTATATAAGTTAGAATCACTCAATTCATATGTATGTCATCAGTCAAATGTCTTCCCTCATATATAATATACAACATCTATGCATAAGATATTGAAGAAACACTTCTAGATACACTAAAACATCTTTAACATAAGAATGCAATAATAATATTAATAATGTTTTTATGTATATTGCAAAGTCGGGCCTGTTTGCTATTACAGACCACTGTTAAGTACCTTGAAATTTTAATATCATAGACTTTACGATCTTTTATTTTACCCATGAAAGCAGCAGGCAAGAAATCAAGGGAGCTATTTTGCTGGGTGAATCTGCTGCAAAAAACCTCTCTAAAGGGTTAAAGAACCAAGATATCATCTTGAGGACTAAGGTACCCCTGACCCAAGCCATGGTGTTTTCTTTTACTTCAGAGGCATGTGAAGACAGAACAGTGACGAAGGAAAGTGCAAAGAAGAATTGATGTCTTGCTTTTTCCCTCCTTTTCGAGCGGATAGGGCTCCTGCAAACATGGTCAACGTTCCCAAAACTCGCCAGACTTTTTGCAAAAAGTGTGGCAAGCACCAGCCCCACAAAGTGACACAGTACAAGAAGGGCAAAGACTCTCTGTATGCCCAGGGAAAGCGGCATTATGACAGGAAGCAGAGTGGCTATGGTGGGCAGACCAAGCCAATTTTTCGTAAAAAGGCTAAAACTACAAAGAAGATTGTGTTAAGACTCGAGTGTGTTGAGCCAAACTGCAGATCTAAAAGAATGTTGGCTATCAAAAGATGTAAGCACTTTCACTGAAACAGAGGAGGGAGAAAACTGTTTAAAAGAGATATGTGACTAGGTATTTCTGTCATCACAGGAGTCTAGAGCGAGGGCTACATGGTGGAGGGGACCTGGGGGAGGGTTTGTAAAACAATGAAAGAATCTTTTCTTTTACTTTTCCATAATTTTTGACTCATGTACTTATAACTTGTTAGTCAAATTTGTGTCTTCTAGGCTGCAACACCCCCATGATACATCTTCAGGGATATGAACATGCACGGCTAAGCACAATTAATAACAGTGCATCTAAATTCCAAAATAAATCTCCATAATAGTCTATGTGTTTCCTACTGCCAAAGGGGCCCTTTAGAGTAGTGAGAGATCTTCACCCTGAAACCCACAGCGTCCCTTTTCAGCAGGAAGTAGCTAAGAGAATACGCCATCCCCTTTTCCTTATGACTCAGGGTGAAGTCTCTCTCAGGGAGGAGTGATAGGGAATGACAAAGGACACACTGACAAAGGAGATTAAACAGAACTGGCTTTGACAAGCACTGTGGCAATTGGACAATTAAAACAGACATTCGGAGGGCGGGGGAAGAAGAACAAACTGGGGAAGAGGGTAGAGAGAATGGTACAGCAATGAAGGAATGAAAACCCAAAATCTTTGTAAATGTTCATTAATACTAATAAAATTTAATAACAATTAAAAAAAAGATGTAAGCACTTTGAACTGGGAGGAGATAAAAAGTGAAAGGGTCAAGTGATCCAGTTCTAAGTTTCATCTTACTTTACCCAGACACAATAAACTGAGATTTTCCTGTTTACTTCATTTGGGAGGGAAATAAAATGTCTCTTTTAATAAAAAAAAAAGAATTGATGTCTTTAGATAATTATGATGTTGGTAAAGAACAATGAATGTCCCTGGACTGACAGAAGAAGGAGTAAACCTGTCCTGGAGGAAGTACCGGCAAAGTGCGCCTTGGAAGTGAGGCTGAAGAGCCATCATTGCACATACTTTGGACATGTTATCCAGGAGGGAACAGTCCCTGGAGAATGACATTGCGCTTCTGAAATGAAAAGAGAAACACCTTCAATAAGCTAGATTGACACGTGACTGAAACAGTGGATTCAAACAGAGCAACAGTTATGAAGAAGGTCCAGAACCGGGTAGTGTTTGATTCTATGGCACGAGGGTCCCTGTGTATTAGAGGCTACTCAATAGAACCTAATAACAACAACAGACTTTATGGGGGCTGGTTCGTAACTATAGGTTATACGTAAGCACGATATTTGCAATCTAGGGTCTGCCTGTCATTTTAGTAGCAACAAGAACAGTAAAAGTTGCTTGAGGGTGTACTGTGTGCCAAGAGCTTTGCATATGCATAAGTTCACTTTAGTTTTGTATATATGACTTTGCGTTTATTTCAGATCAGAAATGTCACAGAGGATAGCCTAAATGACTTGCTTGATGTCACAGAGTGGCAGACACAGAATTCAAGCTCAGCTCTCCCTGGCTCCCCAGCCCAGACATATGTGACTGCCACATCAGCCCCCCAACAGAGCTGTGGGAGCTCGAAAGCGAGAGGAGACCCTTTGATTGAAGGCTGCATGGAGACTGAGACCTTCCCGTGGCCTTCAGAAAGAGGGTAGGTGGACGTACCAGAGTAGAAGTATGTTATGAGGCAGAAAAATGGCTAATGCAAAGATTTGGAGAGAGCAGAGAGAGTGGTAGGCTTGGGGTGTTATAAATCCTGGGAGCAGGGACGCCAGTTGTGAGAAGATAGTGGACATGCTGGGGTCTGGAATGCCTGGCCAGGGACTTTGGGTCTCAATAGAAGAGACATGGGGAGCTATGGAAGGTTGTTGAACTACCAAACTCTGTGTCTCCCTTGACCTGTATATTCTACAGGCGAGCCAGGTGGGCCAGAGAGAGCTTGGCATCAGGGTCCTCTGACATCTGTTCCAGCTTCACCTGCCTCCACTCCTTTCATCAGCCCTCTGGGCCTGGTATGCTCACTGGGAAACATATATGTGAGCAGGAAACTGCTCACATTCACGGCTACACCTTTGAGCTCACAGCTCCTGCTTCCTGGTATGCCCATTTCCTCTGTCCAGATCCTATCCATTGCTCAGCTCCTGGCCCATTTCCTCCAGGAAGCCTGCCTCAACCACACTTGCCCTTAGAACTGTCAGTGTCTGGGCTGAACAAGAACCCACCCCACTTCCTCTCCCCTGCAAGCCTCAGCACAAAACGTCCACTGCTGACTATTGGTCTCACCTGTCCGGCAACTTTCTTCTCCTGGCAACAGGATCTGAAATCTCCTTGTGAAACTGCTCCTTCTCCATATTTGGAGCATGCAGCTGGAACAGAACTCACCTGTGCCTGGTGGCTGAAAACATCCTGTCCCCTAGATCATTGTGATTGGGGTCAGATTTCTGGCAACATTGATTGAGCCCCTGAATCAAGCTAGGCTTGAAGCTCTATTTCTCTTTTTTTAATTTGTGTGTCTCTTTCTTGTGAGTTTCTTAAAATATTTTTGTCAAGTGGACAGTCTGTTCCACGCAGTTCAGACAGTCTCAGATCTGCCCTTGATGGCCTCCAGACTCCTGGTCACTACATCACAACCTGAAAGATTTCTTCTCTTTATTTTGGCTTCTGTTGCTCCCCAGTGCTCCAGAATAATGTCCAGACTCGTTGGCCTGGCATTTAAGGCCTTTTCCTGTCCTGCTCCAGCCAGTCCATCTGTGTGATAGCCACTGGGAACATCTCTTGATTCTTCCCCGTGACTATGGCATTGTATGTGCTGTTCCTTGAGCTAGGGCTACCCTTCACCCTGCCCCTATTCTTTCTGGAAAACTACTCATTCTTCAAGACCTCATCACCCATCTGCCATCCTTTGATAGGATACAGTATTCCTTCCCTCTGACACCCAAGCCTGCTTTAGATAAATGACCACAGGAATGGCTATTATCTTGGGCTTGGCTACCTTCTCCTCAGCTCAGGAGCTCCTCAAAGGCAGGTCATTCTTGTTCATTTCTTATCTCCCAAAGTGCCTATTCCTAAATAGTTGTCAACTGACTAAAGCAATGGGCACTCATTCTGAAGTCATGCCTTGAGGCTTTCTGGAGCCTTCTGGTTAACTGCCCACTGGATTGTCTTGACTTCAGGACTTCTTAGAGCCTTTAATGTGTTAATGATCCCTGAAAGGGAGAGAACACAGGAACCAGCTCTGGCAGCCTGCTTGAGATCATCTTATCTAACTATACTACCACAAAGAGGGCACAGAGACTCATCAGGGCCTTGACAGCAGAGTGGAGCCTGGAGTCCAGTCCCCTGTCCCCTCTCTCCCACATTCCACTTTTCAGGGCCCCCAGGAAGCACAAGGCTTGTCTGTAGCAGAATGGTAAGAGGGAGGCTCTGGAAGCATCCTGTCTCCCTTGGAGGCTCCTGCCCCCTCACCAGTTGAGCCGCTGTAGTCCAGCGACTTAACCTCTCTCAGTTAAAATGTCCTGCTCTGTGAGGTGTTCACAGTAACAGCAGCCTACCTCACCAAGGTGGCAAGAAGATCGAAGCAAGCAGTTGACAGAGCAGGTAGGCCCACAGCACAGTACGTGCTGGACAAACTGCCACCTCATCTCTGTGACCTCTGCATTCCCAGGAAAGATGAGAAGACTGAGGCCCAGTCAAGAGCTGAGACATCACTAGACACTAGGCCGGACCTGGGCTGCCTTCCACAGGGCGTGGATTCGAGTCTTAGCTCGTGGCCTGCAGGTCTGAGTGTTCAGTCAGCCCTCTCTCCCTGTGAACTTGAAAAGAGGCACGTTTTGTTTATCATTCACACATATCCCTAACTTCCACCCCCATTTTCATACCGGCTCAATAAATTAGATTTTGTCAAGGGGTTTCTGACAGGCAACTCAAACAGGCCTGTGCATGAAGGGAATGAAAGGCCATAGGGGTGGATCTAGGCCTTGGGCTTGACTGGTGAATGCCGGCCCTGGGTAGCTGCATCCTAGAGACAGAAGAGTATCTTTCCTTGGAGTGAACTGAGAGGACTCTGTACTCATATAATTCTCTCTAGAGGTCACCCAGGACTTGCTCCTGGGGGATAGGCCCCATTGACAATTGATCCAGACACCTCCTGCCCTCACCCCAACCAACTCACACCCTGGGTTCAAGCTGGGAGAAAGGTGTAGTCAAGTCTTTTCCTTTCTGCTCAGTCTCCTTGGAGCAACTGGTGGATTTGAACCACATTCCTTTGGGATGGCAATGCAGCTTTTTGCCACTAGGCCACCAGAGCTCCTGTTCTTCAAACTTTAGAGGCTACAAATCTTTATAGGAGGAGACTGTCCATCTTTTTCCCAGAGAACCTGATGGATTCAAACTGCCAACCTTTGACTTATGTTTCCACCTCATATGTTACACACATGCCACACAATAGGTGCTAAATTACTGTTTGGGTTTGACCTTCTCTTGGGCTACTCACCAGACATAGAAAGAATCCAAAATGAGGAACAGGGAGCCTTGGTTCCAACCACAGCCTGCTCTGACCTTGGGCGAGACCCAGCAGAGTGTGTTTCCCTCTCTGTGCCATGAGGAGTTTGCATGGTTTCCATCCGCTGCTCCTGCCCTGGTACTGTGGCTGCCCCTGCGAGGACCGGCCCAGGCTCACCTTCTCTGCTCTCACTGAGATTTGACTTCCTTGCATCTCCCAGCTCCTCTCCACCCTAAGAACTTTGCACAGACAGTTCTCTCCTCTCGCCACAGGTTCACCTATTTACCCCCAGCTCATCCTTGCAGCTCTCAGCCCAGTCATCACCTCTTGAATACCCTCCCCCCCATGCCCGGGCCCTCTGCCACCCACTCCTGGAGGCCCTGCTTTCCTTTGCATATTTAACCCACATGCACTTCACGTAGATGTGGTTTTCTTGACCAATATCTTTCACCTAGCAGACTGAGTTCTTTGAGGTCAGGGATGCACTGATCTGCCTTGGTCTCAGCTATATCCCTACCAGGACCCGAAACAGGGCCTAGCACAAAACCAGGCCTATTCAACAAATAGCTTTTGAATGACTGGCTGGCAGACCTTGTTGTGCATCAGTGGACAGGAAAGGGCCGCTCCACTCACAAAACTCCCCTCTCAGCAGTGTCTCTACACCACCCTTCTGTCAGTTTGTTGTACTGCAACAGCCTGTGTGCCACTATGACACTGGAAGCTATGCCACTGGGATTTAAAACACCAGCAAGGTAATCATGGTGGACTGGTTTCAGTGGAGCTGTCAGACTGAGACTAGAAAGAAAGGCCTGGTGATCTCCTTTCCAAATAAGCCTGTTGAAACCCTATGGATCGCAACAGAACACAGTCCATGTGGTGCTGGATGGTGAGTCCCCTAGATTGGAAGATATTTAAATGCCACCATGGCTGTCACAATAGACACAGCCTATCAAGGATCATACAATGGTAGGGGTGCGGCTGGACAGCAACAAGCATTGACAACCAGGCCCCCGGCTGACTCAGCCTTGGAGAGATGAGGGAGGCTGTTGAGGAACGAGGGTGCTTTCATCCTTCCCACGACAGGCTCTCACTGCCCTCAGAGGGCAGGCTGGGCACAGCGTGAGCCCTGGTGGGTGAGCTGTGTGCTGTCCACACCCACGCCCGTGTTCTCTCCAGCCGCTCCCAGACATCCTGAGAGCTCGACAAAAGAATTGCTACAGCTCCCTTTTCCAGACAAGGAAAGCAGCCCCAAGAGGCAGGCTGGCTAGACAGAGCAAACAGGCGATGGGGCTGGAGCAGGACCCCAGGTTTGACCGAACTGGAAGGCTTTCCTGCTGTCCACCTAATAGAGGAGGGAACTGAGGTGCAGAGGGGAAAGGGCTGGCCCAAGGCCAGCGAGCAGCAGGATGGATATGGGCATCTGTGGTTCTGGAACTCAGATCTTCTCCCTGCTAACTAACGGGAAAGACCCCTGGGTTTGACCCCAGGATACTCCTGTGACTTTGGATGACAGAAGGAGGCCTGGCAACATAGTAGATTACGTTTTAGGCTGCTTAATCAAGAGGTCAGAGGTGAGGGAGTGCTGGTGGCTTAGTGGTAAGGAGTTGTGCTGCCAATCCAAAGGCACATAATTTGAATCCACTATCTGCTCCGTTGGAGAAAGATGGACAATTTCTTCCTGTTTGATTACAGTCTCTGAAAACCCACTGGAGGCTCAGCTGTGTGTCCGTTCTGACTCAATGGCACAAAACAAAACAGTCAATGGTTTATATTCACCAGTTCCCGCATGAAAGAAAATGAAAGAGCCTCCTCTGGTTACAGCCTCAGAAACCTGACGAAAGGTTTTCACAAGCTGGAATCCACTCAGCAGGAGCAGGTTAGGGTTTTTGGCTTTGTTGTGGTCGCCATGCTGTCAAGTCAAACCAACTCATAGCTAACCCTCCAGTGGGGTTTCAGAGGTTGTAAATCACACAGGAGACTGCCCGTCTTTCTACTGGTAGATTCAAACCACATGCCTTTGTGTTGGCAGCACAACTCTGTATCTCTAGGCCACCAGGCACCCAGTTTGGTTGACAGTTAATGCCACAGGGAAGCTCAGAAGCGCATAACACTGGTGGGGAACACCCTACGGGTTAGCTTGAGTCAGTCTTCCACTTGTCAGTGGTCTCACCTTGCCTGAATTGCTTGATTTTTTCCATGCTTCAGTTTCCTCCCCTGTAAATTGGAAGCAACTGGATGTATTGCACTAGGAAAATCTGTAGTCAAGGACCTCTCCAAATTATTGAGGAGCGATGATATCAGTTTGAGAACTAAGGTGCATCTGATTCAGGCCATGGTCTTTTCAATCACTTGTTATTCACCTGAGAGCTGGACAGTGAATAAGGACGACAGAAGAAGAATTGATGCCTTTAAGCTGCGGTGTTGGAGAAGACTGCTGAACATCAATCCCATGGACGGTCAGAAGAACAAACAAATATGTCTTGGAGAAAGTGCAGCCAGAGTGTTCCTTGGAGACAAAGGTGTTGAAGGTTTGTCTTACATACGTAGGACATGTTGCTAGGACAGGCTTTTCCTTGGAGAAGGACATCATGCTTGGAAAAGTGGAGGGTCAGCAAAAGAGGAAGACCCTCAACAAGGTGGAATGACACAGTGGCTAGTGAAATGGGCTCTCCTGTGTCAGGAAGTACGAGCATGGCACAGAAGAGGACAGGGTTCAGATCTGTGGTTCATAGGATCACTATGGGTCGTACTCAACTTGACAGCACCTAACATCAACAAAGGGGAAGCAAATTCAGGCTAATGAGTAAACAGAAAAAGCACTTAGAATAAAGGAGTGGTCTGAGACAGTCTGAGACCAGATAAATGTGAGCTGTGGAGCTGACCCAGCCACAAGCAAGAAGATTAATTCCTCTCCGGATACCATAGGGCTGGAGCTAAGGAGTCCACTGGCTTTTCACTAGCTGGTTTTTGGAAGCAGATCTCCAGCCCTTTCCTCCTAGTCTATTTGAGACAGGAAACTCTGTAAGAGCAACATATAAACTTCCACTGACTGACAAGTAGTGCCTGGGCTGGAAACTGATTCTGCGTAGAAGACAAGAGTTTTTTAAACCCCAAACAACTCCTGTCTCCGAAAACGTGGTTTTGAAATCTCTAGTGCTTAACAACCCCCTAAATCCACATAACCCTCCTGTAACCAAACCAGAGCCAGCCTGGCGTTCAGGTCAGTTACGACTCATAGCAATCTTACTGCACCGATTTCCCAGGCTGTAAGTCTTTCCAGACTCGGACTGCCACTTCTTTCTCCTGCACAGCAGCTGGTGAGTTCAAACCGCTGACTTTGTGGGTTGAAGTGGAATATTTTAACCACTGCACCACCAGGGTTCCTGTAAACAGGCGTTCTTATGGTGCCACCTGACAGATGCAAAAAAACTAAGGCTGAGGTAAGTGATGTGCCCCTATCCTACAGCTTGTAAGTTCCAGTAGTCAAACCCAGAGATCACATGATATTTAAGGGCCAAAGGACCAAGGAGCAAAGAGTGTCATTGTGTCAGTCCCCGGAGTGGAGTCTGGAAAGGTGCTTCTGAGAGTGGGCAGGCTAAAGAGAAGCAGGCAGGTGCTGAAGAAGGCGCAGGCAGGAGCTGTCTCCTTAGGGACTAGAACCTGGGCCCTGAAGTGTGTTGGGTTGGTTGTCACTCTGTATAGTGTCAGCCGGGACAGGCCTCTGAGGCAGAGCTGAGTCTCTCAGTCACCAACACCTGGTAGGTGTTTGCTGAGAGCTCCTCGAGCAAGTGGTCTCCCAGGCACACACCTCCATAGTTTCCAGACCCTTCAATGCACCCCATTCTGCAGATAAGGAAACCGAGGCTTGGAGTGGGGACAGCCATAAGCGAAACCACCCAGGCCTATTTGCATCTTTCCTCTCCTCCAGGGCATGAGCCCAGGGACCATGTCTCCCTCCTCCTGCAGTGAGCACCTGTCCAGGTAAGATCAAAGGCAGTGATGAGGCCAGCAGGTGGACAATGCGGCCAGCAGCTCCACGCTCTCCAAGTCCCAAAGTGCGCATCATCAAGGAGCCTCTTCTGAACTCTAGGAGTCTACACTCTCCTTTTACAGATGGAACAACTGAGACCTGGAAAAAGAATGAGTCACGTCTAAGACCACCAAGTGGGTGAGGACAGCGGGGAACCCAGGCTCTCACAGTCCCAGTCCAGTCCCCTACAGGAAGGTCAGAGGAAACAGGGGAGCCAGGCGATGGCTTAATCTCCCTGCTGACCTCCAGACCCACTGACTCAGATGCTGATGGACCTCACCATTCAGAGGGCTGCTGGCATCTCAACAGAATGGTTCACACCCGAGCTCCTGACCACCACCCTGGTCCAGGTCCTCACTGCTTCTCCAGCTCAGTAACCACGAGGCATTCTTCCTATTGCTTAGGTTCAAAACCTAGAAGCCATTCTCCACCGTCCTATCTCTCCCCTTGCCATCACCACCATCTAACCCCTCCTGTGGCTCCATCTTCAAAATGCAACAAGAAACTGCTTCTCAGGGGAGCTCTGGTGGTCTAGTGGCAAGGAGCTACAACTACAATCCCAGAGGCACACAGTTCGAATCCACCAGATGCTCTGCCGGGAAAAGGAGGGACAATCTCCTCCTGTACCAGTCAGATCTGATTTGACGGTATACTCACACAAAAATAAAAAAAAAAAAAAGAAAAGAAACTGCTTCTCACCAGCCACTCAGTGCCCTTCGTTCCAGGCCACCATGGGACTGCTGTCTGTCCCAGATCTCCTTGTCACCACCCTGGCCTGGCAGTCCACACCCTGCGTGGCAGCCAGAGGAATCCTCAAACCAGACCACCTCCCTCCTTACTCCAAAGCCTCTCGTGGCTCCCATAGCCCTCAGAGGGAAGTCCTGACCACAGACTCATGGCCTCATGTCCTGGTCTCCCTTTTCCCTGTTTCCTCCTTTGTCCCCCAGCCTCATATCTTTGCCTCCTTTGCTATAGTGCACTCTCCTTGCTACCTTTACCCCAAAGCCATTGCACGTTCTGTTCCCTCTGTCTGGGATTCCCTCCTTTAGATGTCTATAAGGCAGCTCCATCACCCACTTTGTATCAGCAGATTTCATCTCCTGGGGAGACCTCCCTTGTCCACCCAGTTTACAAATGGCAGCCCTCTCCATCTACCACATATAGTCCTTCCTCGGCTCTGTTTCCTCCACAGCTGGCCCCATTTTCTAGTATCTTATTTAAGGGGACCCATTCACGCTGTTCACCCTCCTCCTCTCTCTCCCCACCTCACCCCCACTAGGATTTCCCCTTCCTCTGAGCAGTGTCTGGGACAGAGTAGAATCTCCCGATTCATGTGCACTTAAGTTTGGTAGACTCTCACTGGATCCCTGTAACAATTCTAGGTGGGAGGTCTCCTCAGTCTCCTGTCCCAGGGAAGGAAACTGAGGCTTTGCTCGAGGCCGCCAGGGCCAGGATGCAGTAAGCCCGGGACTTGGAGGCCAGCCAGCTTCCCACTCTGTCCGGCCAGGCGAAGCGTGGGCTGCAGCAGGCGCTCTGAGCAGCACATGGTGAGGAGGTCAGGGAGGTGGGCAGGCCTGCGGCTCCAACCTGCCCGCCCGCTGGCACAGGCAATCCCCTCCCCGAGTGGGGAGAAGGTGCCACCAGTAATGTCAGCGTTCCAGGGTGGTGGTGTAAGAGGGGCGTTGGGAAAGGCTCAGGGGCACTGGGTCCTTTCTACAGTTGCCCGGTCCTCAGAGCCCAAACGGCCCAGGGTGAGAAAGGAAGCCAGTGGGATCCAAAATAGGCTTGTGTTTCAGGAAGTGAAACTGGGTGATGAGGACAGTGGGCTGGAGGAAGACCCAGACCTCCTAGGTTGAAGCTGACAGAGCCAAGGGTCTTCTCCTCTGGATTCCTGGGCCCTGGGACTTTGGGAATGGGTTCAGGTTCATCTCACAAGCCATGTGACCCTGGACAAATCCCTTCACCTCTCTGACCCTCAGTCTCTTCCTCTGAGACCGAAGGTGTTATGAACCTGGTCAGGGTCTGGGAAGATGTGTTGAGGCAAAGCGCCAAAGCCTGTGACTGTCATTCAAAAGGTAGTAGCAGTTGCAGCCTCTCTCCGATGACTTCTTCTCCAGGAAACCGCCTCAGATCTTTCAGTCAGAAGGAACGTCTCCCTCTCTGTTGCCTCCTCCTTCCCTTGCCTCATTGCCATTGAGTCGGAACCAGCTCATGGCTGACCCTCCAGTGGGTTTTCGGAAGCAATAAATCACACAGGCAGAGATTGCCCATCTTTCTCCTGCAGAGCAGCTGGGAGATTTGAGCCACGAGGGCCACTCGAGCTCCAGCTCCTCCTAATTTCTATTTGGTTTGGTTCACAGGTGTCTTCATGAGAGGAGTGTGGGATTTCTCAGATCCCCAGGGCCTAGCTTGGGAAGGTGCCACATACTGATGCTGAAGAGGAAGCTGAGTGCAGAGGCTGCGATGGATTGTTGGGGATTTGGTGTCTACATACTGAAAGCCAGTGTTTGGAGCACCCTAGAGTTGTGGGCAGAGGGAGACTAAACATATATGAGTTCAGTTGCCTCAGAGCCTCAGTCTGATCATCTGTAAAATGGAAAGCCTAAAGATATGAGATGCACAGCCTCTCTGTCCTAGGCCAATAGATTACCCAAGATACCGCCCAGGCCTGAGTGAGCTTCCGCCAAAGCTGCCCTATGGTGGGATCCTTTAGATCTGAGAGCTCCCACATACTATTTACTTCAGCTCCTGTCCTGCCCTGGAAAGAAACAAGCCTTAGAAACGGGAAATCTGGCAGATGCTGTCAAGGACTTGTCCAGTTAAATCAGGAGACTATAAGTGACGGAACTTTTCCAGGCTTTCCAGGAAAAGCTCAGAGACATTAGGGTACTTGTCCACTGCCACACAGCAATTAGGAGGAGGGCGGGTAGGCTACCCAACCGTCCTGACTTTCAGTCTAGGCTCCACTCATGCCATGCACCCTGGGCTGCTGGTCACTAAGGATGTGTGTCTGGGGAGTGTCTGCAGTTACATCTTCATAAATTGAGAATCAGAACACCCATCCTATAGACAAAGACTTCAGGCCCAGAGAAAGGAAAGGTCTCATTGCAGACCTTCCCAATCTCCCAGAGGCCCCACCTCTGGGAGAGTTGTAGAGCTTCTCACAGATTCCTGCAGTCTCCTGATGGATGGACCTTCAACTCTGGTCACTAAACTCGAGATTGAGGCTCCTCCAGGAAGAATATCAAAGCCTGTGTCTTGAGTTTCCCATCAGCCCCACGCGTGAGACAACCTCTGAGCATATAATTGCATGTCTGCTGTGTATCCTGATAGACAGACCCAGAATAATGAAGCCAAACACCAACCTATCACTTAATAGGTGCAGGACCCTGTTCAGGGATTAGCCTACATAAACTCAGTTAAATCTCACAGTAACTCCATGAAGTTGTTGCTGTTGGCACCTTCGAATATGTTTTATCTCCTAGTGACCGGAGTACAACAGAATGAGACACCGTGTAGCCCTGCGCCGTCCTAACTACCAGGGCTGGGCTTGAACTTGTTGTTGCAGTCACTGTGTCAACTTATCTCTTTGCAGGTTTTCCTCTTGTTCACTGACTGTCTACTCTATCGAGCAAGCATGAAGTCTTTCTCCAGGGACTGGTCTCTCCTGAGAACACACCAAAGGCTATGAGACAAGGTCTCACTCACCATCCTCGCCTTTAAGGAGCATTTACTAGCTGCCCTTTCCCCAAGTTTGTTCTTTTGGCAGTTTAAAGTGGGCAAAATAGTCTTTGCCAATACTACAAAGACATCAATTCAGTTTCCCTTGTTCGTTGTCTAACTTTCACATGCATCTGAGGTGATCGCAAATACCATGGTTTAAGGAAGGTGTACCTTAGTCCCTAAAATGACATCCTTGCTCTTTGGCACTTTAAAGAGATGCTTTATGCCGTTTTGCTCATTGCTGTATGTGATATCTCTTGTGGTTTCTTAACTGTGGCTCCCATGGGCATTGACGGAATCCAAGTAGAATGGTATCTTATTATTGTTGTTCTGTGCCATTGAGTTGACTCCGACTCATAGCAACCCTATGAACAACAGTTCTGAACCCTGCTCTATCCTGAGCCAATTTCATTGTCTCTGACACACCTACCCCTATTACCTAGTCACTGAGTCAATACTTCTCATCCAGGGTCTTCCTCTCTTGTGCTGTCCCTCCATCCTTCCAAGCATGATTAAACCCTCTTCACTCCTTGCAATATGCCCAAAGTCTGTCAGAGAGAGAGAGTCAAAATCCTTGCCTCCAAGGAGCAGCCTGGTTTCACCCTCTCTGTGACAGATCTGTTTGTCCTCTTAGCAGTCTATGGTATATTCAGTACTCTTCTTCAGAATCACAACTCATAGGCTTTGATTCTTCTTTTATCATCCTTAGTCATTGTCCAACTCTCTGATGTAATTGTGAAGACTGGGTCAGATGTACCATAGTCTCTATACTGACATCATTGCTCTTCAGTACTCTGGAGAGGTCCCTGACAGCAGATTTTTCCCAATGGAATTTGTCTTTTGATTTCTTGGCTGCTAGTACCAGAAGTTTTGGTTGTGGAGCCGAGAAAACTGAAGCTGTTAACAACCTCAATATCTTTTTCATCTATCATGATGCTGTCAGTTGGTCCAGTGGTGAGAATCTTTGTTTCCATGATGTTGAGCTTCAACCCATATTCTTGATATTCTGTAGTAAATGCCTCAAGTCCTCCTCTGTTTCGGCAGGCAAGGTTGTGTTATCTTAGACAAGTCCTATCTTTTCTCCCTTATGTTATTCATTGGTCCAGTTCTGAGAATGTTTTTATTATGTTGATGTGTAATCTACACCGACGGTTCTGGTATTTGTTCTTCATTAATAAGTGCTTTAAGTCTTCTTCATTTTCAAGAAGCAAGATGGTGTCATTTGTGTGCAAGTTGTTAAGTTAATGAGTCTTCCTCCAATCTTGATATTGCATTTATCTTCATATAATCCGGTTTCTTGGATTATTTGCTCAGCATACAGATTAAATATGTGTAGTGAAATTATACATTCCTGATATACACCTTTCCCTATTTTAAACCATCCAGTGTCTCCTTGTTCTGTCTAAATAACTACTTCTTGGTATCTGTACAGGTTCCATATGAGCACATTTTTTTTTCTTCATATGAGCACAATTAAGTGCTCTGGAATCCTCATTCTTTAAAATGTTACCCATAATTTGTTGATCCGCAGAGTTGAGTATCTTTGTATAGTCAATAAAACATAGGTAAACATCTTCCTGATATGTCATACTTTCAGCCAAGCGTCATCTGATGTCAGCAATGACACCCTTTATTCCACAGCCTCTTCTGAATCCAACTTAAATCTCTGGCAACTTCCAGTCAAGTCAATGTTCCAGCCATTTTTTTTTTAATTCCCTAGAGAGCTGTGGTGGCCTAGTGGTAAGAAACTCTTGTTGCAATTCCAAAAGCACAAGGTTTGAATTCACCAGTTTCTCCCTGGAAGAAGGATGGACAATCTCCTTCCATGTGATTAACTGCCTCTGAAAACCTGCTGGAGGGTCAGCTATGGGTCGATTAAGACTCGACAGTACACGGCAACAACGTGAGGTGGATATTAGGATTACCTTCATTTCACAGATGGGAAAGCTCATGCAAATCCTGGACTTATCTCCACATCTTCATGAAAACCACACCTCCTCCCAGTTCACAGTCCAGGGAGTGATGACCCCAGTCCTTCAGGCGACTGCTCGTGACACCGTGACACCGGGGCCACTGTCCCTCCCTGCCACCCAACCCTCTCCAGTCAAACCCACCTCCTGACTGGGCCCCTAAGGCAGGGACATCATTCACCTCCAAGGGGAGGATTCAGCCATCTCTTCCCCTCCCACCTGCTCTTAGACATTACTCTAAAAGCTCTTCTTCTCCCTTCTTGTGGGGGTTGTTGTTCGGTGCTCATGTGGTGGTGGTGTTGTGACTTGGAGTTGACCCATGACTGACCTTGGCTGTTAGAGGCTGTAAATCTCTTTCAGGCTGTGAATGAAAGGAGATTGCCTCTCCTATGGAGCAGCAGCTTTTGAACCACCTGTCTTTGGCTTGGCAGGATAGCTCCTTCCCATTTGGCCTATCAGTGGAGCTCATCAATGTTTCCCTCCTTCTGACTCTTTCTATCTCTGATTCTGTATATCTTTCTCTCTCTCTCTTGCCTTTCTTTGTCCATCTCTCACAACCCACCTCCCACGCATCATGTCAGGTCTTAGTTCCACAGGCCTCTCAAATCCCACCATCCCTCACCACCTCAGCTCTGCTGGACCAACCTCGGCTGTCTCTCCACTCCCGCCCTCACCTCTCACAATCCACTCTCCTCATAGCAGCACTGGATGCTGGAGAAGAGTCAGACCTCTTCCTGCTCTGTAACCAGCCCTCGATGGCTCCCGTGCCACTCAGAGAAGAATCCAAAGTCCTCAGAAAGACCTCCCAGGCCCTGCGTGCCCCCACCTCTGGGGCCTCTCCTCTCTGTCTCTCACTTTGCCCCACTTTGCTTTATTACAGACATTCTCAGAGTTCTCATCTGCTTCAAGGTATTTGTCTTCTGGAATATTCTTTCCTCCAGGCGTCTGCACTTCATGCAGCTCCCCGATTTTTCTCTCCTCAGCATTTACAGCTCTGGCGCACTGTATACATTTTCCTTATTCTTCGTCATTATCGTTGGTCCCTCCCACAAGGGCACGGATTTCTGCCCTGTGTTTGTGCCGCTCCCTGGGGCTCAGCACGCCTTTGATGAATGAGTGGGTGGTTCTGTGGAAGATCGTATTGGACCTGCACACTCTGCTTATGTTAACTTCAGCGGTTCCCACTCCGGAGTCAGCAGGCAGCCTTGTTTCCACCTGGGTCCTTCCTTGTCCGCCCCTCAAATGCACTTGGTTCTTCGCAGTGGCCACCAGACCCCAAACCAAATCCATTTCCATTCCTTCCAAGTTGATTCCAACTGAAAGGGACCCTCCAGGACAGAGTGGAACTGCTCCTGTAATCTTTCTTCTTCTAAAGAGAAACTGGTGGGTTTGAACTGCTGATGTCTGGTTAGTTACTTAAGTATTGTACCAACAGGGATCTTCAGTGGTAGCCCACAGTCTTAGAAAGCCAGGTCTGACGTGTCTTCCCCTTCCCCACACCCCAGTTCCCCACCTGGCCCCAAACGTAGAAGAGCTGGCCCACTCCCTGTCCTGCTTCTCCCTCCCCTGCACCCCTGCCCCATTTGTCACCCTGCCAGGGACACAGGATATCACCCACTCCTGCCTGCACTCTGTCGCTCCCTGGCTGGCCCACATCTAGGCACAGAGAATAGATTCCCTGAAAGCCTACTAAATACAGGCTCCACTCAGTGTGTTTATCAAGGACCTACTATGTGCTAGGTTCCATGAAAGTCACAGCGCAGGCCTGACTTGCTGAGGCAGTTTCCACCGGGAACACCTTGGCCTGGGAGCTCCCCTGACCACTGTTCTGAGCTCTCAGGCTCCCTGCTCCCAGGGCAGTGCTCCGTGTGATCTCCCCTGACCACTGAATTTAAAATTGTCATAACCACCCCCACCTTGATAAGGGTGAATAAGGATGACAGGAGAATTGATGCCTTTGAGCTGTTATGTTGGAGAAAAACGATGAACATCCCATGGAAGGCCAAAAGAACAAACACACGTCCTGGAGAAAGTACCGCCAGAGACAAGGATAATAAAGCTTCACGTCACACTGCGACGAAGGGCTGTTCCTTGGAGAGGGACATGATGCTCAGAAAGGCAGAGGTTCAGAGAAGGAGAGGAAGACCCTCCACCAGGTGGATTGACACAGTGGCTGCTGCAATGGGCTCTAGAGTGTCAAGAAGTATGAGGATAGGACAGGGTTCAGATCTGTCATTCGTAGGGTCACTATTGGTCGTACTCGACTCAATGACACCTAACAACAATAACAACCCCCACCCCATGCTCCCTACCCCTTCTGTGTTTGTTTGCTTTCTGTCTCTTCCACAGAAGTACTTTGTCTGTTCTGTCCTCTGCGCTGTGACCAGCACCTAGGACAGAGCTGGGCACGGAGGAACTGGTGTTGAATGAATGACTGGAACCTTTGAGAATAATAACCACATGAAGCGATGGGGGTGGACCTGTTTGGACTGGGAGAAGCCTCTCTGAAGAGGTGGTATTTGAGCAGAGGCTGAGCCTGAAGTGGAAGAAGGTTCTGGATGGAGGAAGTTGTAAATGAAAAGGCCTTGGACAGGGCTGAGCTTGGGGTGTTCAAGAAAAAGCAAGTGAGGAGGGTTGAGGGAATCAGGAAGAGTGGGTGCCTTGGGGGAGAGAGAAAACATCTCTTTCCAGGAGGGTAAAATGAGGCTCCTGGAAGTTAAGGGACTTGTCCAAGGACATGGTAAAAGTGACACAGGAACTGGGACCTGCTGAGACTTGGGACCAAAAGCTCTGGCCTTCTCTCCCAGGAGGGGTCCTCCCTCCACGCTGTTTTCCAGGCTTGGCCCTTTCTCTGCTCATTAATAGCTAATCCAGGTGAGGCCCTGCCCAGTCTGGAGGCTCTGGATATTGGTTGGGCCCAGCAGGCTTCAGGGCAAAGCCCAGTGAGTGAGCCAGGGAGCAGGGGCTGGTGGGGGGCAGCAAGACCTGTGTTCCCAGGGTCTGAGCCACCAGCATTCCGGAAGAGGCATTATTTGACTGACTGGGGAGGAAGTTTCACAGACAGAACCAACCAAAGTCTTGGAGACCAAATGAAAGTGGGACCAGGGCACCCTGCCAGAGACTTCCCCAACCCCACACTTAACATCGCCCTCCAACTCGACTCGTAGGGACCGAATGGGACAGAGCAGAACGGCCTCAGGGCTCCAAGGCTGTAATCTTCATGGACGCAGGTCTCCACATCTTGCTTCAGCAGAGTGATTGGCGAGTTTAAACAGCACAGTGATCAGGAGGTAAGTGCTTAACCGCTGCGCAACCGGGTCTCCTCAGAACCTTCTCAGGCAGGGAGGGAGACCATACCCCGAACTCTTTTTGGCGACTGTGGAGCACTATGGGACTGGTCGCCAAGGCTGCCCTCTGTGTCCCTGTCGTAACCCTCCAGGCGTCTTCATTCTCCTGGAGACATCCATGCTCCCTCATTTCCTCCTCCAGGTCCTCGTCCTGGCTGGTCTCACAGTCGAGACACACGCTTCCCTGTTCTTTGCCTGGCCTCAGCTCAGTGCCTCTGCTCAGCTTCTAGACCTTAGTTCAAGCAGGCCCACGTCTGAGGCCTTCCCTGACCAGTGTCCAAGCCAGGCCTGTCCCTGCCCCACCTCTCTCACTCGCCTGCAGAGGGCCTTTGCTGATTTTCCAAGGGCAAAAATGACAATCATCTTATGTCCTGGTTTTCCTGTCTAATGTCTGTCCCCACCTCTAGTTCACCCTACCTCCACTGGCTGTGAGTGTCTCAGGTGTCTCATCCCTGGAGTCCCCCACTAGGGCCTCACGCAGGGTCTGTCTGGCACATGATTGTCAATCATTAAATATCTGTGGAATGAGTTTCTAACCTTCTCATTGTATAGAGGCAGCAAGTGGGGTTCAGAGAGGGCAAGCCACTTGCTCAGGGTCACACAGCAAATCAGAGGCTAAAGCCTTGGGCGACTCACCTCATCTCAGTCCAGGGTCCTCAACCTGCATGGTGACTGGCTCTTAGAGTTTGGCCAGCCCCACTTCAGCCTTTCATTCAGATGCTGCCTCTACCTCTCCTGTTCTGAAGAAAAGAGAGGAGTGGAAAAAGGTGGAAAGGGATATATAGGGGTGAGAGGGTATCAGAGATGCCAGGTGCTCCGGGGACACCCCGTGGCACTTGGCCAGCACACTCTGGACCTTGGGACCCACCGTCCAGCATGCCTTTGCCTGCCTGAGCTAGAAGGGTTAAATTTTGTGCTTGGCTCTGAGCTCGCTGTGGACCGTGGCTGGGACAGAACATCTGTCTGTTGCTATGGTTGCCGTACACTTGAAGGGGATGGCTGGATAATTATGGCAAATGCCGCTGAGCGAGGGAGAGGGATGCCCGAAGCTGCTTAGGACCCTTGCCCATCACTGCAGTGGTGGCCGCTGACCCCACGCTAGGCAGATTCACTGTCCCCAGGCTGTGCTTTCAAGGCTGAATGCAGTCAAGTCTACCGTCATCTTGGCCTTGGTTTCATGAATGGGCCTGGCCATGAGCTCTTGGGCACCCTAGGGACAGCAGACACTGGCATCAGTGCCTCTGTCCATGAACCTACTGGCCCCTTAAGGTGGCCTCTGACAATGTCCCACTGCTGCACTGTCGTGTTCCCTGTCCCCTCCCCAAAAGACATCTTGTCATCCGACTTTGTTCACATGTGTCCAAGAAGTGGCAGGCAGAGGCTGTCTAACTGTCTAAATCCCGGTCTCTCTGCCCAGTCCAGTCAGGTGCCATGCGGGTGGCTCACTGCCCGCCTCCTCCGAGCCTCAGTTTCCCCATCTGCCCGTGTGTCCAGGCAGAGCTGAAGAAGTATCTGGGATGAGACCTGGGGCAGCGGCAGCTCTGGGACAGGACACAGCCGCCCCAACATTGCTCATGGGCAGCCTCAAGCCGCCTTGGAGATTTATGACCTGAGGAGTGTGGTCCGTGGAAGGGTTGCGGGTTGCTCAACAAAGCAGCCAATAGCTTTATTTGTCCTTGGATCCAACCCCTGCCCAGCCAAGCTGTCTGCAGGACAAAGGGACCTGTGGGGGCGGCCACACCCTTCCTCCCCCAGCGGGGAGCTCACCTTCCTGCTGCCTCAGGCAGCAAGAGGAGAGGCAACCCCCGACTCCCAAATGCTAGTTCCTACCCCCTCTGTAACCACCTACCACCACGAGGCCAGGCACCTTCCCCAAGGTCACTGCAGGGTTCCTGGCTCTTCCCCTAGTGCTGCCCCCTCCCTCCTGGCAACACCCCTCCTCCCTTCTCTCTCCCCACCTGCCTCCCTCACACAGCAATCCTGATGATAATAATAACTGACACTGTGCCAGGCCCCGAGCTCTGTGTGTGTGAGCTTCTTTCAAAAAGTCTGTGAGGGGCACACCGTTTCTAATTTTGCTTTCCAGATGGGGAAAACCGAGGTAGATCACAGTAATGCTGTTGTCCAGGTTACCTGGCTGATAAGTAGAACAGTGCAGAAGGTCAAAACAGGACCTCTAGGGACATCAGCTTATTTTTTTTGTCTCCCCTTTCCCCCACCCCTCAACCCTGGGAGGCCTCTTCAAAGGCAGGGACCGATCTAGTTCTTGTACCCCCAGGTCTGGGCAGAGCAGGCAGCAGCAAAGTTTTAACTTTTCATTCATTCATCTAATATTCATTGAGCGCCTATGATGTGCCAAGCCCTGTGCTGGATGAATCAACACATTCCCTTCCCACATTGGCCAATCCAGCGGAGAAATAGAAGGAGGTCACTCTGGCGCTGTTATTTCCCCAGACTCTCCCACAAGTCTGAGGCAGACAGACATTACAGTTCAGGAGAGGGATGCCCAGAGAGCCCAGGGACCCTGCCCAAGGTCACGCAGCTGTCCCAGGTGGAAGCTCGGGCTCAGTCAGCTCAGAATTCTGTCTGCCCTGGTCTGCCGCAGTCCTTGACTTTGGTACACTCCAATCGAGTGACCAACTCGTCCTGGTTTGTCCTCTGCAGTCTAACAAACTGGGTGATCAGTTGCCCAATCTCCTAGGTGCCACAATCCAGGCTCTGGAGTTAGTTCACTGCTTGGTCTCGGAGTCAGACCCCACGCTGTTTCCAGGGGTACAATCTCTTGGACAAGGGAGGTCAGTTCCTCCCTGCCTCTCCCAGGGAGAAGTGGGCCACTCCCAGGCCGCCTTAACAGGTTGAAGTCAATAGGCCTCTGCCAGGGGAGCCACCAGGCCTGCCCTCTTCCGTTTCCCTGGGGAACAGGACGCTAGCTGGGCTGGGAGGCCCGAGTCCTCCTTAAAGAGACAGGAGCAAGCTGCAGCTGGCTCCGCATACCGAGCAGGCAGCTCCTGTGAGCCATGAATCAGCATCCCAGGGGCCCTCAGAACAGTCAGAGCATTTTCTCAGCTAGGGCCCCACTGCAGGGAGGACAAGGAGGTCTGCAAGGGGGTGAGGACTGGGGGCCCATGGACACAGGCAGCTTGCTTCCCTTTCTGGGGATCAGTGTGTCCCAGCTAGGACATGCAGACAGTGGGTCCCAGAGAGTTGCAGTGGGAGATGTAGTCTTCTAGGTCCAAACCTGAGCTTCCTACAGTTTATTGTTTGTCCTGAGCACCTATGTGCCTCAGGATATCCAGAACAATGACATCTGGTATCTATGGCCTCTGAGGCTCCTTCCAACCCAACTTGTTAAAACCTTGTAGCTGATATTAGACGTCTGGATTTCCGGGTACAGTGGGCTGGCTTCTGGGCCCTGGCTCTCTGTGAATGCTGGTGACCTAGTGGTAAGGAGCTGCACTTGCAGCCCAAAGATGAAGTTCAAATCCACCAGCTGCTTCTTCAGGGAAAGATGGACAATCTCTTCTCATCCAATTTACTGCCTCTGAAAACCTGCTGAAGGGTCAGCTATGAGTCAGTTCCAACTTGATGATACACAACAAGGAACACAGACCGGAGGGACAAATAAGTGGACAGATGGTTGGATGGTTTGGTAGCTGAAACAATGAAAGGATGAATGGACAAGTTGGAGAATGGATGGGAGGACAGAAGGAGGGAGTGATGATGGATGGATGGATGGATGGATGGATGGAGAGGAGAAATGATAAGTGGAAGAATAGATGAGGTGGGTTGACCAGTTGGGCCGGTGGATCCTTCAGTTCTCAGCACAAGGGCTGTCCTGTTCTGCTTAGGTGACCGAGTGACCTTCACACTCATTGCCACCTTTCTGGCCCATCTATTCTACCTCTACCTCTAGCTCTCTCCATCTACCTCTCTCATCTCCTACCCTTAAACCAACTAAGGCCACCACTGTCTTTTCCTTGGCTTCTCTCATCTCACTTCATGTCATTTTTCAAGGGCAGGATCAGGAGTTGGGAGTATAAATTAAGCCCAGTTTCCCTGCCCTGAGTCTTTCTATGGCCCTCGTAGAGTCCTACGTGTATGAGCCCCAGAAAAACTTGAGGGCCTTCTCCCAACTAAGACCCCGCCCCTCATAAAGCGCTGCTCTCCTTGCAGTCCCAGTTCACCTAGCCTCTCCCTGGCTCAGAGGCTCAGCAACTGCTGTTCCCTCTGCCTGGAACATTCTTCCATCAGCCTCCAACCTTATCTTACCTCCTTCTCAGCTCCACTGTCACTTCCTCAGGGAAGACTCCCAGACCCCAGCCTAGGCCAGGCCCTCATAGCATGTGACCTTTCTCAGAATTCTAGATCTTTCTGAAGCTGAAGATATGTGTCTGTGTGATTCATAACTTCTCTCTCCCAGCTTCGTGGATCTATGCGGATCCCGACTTTGGGTAAAGCATCACCCCTGCGTGGATTTGGGCTCAGTCTATCTCATTCCCCATTGGGTCTCCCACAAGTAGCACAGGGCCTAGCACATAGTAGGGCTCACTGACCCTTTATTGACTGGCCAGATGAATGCAGGAGATGATGGAGAGTTGGAGAGAGGATGATGGATGGGCAGATGGGAGCAGAGAAAGGAACTGGAAGGTAAAGAATAAGGTGAAGGCTGTTTGGAGAGGGCAGCTTGGGGAAGGGGGGCCTTTTTAGGGAAACAACATTTGAGAAGACACATGATGTGTGGGAAGGCAGGGGAAGAGGCCTTGTGATTATCCAGGCAGCTAGAAGAGTACTACAGTGGTCCAGGCCGAGGTCAAGGTCAGTACAGGGCTGGTATATCCAAGGACACTGGCCACTGCAGCTGAAGGGGAAGAGAGTGGGGCTGGCGACAGGCAACTAGATGGCCTCTGTGGGTGGTCAGCAACATGCCCATGTTCTGCCGTAGAGGGGCCCAGACGTGGAAGAGCTTGTGGACTGTGGGAAGGGGACCAGAGTCTGTCCCAAATGAGATGGGGACCACCCAAAGGCCTCCAGCAGTGCACTGGCACCATCTGCATCTCCCCCTCCCCTCAGGAGAATCTGAGCTCAGGGAGGACAGGCCATGGTGTGTCTGTTACTGCACAGCCCCTTGTAAGCCCAGCGGATGACCTCACTCAGGCTGACTGACCCAACACTCAGGGGCACCCCCATTTCCCAACCAGAAGGCACAAGGATGTTTTCACAACCTCACAACCAGGTCCTGTCCTTCCCGTTGCTCAGTGGAATGGCCCAGCAGCAGCTGCTCGACCCGGGCATGGTTGGCACTAGTGGGAAGGACACTGTTCTGGGTACTGTAGGGCATTCGGCAACATCCCTGGACTGTCTTCAAGATGCCAGATGCACCCCACCCCATGTGGCAACTACAACCTCCAGCTATTGTCAAATGTCTCCTGGGAGGTAAAATTGTGCTGAGTATGGGGAAGGGACCACCACCCTAATTGTGCCCCCCATCCCACCCCCTTCTTGCCTCAGGTCCACCTTAAATGGTGTGTTTTCTTATTTTCTTTTTTACAGTAATTTATTATTATTGTTATTATTATTATTATTATTAATGAAAATTTACAGAGATTTTGGATTTTCATTCATTCATTAATTCTTGCACTTTTCTCCCTGCCCACCCCTCCCTTCCAGTTCGTTCTTCTCTTTGAAAAGTAAAAGAAAAATTCTTTCATTGTTCATCCCTCCCCCCAGACCCACTCCACTATGCAGCCTTTGTTCTGGACTCATGTCATGACAATAATACCTAATCATATACCTCTTTTAAACAGTTTTCTCTCTCATCTATTTCAATGCAGTATACATAATTTATCCCATCTTTCTCAGTCTTCCCCCCAACCCCTATGTTAGTCCCATTTTACAATAGTGGCACTATGCAATATTTGTCCTTTTGTGACTGAGATATTTCACTCAGCATAATGTCCTCCAGAGTCATTAATTTTGAATAATATTTCATGAGTTCATTGTTTTTCAATGCAGCATTGTATTCCATACCACAGCTTCTCTATCCATTTGTTTGTTGATGGGCACTTAGGTTGTTTTCAACTCTTTGATATTGTGAGCAAAGCCGTGATAAACATGGGTGTGCATGTTTTCTTACTTTCTTGAGGTCTCTGCTCAAATGTGACCTTCTGAACCCCATCCCTGCTCCCAGTACTCAACACCCTCACTCCAGCCCCACACCAATTTCCCCACAGCTTTTGCCAGCTCCTGACACACCTTTACCTTATCTGTATGTTTGTCTGGGCTGCCTCTCCTCCCAGGAAGGGCCCTCGGAGGGTGGGCACTGGTTGGATCCCCAGTACTCAGCTGAGGGGTCTCTCCCTGGATTTGTTGAATGAGCTTGGAGCTCCATGAAAATGGGCCCTCGCTCACTGATTTACGAATGAGCACATGGAATCAGAGAGGCTCAGTGACTTACCCAACATCACTCGGCGGGAGCAAGAGTCATCAAGTTGTGGTGACAAAAGGAGAACCCAAGGTCTCTGTTGTGACAGCCGGGCTCATTTGACTCTGTGACTCTGTACTTGGGACATAACAGGCCAAGCGGGGACCAGCATCTCCAGCTCCCAGGAAGCCCAGCAGTCCACTGGAGCTTCACTGAGCCTCCCTAGACAGGAAACAGACATACGATGTCCCCACAGTGGGCGTCACAGCGAGGGCCCGGGGAAAGAGGGAATGGCTGGGTGCTCTGAGCAAGGCTCTTCCAATGACTAATTCATCTTAATTGACAAGATTTTATTGAATTCCTGAAAAGCCTGGTGCTGGGCATTTCGGAAAACACAGTTGCAGCGCCTCCCTGGGAAACGTCCTCTGATTGCAAGCTAGAGGGCAGGTGCTCTTTCAAGATAAAAGTTTGTTGCGTTTGCCCAGTAAACATTCCAGTTTTGGTGGCTGGAGTGGGGGCGGGAGAGAAGAAGAGGAGATATGGTGCTCTGGAGAAGAGGTGTGAGTTCCTGAAGCAGAGAAAGCACTTTTAATAAATTACCAGGAGGAGAATTGTATGTGTTGAAATAAACTCTATCAAGAAATACAGCAGAACTGCCGGAGAGTTGGTTAATAATTCAGAATGATTCCCCAGCATGACACAAGGTTTTTCTTAAAAAAAATATTTCCTGGAGACTGTTGTTTAAAAATATTGTTAATGGCTAGGAGCCATTCAATGGCACCAGATGACCATGAGTGGACAGCTTTGGTGGGGCTCTTGATGGAAGACGAGGGACAAGGCCATGAGGATCTAAATGGCTTGTGGATGAAGGTTAGATTACCAGGAAAGGACAGGGAACACCCAGCTTACTTTCCTCAAAGTTCCTGGGATGGGACAAGAGTACTAGGTAGCATTTTGGAAAGGATGGTGACAGAGTCTTCCTGGGAAATCGTCTCCAGCATCAGGCAAGCCAGGTCAAGCTTCATCTCATCTTTAGCAGGGCTCTGTCCTTGGAGGAGGACATAGTGATTGGAAAGGTGAAGGGTCAGTGTAGGAGAGAAAGTCTCAACAAGAAGAATTGACACGGTGACTCTACCAGTGGGCTCGAGTGGATCAGAGATGATGAGGATGGCACAGCATAGAGCCAGTTCAGATCTGTTCTGCACAGGGTTGCCGTGAGTCACAATTGACACATAACAACAACAACAACAGCAACATCAGGTAAGCAAGGAGATGCTCTTTCAAGATCAAAGTTTGTGGACTTTGCCCTATAAACATTTCTGTTTCAAGGGGCTTAGGGGAGGTAGTGTTCAGAGAAGGCCAGAAGACACAGCTGGGAAATGAATGGACAAGGACATAGAGAAACCCCCTCTCTGACGCTGGGGGGGCACTGGTGGCTCAGCAGGAGAAACTTCTATGCAGGAGGCCAGACTTCAGTTCTACCTTCTGTGAGGCCACGCCTGCCGGCCACTGGAAGCTTCTGTGTTGCTCTGTCGCTGAACCAGTTTCAGAAGAGCTTCCAGATTAAGATCAGGAAGAAAGACCTGGGAACCTACAGAGAAAAATCAACCAATGAAAATTCCACGGTTCACAACGGTCATTCCATTCCGTTGTGTATGGAGTCCCCGTGGGTCAGGGGCCGACAGAACAGCAGATAACAACACCTTCTGCCCTCGCTTTGAGCAAGCGACCCACCCCCACTTCAGTTTCTTCATCTATAAAACAAAGACCCTTTTATCCTCTCAGACAAAAATATTTTTGTTCCTTTTTTAAAATTGAGATTTTAAAGTTTACAGAAAAGTTGAATTTTCATTCATTTCAAAACATATTTACAAATTGTGCAAGGCTTTGAAGAAACTGAGGTGGAAGAGGGCCTTGATCCGACTTATAATCTATACCCACCCAACCGGTGATACAGTGCTACATCTCTTTGCAGTCTCCTTTGATGCAAAGGGATGTGGTTCAGAGACGGATCCCACTCCTCAGTCCTGGTTTCTCTTGCAGCTCCCCCTACAAACTATGGACTCTATAAACAGCTGAACAGAGGTGGCACAGCAAAGACACCAGTGAGGGCATCTACAGTTCCTCTTACCTCAGACCCTCCATGTCCGCCACATCCTGGCGGGAGCATGCAATCCCAGTTCCCCTCTGTCAACCTGCACCCTCTCCCACACTGCTGAGAGCGGCCAACCACTAGCAGCTCAGGCAGCACCAACAGGGACAACAGCTCATGGGACTTGCCACACTGCGAGTGACTAAAGATACACAGGGAGTGGTGGTAAAACTCCCTGGGTTATAGCCATTCCAAGATCTCCACAGGCCCTCTGACTCCTGCCTGCCTTTTCCATCGTACAATTAAAACTCTTTGACACTATGGGGAAAACACACCCCAATATATTTACAGTTACTGATGTGAGAAGAACGGGAATCCCAGAACATCTGATTGCGCTTATGTGAAACCTATATATTTGGACCAAGAGGCAGTCGTCAGAACAGAGCAAGGAAACACTGCATGGTTCAAAGTTGGGAAGGACGTCAGCCAGGGATGTATTCTGTCTCCATACTTTTTCAGTCTGTATGCAGAACAGATCATCCGGGACCCTGGGCTGTACGAGGAGGAATGTGGCATCAGGATTGGTGGAAGAATCATCAACAACCTGCTTTATGCGGATGACACAACCCTGCTTGCTGAAACTGAGGAGGACCTGAAGTGCTTGCTGCAGAAAGTCAAGGACTGTAGTCTTCAATATGGATTGAAGCTCAACATCAAGAAAACAAAGATTCTCACCACTGGGCCAATTGGCAGCATCAGTATGGATTGTGAAGAGATTGGGATAGTTAACAGTTTTAGTTTGCTTGGCTCCACAGTCAACACTCCTGGTACCAGCAGCCAGGAAATCAACAGACATATTGCATTGAGAAAGTCAGCTGTCAGGGACCTCTCCAGAGTACTGAAGAGCAACAACGTCAGGATGGAGACTAAGGTGCACCTGATCTGGGCTATAGTCTTCACAATTGCGTGTTATACATCAGAGATCTGGACAGTAACTAGGGATGACAGAATGAGAATTGATACCTTTGAGCTGTGGTGCTGGAGAAGAGTACTGAGTATACCATGGACTGCTAAAAGAACAAACAGGTTTGTCCTAGAGAGTGTGAAGCCAGGCTGCTCCTTGGAGACAAGGATTCTGAAGCTTTGTCTGACATACTTTGGGCATGTTGCAAGGAGAGACCAGTCCTTGGAGAGGAACATCATGTTTGGGAGAGTGGAGGGATGGCGCAAAAGAGGAAGACCCTCGACGAGATGGATCGATTCAGTGATTGGGGTGGTGGGAGTAGGTGTGTCGGAGATAATGGGGTTGGCACAGGATAGAGCTGGGTTTAGGGCTCTTGTACATAGGATCATTATGAGTTGCAAGCCACTCGACGGCACATAACAACAACAACAATGTGATTGTTACATACCAATGAGTTGGAACCAACTGTATCTGACCCTACAGTGGGTTTTTAGAGGCTGTAAACCACACAGGGGGAGATTGCACATCTTTCTCCTGTGGAACAGCTGATGGCCTTGAACCATGTGCCTTTAAGATGGCAGTGTAACTCCTTACCACAAGACCACCAACAATTTCATCTTACTTGGATCCACAATAAACACCCTTGATATTAGCAGTCAGGAGATCAGAAAGTGCATTGGGAAAGTTCACTCTCAGGGACTTTGCTACATTACTAAGGAGCGATGATGTCAGTTTTAACAATAAGGTGCACCTGATTTTGGCCATAGTCTTTTCAACCACTTGCTATGCTTCTGAGAGTTGGACAATGAATAAGGGTAACAGAAGAAGAATTGATGCCTTTGAGTTGCACTGTTGGAGAAGAGCTGAATATCCCATGGACTGACAAAAGAACAGATATGTCTTGGAAAAAGTGCAGCCAGAGTGCTCCTTAGCGGCAAGGATGGCAAAACTTCATCTCACATATTTGGGGCATGTTATTAGGAGGAGCAGTCCCTGAAAAAGGACATCATACTTAGAAAGGTGGACGATCCGTGAAGGTGAGGGAGACCTTCAATGAGATAGATTGATGTGGTGACAACAGCACTGGGCTTAAGTATGTCAGAGGTGATGAGGATGGCACAGGATAGGACAGGGTTCAGATCTGTTGTTCATAGAATTACTATGAGATGGACTTGACTTGACAGCACCTAATTACAACAGGCTACCAGGTAGGTACTGGGAGTGAGTACAACCAAGACAGATCCAGGTTTTGCTTCTGTGGAGCTCACAGCTTGGTGGGAGAGTCAGATGAAGAACAAGCACATCCCTTCAGAATGGCCATCAGTACTATGGAGAAAAAAGAGCATAATTTCAGGTGGAGAGTCAACAGTTTATTAATCACACACTGAGAGCCCGGGGGGAGGGGGACACAGCACATCCTGCAGGGCATGCTTGACTGAGCCAACAGGGACTTAAGAGACAGTCTTTGGAGTATCAGGAGGGTGGGGTGGTGCCTGGTTATAACTGGCTATGCAATTGGCTTGTTTGAATGATCCCATGGATGGGCAAGGAACTGAGACCCACTACGTAAGAAAGCAGAACTTCTCCTGGTCCTCTTGATCGGGAAAGTTGTTTGGCTAGGGGACCTTACTCATGGACTGAGTTTAATTTAACAAATCAATGAGGCACCCTCTGGGCAGAAGACCGTTGAACAAAGACACTTCCCCCCACTTCTGGAGAAAGAAACTAAAAGGTGATGAGAAGATTTCTGGAGGAAGAGTGCAGAGGAGACAGGAAGTGCGAAGGCCCTGAGGCAGGTTATGCAGACTGCACTGGAGGAACAAGGATGACTCCCGTGGGGTGGAGCAGAGCAAGGCATCACAGAGGAGTGAGGGGTGAGGTCAGAGATGTGACCGTATTTCACAGGGCTTTACAGCTACTTAGCTTTTATTCTAAATGTGGAAGGGAGTCACCAGAGGACTGATTGGTTTACAAGAGAGAAACTGGTTATATGGTATTTCAAAAGACCCTCTGAAAGATTTCTAGAATAGATTTTCAAGTGAGAAAAAGCATAGGACCAAACCACACGCAAGATATACTACTGTCTGCTTAAAGAAGGAGAAGGAGGAGAAGGAACGAGGAAGAAGAGGAGAAGGAGGAAGAAGAGAAAGAGGAGGAGGAAGAGGAGGAGGAGAAGGAGCGAGGAAGAAGAGG